>NC_133334.1:60762890-61069973 GCF_042186555.1 Aquarana catesbeiana | reverse complement strand
GATCTGAGGAAACAAAGAGATTGGAATTCTCGGAACTCTAGTTTGTAACCTAGAGTTATTGTGGAGACCACCCATCTGTCCTGAAAATCCTCCTGCCAGACCTGTGAAAACTGTAGCAGTCTTCTCCCACTCGAACAGGCGCCCCTTCATAAAGAGGCTTTAGCGTTCTGTCTTGTAGGTTTCCTCCCCCAGGACTTCTTTTGTACCTGGGGTTGACTCTGAGTTTTACCTCTTGAACCTGATGGTGGAGGCCGTTGCGACTGCCTGGAGGCTTGTGCCCCTGGCACTGGAGAAAGAGCCCGTTTAAATGAGGGACATTTACTCCTTTTTTTAACTGGCAAAAGGGTACTTTTCCCACTTGAAATCTTTTGGATATAATTGTCCAAATCATTCCCAAACAGCCTTACACCGCGGAAAGGAAAACCAGCCAGGAGCTTTTTGCATGGCGCTTCGGCTGACCAATTTTTCAACCATAAGATTCTATGCATATGCACCAACCCAAGCGAAAGGCGAGAGGTCTGAAGGATAGAATCTCTGATTGTGTCAATTGCAAAACACAAAGCCGCTGGCAGCTCGGCTAACTCCTGGGCCTGCTGTTCAGGGAAAACCTTGAGCACCTGTTTCAAGTGGTCTCTCAAGGACTGACACACTCCAATTGCCACCACTGCAGGTTGAGCTACTAAACCTGCTAAGGAAAAAATGTTTTTTAACAGGAATTCCAACTTTTTATCGGTTGGATCACTAAGCATTTGAGTGTTGCCAACAGGACAAGTCAAATTTTTACATACAGAGGATATAGCAGCGTCAATTGCTGGTATACCCCACATCTTTGTAAATTTTTCCTCCGCAGCATTTGAAAACTTTTTAGGAGGAAAAAATGCTTATCTGGGTGATAGCACTCAGAATATATAAGCTTTTCCAGCAATGAAGGGACAGGAAAAGTATGCACAGCTTGAGGAGGCTTCAGTGAACCCAAACAAGAAGTGGGCTTTTCAACCGACTCAGTTACGGGTAACTTAAATGTGGAGTGGACCATTTCAGTAAGAGACTGCACCAGCAATTTCTCAGCCTGTGAAGCTGAAGAGGGTCTTTCCCCACTTGATCCCTCGGAAAAGGAGTCATCAGTTTCTTCCCGTCCCCTGAGGGTGATTCATCTTCCCTTTCCCAGAGTTCCTCTGTTTGAGGGTCCTGGGTGGTAGAAGGGGACCACTTTGTGAAGATGCGATTAAGGCCGTTAAAGTTTCCTCCAATCCACTCATGGCTGAGGAAAAAATCTCCTGAGTAATATATACAGGGGCTGAAATGGCAGAAGCAGTTACAGCCCCTAACCCCCAATGGCTCACTCTGACCAGCCTCCCTAGGTATTTCAGGGGAAGATGGCGTTGCAGAGGGGGGTCCTCAGAGCCTGAGGGAGTTCCCTTTGAGCCCTATTTTTTGGAGTATTTGTACCTCCCCTTCTGCCCATAGTGCTAAGCACAAATGCAGAGGTACTACCAGAAATGCACCTACTGCTGTGCAAAATAGTCCAGCAACTGCCGCTGCTATCAAGGCTCAGTCTGATGCTAAGAAAACGTGCCTGGGAATGTCTGTGTCACCCACACTCACATGCCATCCATCTGCTCTGTGTCCCTCCTTTAGCTGTATGCACCTGCAAAAAGTGCACCTGTATAGCTATGCATAGCCCGGGATGTGGACATTGAACCATGCTGATGCGCGTTAATGCCCCGCCACCCCTCCTCCGACCACTCCTTCCACCCCATCTCTTTTTCAAAAGAGACCGCTTTCCTGCGCAAGCAGGTGCTCCAATCGGATCGCATGTGGAGGGGGGGCTGGGGCGGAGGTGAGAAGGAGGGCTGGTGGATGGCGAGCCTCCGTAATGGCGGCCGCACCGGGAGCAGCGTGGCATACCACCGCTAACCCATGCCCTCTTAGCCTGGAAAGAAGCCATGGGGGGACATTCCTGAAGAGAAAAAACCCCCTTCCCACATTCTACCTGGAGCTTGGGCTCGGAGGAAGCGTGCAGCTTGTGACACAGAGCGAGACTGACGAACATGGAATCAGGTACCTGCGACTTTAGGCATAGCAACATTTATTGAAAGGAGAAAACCCACAAGAATTAGAAAAATTCCTTAGGAACCACCCTTACCTTATTCGGCTGCAGGGTTCTGTGGTAAACCAGACAGACCCAATCTTCACCACTCACAGTGGGCTCCGTTAAAAAACCTTCAGGAACCGAGGCCCCTTTTTATTGGGGGATCCACACTCCTGGGCCTGTAAAGCACTCCGCCAGGAAATATGGCTGAAAAAAACAAACACTGGAGCCCGGGGTCCAGCTCTCTAAAAAGAGAAGCATTACAGGCAGAACCTTGTTTCTTCCTACACGAGGCCCGGGTACCATTCAATTCAGCCTGGAAAAGACACCTTGAATGGATCCAGTTGCATGGCTTGCCCCAGCAAAGATTTCTCCAGCAGAGCTCAGCACAGCATGTCTTTACTTGTGACCAACACCTAAGACACTGGCGAAAAAACTGAGGTACTTCCAGTAAGGACAGGGGTTATATAGGTAGCTAAACTTTCTGTTTAGGGTGTGCCAGTGTCCATCACCTAAAGGTGCTTATATAACCCATACAGTAAATACTGTAGCTCTGTGTCCCATGATGTACGATAAAGAAATAGGAATACCAATAACCAGAACTTCCTATTTACACTGTGATCAGCTATGATTGGACACAGCTGATCACATGGTAAAGAGCTTACATCATAGGCTCTTTACTGTGACTGAAGATGCGGTGTGTCAGAGCGACACACCGCACCTCTGATCGCCGTGCTGCGTGCCACCCTGGGGTGCGCACAAGCGGAATGTTTTGAAGGATGTAATATGACGCCCAGTCACAACAATTAAACCACCGCCTGGCCATCATTTTGCTAGAGGTTGAGTGGGATGTGGTTAGGATAAAAAAACCTTCTGCCTTTAGAACCACTTTAAAGAGTAACTTTTGTTGAAAGAAAACAATCCCCTCTGAGTGATCTATGTAGATGACATGGATTTTAACAAACGTTACAGATTTTTACCTTTTCTTGCTCTGAATAAAAAGCGATTTGTTCAACTTTGTCTTTTGGATACTAATTCTGAATAAGAATAAATAAGTAATTCAGCTTGTGCACTTTCATGGTTCTGATGAGAAAAGTTGCAGTGTTGGCATCCCTTTAGAAGTGATTAATCCCGAGTATCTCACCAAAAATGCAAGTTTTGCTGCAGAGGATGCCTAAAATCTGAATTGCATCTTGGTGCAGACTTCTGAGAAAATCAGGGAGCCTAACACACAAGCAGGAAATGCTATTTCTTGGGAAGCTCCATACACCAACTGTGTATGGATAGCCTCCAGGTTGCTATATTGCATTGAATTTTACAGAAAATTATAGCACTGTAAACTAAAAATTTAAGTTAATTTTTATTAACATTAAATGACAATTTGGCTTGTGTAGCAATTGTATGATGCTATATTATTATTTATTAACTATATTTTTGTCCCTGAGAAAAGGGGGTGTTAGGGGCAACTCTTAAACAAGTTGCTTTAAGTTTATATTGCTTTGTCAAATGATTGCTTCTATAGGAATTAAGACACAGAGTCAGAAATCCGTGCATCAGTTTCTGAGCATAAAGGACTGCTCCCTTTACTTCTTTCAAAGGCCTTTTATAGGCAATTATACAAACAATAGCATCAGCACCACCCCCACACAGGGCAAGGGTAAACAACAACAGGAGTCACCTGGGCTACAAGCACAAGCTCCAACACCATGGCAATACAGATACAAGGCAACAAAAGCAGCTTCAATCGAGTTCAGCAGCCAAAGGTTACATTCATAACAGATTTACACGTAGGCATTATATTAAGTGAGAAATTAAATCCCTGACCTTATCAATTTCCCCCTTTGACATCATCCTCTCCCTCCCCCTGGGTCCTCATGAATAAGTTCTAGTCAGTTTTTCCCCAGAGTCCTTTCCCTGACCGCGAGTTGTCAGAGGGGTAGAACCCATCCCCCTAGGTATTACCAACATCTTAAAATTCAAGAAGAGGAGTTTTATAGGAGTAGGGTGATGTCAATACACATTTATCGGTATGCCCTGTTTATTCTCCTAATTTTCCTACTTATTTTCCTGTATACACATATATTTGTGATTGTAAGTGATATTAATATTAGAATAAGAAATTACCATTGGACTTAACAACCAGTGAAAGGTATTGGTTGCTGTAGAAGACATTCCACTAAATATATCCCACCAATGTGGTGCAGTATCCTGTTGTATCTGTGAGGAAAGATGTACTAGTCTACCTTTGTCAATAATTGCAGATACAAGGTTATTCTGTAGGGTATGTTCTAGTGTTTCTATGTGTTGTCTTAACAACTCTGATTGTTCCAAAACCTGTTTTAGTGGGTCTAAAGAAATTATAAAGGGCGTAGGGTCAGTGAAATTATGTACCTCATAGACTGAAGAGAATATCTTATCGGCGTCTGGTTCAAAAAGATAGGTGTCGTTACCCCATTGTAATATTTTAATCTTTTTTATACATCCCGCAAACTGCGCCGATTTATTTAATGCTGACATGGTGCGGTTATCATTAGTAATGATACAAATATGCTGGGGTCCTATTTCTATGAATCTATTGTTCACATTTATCGGTGTTCTTTGCATTTTGCATATGCTAGTTTGGTATTTTAACAAGCAAGGTTCATATACTGGGGAACTTCTGCCACATACCATTCCCTTATTAGTTCCTTCACATAGAGTTAAATCATGGGTTCTGTTTCCTTTATCTACATATTTCCCATATATTTCTGGATACCAAAACTCGTCTTTAATTACTAGTGGCATGACCACTATTTTACACATTTCCATTACATCTGCTACCCGGTATGCTTCAAACCTTCCTACACACCATTTCTCCTCACATTCTATCTTTTCCCCTTTTACTTGGAACCATACACCATCGTCAGTTAAACCCTTAAAATATTTCATCCAGGTATGATAATTTCTCAACTGTAGTTCAGTCCTGGCCCTATTTATTTGTATATGATAGGATAAGAGGTTAAAAGAGCACTGTGTGAAATTTACAAACTGTTGACTTTGATTCCACAGCTGGAGCTCTGCTCCTATCGTGTGATTTATTAACCCTCCCAAAAATTGTAATAGGGGTATTTCTTGCAGTTGGGTTTCAAAAGTGGTGGGTAACCATTTGCTTGTGATAGTCAAGCTGTCAGCTATGTGTCCCCCTGCATGCTTCCATCTGTTGTTCGTTTCTTCTATCTCGACCGAGTTTAAAATTCCCATCCCTGTACCTGTTAGTCCCAATAGTGTGTCGTACCATTCTCGTTTATACCTGCACTCCGGTATCGGGGGAAAGGTGATATTGAATTTTATTTTTGTTTTCTGTTGTGATGTTGATACATTTATGCAAGTGTTTGGTACGGGTGTTAATATGGAAGATTCAATTGTTGGCGTTACTTCTTCCTCCATTTGTATGTGAAACCCATAGGTCTGTGCATACCAGTACCACCCATCAACTCTCTCTTCCCTCCACCAAGATGCACAGAGGAAAGTACTGGATTGATTAACGGTAATATCTGTCAGATTAAACATCCCTTCTGATATATTTTCTCCCCCTGCTATTGTGGTTAATATTTGGTACATTTGTCCTACCACCCGTTCCCAGGCTTGTTTCCACGTCTGTGAAAGGGATATTTTATGGCACCTATGATTTTTATTGTTATTGAAAGGAAAGCTCATATTGTCATTCCACTGGAAGGTTATAGTTACTTCTGAGAATGGGTCCGCCTGTATCCATGCAATACCTACATCTATATGAAATGGTCGCCTGTGTCCTTTAACAGTGTAATTACCTACATTATAATCCTTATTCATCTCATATCCTGAATCATTTGCTACTTTAGGATCATCTATAGCCCATTCGAAAGTTGTTGTTTCCTCTACTTCAAGTACATTAATACCAGGAGTCCATGCATATATTTGTAAAACAACAATCTTCAACAAAAAATATGTAAGTAGATATTTCATCATGTTGTTTTCTCGGGTTGTTTCTTGCAATGTGATGCGTGTATCCAGGTAGGTTTTCCTTCCAGCTTTACTGAGGTGGCTGTAGTTAAGAGTACTTGGTAAGGACCTTCAAACCTGGGTTCCAATGTCTTTCTGGTCTGTTTCTTTACATATACATAATCCCCTGGTAGCAGCGTATGTGTACCTGTTATTGAATTAGGTTCTGGAAGAGAAGAATACACACTTTTGTGGATCTTAGTTAGACGTTGTTGTAATTGTATCACATATGCAGTCAAACTCTCACATTGCAATTGCATACTCTGTGGAAAGTATAAACCTAATCTAGGTGCATTCCCAAAAAGTATTTCGTATGGGGATAATCCTGTTTTTCCTGTTGGAGTGTACCTTATAGAGAATAAAGCCAGAGGCAGGCATTCTGGCCAAGGCTTGTTTAACTCTTGCATGGCTTTTTGTATTTTTAACTTTATTGTCCCATTTACTCTCTCCACTGATCCTGAACTCTGTGGGTGGTAAGGGGTGTGAAAACTTTGTCGAACCCCTAACATGGTCATCACATTCTGCATGATTTCTCCTGTAAAGTGTGTCCCCTATCTGATTCTATGGTTTCAGGAAGACCAAACCTAGGTATTAACTCAGTGATCAGTTTCTTAGCTGTGGCTTTTGCTGTAGCTGATTTTACTGGATAACTTTCGGGCCAACCTGAGAATAAATCGATACACACGAGGACAAATTCAAAGGGGCCGCTCTTAGGCATTTGTATGTAATCAATTTGCAGTCTCTGGAAGGGGTATTGGGCCCGGACCTGGTGTTTCCGTGGGGTTTTTACTTTCTGTCCTGGGTTATTCAGGAGACAGATTTGGCAGGCTGCACAGTAGTTTCTTGCAGTGCTACTGAATCCAGGGGCGAGCCATCCTTGGTTCACAATCCTATACATGGAATTGGAACTGACGTGTGTGTGGGTAGGTGAACTGCTGCTGCCATTGCTGGGTACAGAGAGGCAGGTAGGCATATTTTGCCTCCTTCCCTCCATACATTGTCAAGGTCTGGTGCTGCTCCCATCCTGACCCACTTATCTTTCTCGCTCTCCCCTGCTTGCTCCTGTAATTTACTCAGCTGCTGCCATGTTGGTTCTGGGATACTCACCTCTACCGCTGCTAAGGTCTCAGGGCTTCCTTCCCCTAGAGCTGCCTGTTTTGCAGTCAAATCTGCAAATGCATTTCCTTTTGCCTCAGTTGTTTTTGCGCTCGTGTGTGCCGCTATCTTCATGATGGCCACTCGTTTAACCTTTTGAAGATTGTTCAGGACTCTCTTAATCCCTTCTCCATGTTTTACAGGTGTACCTGCTGCTGTCAGATAACCTCTAGCCCTCCATATGTGGCCATAATCGTGCGCTACACCATAAGCGTAGGCAGAGTCAGTGTAAATATTCCCTTCTCGTCCTTTTAAGTATTCTAGGGCTTGTTGTAAAGCTTTTAATTCTGCTTCCTGTGCTGACATGTGGGCTGGTAAGGGCTGTGCTTCAATCACCCGGGTATCAGTCACTACAGCATACCCTGTGTGATATTTACCTTTGTCATCAGCAAACCTGCTGCCATCTATGTACAAAGTGTGCTCAGCGTTTAAAATTGGTGTATCTGTAACATGTGGGAATCCCATTGTCTCCTGTTCCATGAGCTGAAAACAATCGTGTTCATCTACTTCTTTAAACAAAAGAGTGTCAGTGTCCTCATTTCTTTTCTCACTAGTACTATTAGTACTATCATTCCCCCTTGCCAAATCTGGTGACTGAAGAGGCAAAAAGGTGGCCAAATTTAAGGTTGTACAGCGCTGAAAAGTGACATTTGGAGGTAAGAGTAAAGTACACTGTAACCTTAATTGCCTAGCCATTGAAATGTGTTTGGGCTGTACCTGAGACAAGATTGCATGTATGTCATGTGTGGTATGCACTACAACTGGATTGTCTAGAACAATCTCTGATGACTTATCTATGATAATTGACACTGCAGCTACCGCCCGTACACAAGACGGTGAACCTCTGGGCACTGGATCTAGTGCTGCTGAAAAGTAAGCGACGGGTCTTTGTTTTACATGTGCCTGTGTCAGAACACCTGTGGCGTGTCCAGTGATCTCAGCAACGTACAGATTAAATATCTTGGTGTAATCTGGTATACCAATAGCCGGGGCAGAAATCAACAACTTTTTCAAAGTGACAAACGACTCATAAGCTACTTCTGTAAGCATATACGGTACAATTTTCAAAGCGCTAGCGTGTGGTATCCACTGTCTACAATATGACACAATACCTAAAAACATACGCAATTGTTTGAAATTCCGTGGGGGTAACATTCCCTTTATCACTTGAACCCTCTCCTCAGTGAGATGTCTCGTACCCTGTGATATACAATGTCCCAAAAAGATAACTTTTTCCTGACACACTTGCAACTTTTTCTTATTAACCTTGCAACCTTTTTCTGCCAAAAATCGCAACAAATTAAGGGTGGTGTCCAAACAAGTTTCCTTGTCAGGGCAGCATAACAATAAATCATCCACATATTGTAACAATACACAGGAATCTGGTGGTACCCATTCTCCCAACACCATTTGCAATGCTTGCGAATACAAGGTAGGTGAATGCGCCATACCCTGAGGTAGGCGTGTCCAGGTTAGTTGCCGATTTTTGAGGGAAAATGCAAACCAAAGTTGGCATTCTTCAGCAAGCGGGACGGAAAAGAAAGCGTTCGCTAAATCTATAACCGTAAAGTACATACTGGTTGATGGTATTTGTGACAGTAATGTATGTGGATTGGGTACTAAAGGTGTCATCGGGGCTAGTATTTTGTTGACCGCTCTAAGGTCTTGGACCATTCTATACTTAACCGGACTACCGGCTACTGATTTCTTTTTAACCGGGTACAAGGGAGTGTTTGCCGGTGATTTTACCTCTTTTAGAACTCCGCTTTTTAAGAAGGATTGGACCTGCATTTCTATGGCCGCCTCTTGGGGTGCACTGAGTGGATACTGTTTTTGTTGGGGAAGCACTGCTCCTGGAATCAGCTGTAGGGTAACCGGAGGTATGGGCAAAAGTCCAACATCAGCTGGATGTTTCTCCCATAGTTCTTCTGGAAGGGACGACAAAATCTGATCTAAGTCTGAAGGAGGTGGGCCGGACAATTCCGATTCCTCCTCTAGGTATTGTAACAGGTTACACATCTCCATGTGTTCTTGATTATCCCCTATAGCTAAGGTGACAGTGCCATCTGGGTGATAGGTAATGTTAGCTCCTATTTTCTGCAAAATGTCAGCTCCTAACAAATTAGTGGGGGCTCCTCTGGATACCAGAAAGCGTGAAAGGAACATGTGGTTTCCTACTTTAAATTTCAGAGGTTTTGTAAGCGGGGCGTCGGCTAAAATGCCATCATATCCAGTTATTAGTAAAGTGTCAGGTGATTTTTGGCCAGGGAGTAGTTCAGAGTCAGAAAGTAACGAGCGTGAAGCTCCTGTATCGACTAAACAAGAGATTTTCTTATTACCAACCGTTATATTTGTCTTAAGCATTGTTGTTTTGGATTTTTCTAAAACCGGGGCGAGTCATGCTCGTGGACCATCTCCCTGCTGCCTGATATGACTATTTTTGTTGTCCCTGGGCTGGTTCCTTCTCTGATTAACTGGAGAATCAACACCTTCCTCTCCTTCATCCCTTATTCTTTTCCTACAGTTGCGTCTGATGTGACCAATCTTGTTACAGTAGTGACAGGTAAGGGGTTTGCGAAAGGAACCTCTACCTTGCTCTTGGGAACCCCCGAGTGCGTTGATAGCATGAGATTTCCTCCCTTTGGTTTCTGCTAAGTCCGCCTCTATGCCTTGCGCTTTTTGTAACAACGTCCCTCTATCTCTAGTTGCCCTCCACTCTGGTGTGCAGGCTTTCAGTCTCTCACTTATCTGTGGAATTAATCCCTCCATAAATTGTCTATTGAAGGCTCGGATTGTGACTGGCAGGGCCAAGTCCAATCCCTCATCTGCCATCATACTTTCCATAGATAAGTAAAATTCCGATACAGTCTGTCCTGGCATTTGCTTTATGGGTGATATGGACCCCCTCTCCTGTTGTTTTGCTTGACAAAAAGCTTCTAATCTAGCAATAAAAGGGGCCCTTGAGTCTATATGTCTGACATGTCCTGCCTCCAGGTTGCCATCCCCCTCAACTTGTCCTGCAGGTCTGTGTGGACCTATTTCTGTCATAAACTGGTTAAACAGGGTCAGAGTCATTTTCTATCTGCATAGATCCTCCCCATCCTGCCAGGTCGCTTCATGTGTATTCATTAACTGTGTCACAAATCTACAGAAAGCAGCTGGCTTTGCCACCGGGTCTGGGGCGCTCTGTATTAATGCCATAAGGGTGTCTGCCAACCATGGTGCCCAAGTCCTTATTTGCATTCTACGAGTGACAGTAGGCGGGGCATTTGGATGGGCTGCTTGTCCAAATTCTGGATTGTTTACCTGAACAATGCGTGTATCAGTGCGTACGGGAGCTACAGTTTCTGGATGAGGTTTTTGTGCCCCACAATGCACACATTCTACTGCCCATTCTGGGTTTTGTGCTCCACAAACCTGACAAACCCATCCTCTCCCCTCAAGTACAGGATATATCTTGTGTGGTTTGCGTTCTACGTCAGTGTATGGGGGTGGGATGGCTGAGCTGGGAGCCTCGACATTTTTTGTTCTTCTATCTTTCATATCCCAACCATCTGGATTATATTTCCACCCCTCTTCTTTCGCTCTATTTGAGACCTTAATTAAGCATTGAACCTGACGCATCCATTGCTTCTCTAATACCTCTCCTTGTCTGTCCCTTTTTATTTCACTCCATACATCCGGGTCTAAGCCCGCTGCTCCTTTCACCTTAAATTTACGAAGGACATCCTTTAAGTCCTGTGCTTCGGTTTTCCCATAAATGTTCTTAATTATCTGTGGCACCATATAATGCGCCACAATTCCCTGACGGGGTTTTGTGTTCCTCTGGCCCATTCTAACAGTCCTGCCTAGGTAGCGTGTGGGACACTTAGTGTACAATATAAAACACTTAGCTAAGTTACACTAGTTCCTCGTTGCCTTCCTCCTAGGGTGCTAGAATACTAAAAACCTCTCCGGAATGAGATTTCTGAAATCGAATTACTTTATATGCTAGCCCAAAAAAAAAAAATAATTACTTTATATGCTAGCCCAATAACAAACCAGAATGCGGCTACAACATATACAAAAATGCGGCTACAACATATACAAGCATTCCTTTAAGTGGCCAGGTATCCGACTAGATCTCCGGACTTTATGGAGACCTTATTCCCTCCCCGTATCTGGGATCCCTCTCATGCACTCTTATCCCTGCTTTATGGAGCAGACAGGGCTTATACTCTCAACCCGTCTATGGTTTATGAACTAAATTGAATATCAAACTTAAGCGTCAGACCCTCCGGAAGGGCGCATTCCGTTGCTCATTGGGATGATATTCTTTCAATTCATACCAACCTTGGCAAGGCTCATTCACTTTCTCAACAAGACAGACAACAAACAAACAAATAATTCCAGCAATATAAACCAAAATATGCAGTAATTCTAGACTCACCACTACAGAGGCTGGTGTTTTAAAACCAGGAGAACCGTAACTGACAGAACGGATAGGCACAAATCAGGGGAGCACAGAATATAAGAAAAATAAAGCTTTTTCTTACCTGGCCAGGTTTTTGATCTGTGGTTCCCGGAATGCCTGTCCTTTCGTTCCGTCAGCGTAGCTCAGCCACCTCTTGTAGCAACTTGGTGAGTCCCTGTTGGGGAGCCAAAATGTTAGGGGCAACTCTTAAACAAGTTGCTTTAAGTTTATATTGCGTTGTCAAATTATTGCTTCTATAGGAATTAAGACACAGAGTCAGAAATCCGTGCATCAGTTTCTGAGCATAAAGGACTGCTCCCTTTACTTCTTTCAAAGGCCTTTTATAGGCAATTATACAAACAATAGCATCAGCACCACCCCCACACAGGGCAAGGGTAAACAACAACAGGAGTCACCTGGGCTACAAGCACAAGCTCCAACACCATGGCAATACAGATACAAGGCAACAAAAGCAGCTTCAATCGAGTTCAGCAGCCAAAGGTTACATTCATAACAGATTTACACGTAGGCATTATATTAAGTGAGAACTCTAAATTAAATCCCTGACCTTATCAGGGGTTACCCTATAGGGATACCAATACCAATGGGTAGCCATGTTTCACAGATAAAAAGCAGACACGTGTCCCTTACACACCAGAGAATTGCTTCAAAAGAAGTTTGCTTTCTGTCGGTCGCCAACCTTATGCAACATGATGTTTCGGGACTGCATAGGGTCCCCTTTGTTGCCTTCTCATGACAGGCTTACTTTAAATTGTACACTGAAGGGCAAATGATCTGAAAACCAGGTAGGATCTAAAAATAACCACCATTGGTGAAAAAGGTATATAAGAAATGTAAAAACTAACACAGACTAATTGAAAAAAAAATTTTAATAGGAAACGCCTTTTTCAGAAATTCAGATACTGCGAGATCAAACACGGGTTGAACATTTAAACTGGTAGTTGTGTGTAGGGCACATTTTACATTTTTGTCACAAATGTAAAAGCAAAATCTGAATAAAAAAAATTGCTGAAAAAAATCTGCTCTTTTTCAGTGAATGAAAAAGATCTTGAAATATTAATTCAAATGAAAAAGGATTCCTGACAGAAGTGCTTTGAACTGACTACATTTGAATTTGTCTGTACTTCCTAACACTGAAACATTCATATTAGTCTAAGTGCTGTGAATTTCTTGGCAAATATCTTTATGGGAAGATAGAAAATCATTTTTTCTTTTCTAGCATGAAAGAGTTTAATTGAACAGCCAACAGTAACCAGACTTACCAAACATGTGGACATTACAGCAACATAAGCAATTATATCTCTGGAAAGGATGCAATCTATTTATTGCAAGAATCATCAGAAATATGCAGTAGAGACACATCACGCCAAATGCTTAAGATTCTGCTATGCTTTGTATAATGAAAGCACATTCTGGTCTTACCGTTTGAAGTCTTTCTTTCAGCTCTTCTAGTTGCTGTTCTTTTTCAAGAAGACCAATCTTCTCCTTATTTGCTCTTTCCTGATAGGTCATTTTATAGTTCATAAAGTCAGAAGACAGTTTTTGCAATTCCTACAAAGGGACAATAGCAAATTTTCTATCTCAGTATTCAAATCAAAAGTGAATTGTACATGACCCCTGGAAGATTTACCCCCCTTCATGACCAGTCCATTTTTTGCGATACGGCACTGCGTTACCTAAACTGACAATTGCACGGTTATGCAATGCTGTACATAAAGTAGAGCTGGTGGTATTTGATCACCACTGGCATTTTTTTTTTTTGCGCTATACAAAAAAAGACTGACAATAATATATATATATATATATATATATATATATATATATATATATATATATATATATATTTATTTATATATATATATATATATATATATAGTGTATCTCACAAAAGAGTGTACACCCTCACATTTTTGTAAATATTTTATTATCTTTTCATGTGACAACACTAAAGAAATGACACTTTGCTACAATGTAAAGTAGTGAGTGTACAGCTTGTATAACAGTGTAAATTTGCTGTCCCCTCAAAATAACTCAACACACAGCCATTAATGTCTAAACCGCTGGCAACACTAAGTGAAAATGTCCAAATTGGGCCCAAAGTGTCAATATTTTGTGTGGCCACCATTATTTTCCAGCACTGCCTTAACCCTCTTGGACATGGAGTTCACCAGAGCTTCACAGGTTGCCACTGGAGTCCTCTTCCACTCCTCCATGATGACATCATGGAGCTGGTGGATGTTAGAGACCTTGCGCTCCTCCACCTTCCATTTGAGGATTCCCCACAGATGCTCAATAGGGTTTGGGTCTGGAGACATGCTTAGCCAGTCCATCGCCATTACCCTCAGCTTCTTTAGCAAGGCAGTGGTCATCTTTGAGGAGTGTTTGGGGTCCTTATCATGTTGGAATACTGCCCTGTGGCCCAGTCTCCGAAGGGAGGGGATCATGCTCTGCTTCAGTATGTCACAGTACATGTTGGCATTCATGGTTCCCTCAATGAACTGTAGATCCCCAGTGCCGGCAGCACCTATGCAGCCCCAGACCATGACACTCCCACCACCATGCTTGACTGTAGGCAAGACACACTTGTCTTTGTACTCCTCACTTGGTTGCTGCCACACACACTTGACACCATCTGAACCAAATAAGTTTATCTTGGTTTCATCAGACCACAGGACATGGTTCCAGTAATCCATGTCCTTAGTCTGCTTGTCTTCAGCAAACTGTTTGCAGGCTTTCTTGTGCATCATCTTTAGAAGAGACTTCCTTCTGGGATGACAGCCATGCAGACCGATTTGATGCAGTGTGCGGCGTATGGTCTGAGCACTGATCGGCTGACCCCCCACACTTTCAACCTTTGCAGCATTGCTGGCAGCACTCATATGTCTATTTCCCAAAAACAACCTCTGAATATGACGCTGAGCACATGCACTCAACTTCTTTGGTCGACCATGGCGAGGCCTGTTCTGTGTGGAGCCTGTCCTTTTAAACCACTGTATGGTCTTGACCACCGTGCTGCAGCTCAGTTTCAGGGTCTTGTCAATCTTCTTATAGCTTTGGTCAGTGATGGCGAACCTTGGCACTCCAGATGTTTTGGAACTACATTTCCCATGATGCTCAGCTACACTGCAGAGTGCATGAGCATCATGGGAAATGTAGTTCCAAAACATCTGGGGTGCCAAGGTTCGCCATCACTGGCCTAGGCCATCTTTATGTAGAGCAACAATTGTTTTTTTTCAGACCCTCAGAGAGTTCTTTGCCATGAGGTGCCATGTTGAACTTCCCCTGACCAGTATGAGAGAGTGAGAACCCCAAATTTAACACAGCTGCTCCCCATTCACACCTGAGACCTTGTAACACTAATGAGTCACATGACAACGGGGAGGGAAAATGGCTTTAATGGGCCCAATTTAGACATTTTCACTTAGGGGTTTACTCACTTTTGTTGCCAGCAGTTTGGACATTAAGGGCTGTGTGTTATTTTGAGGGGACAGCAAATTTACACTGTTATACAAGCTGTACACTCACTACTTTACATTGTAGCAAAGTGTCATTTCTTCAGTGTTGTCACATGAAAAGATAGAATAAAATATTTACAAAAATGTGAGGGGTGTACTCACTTTTGTGAGATACTGTATGTATATATATATATATATATATATATATATATATATATATATACACACACACACACACAGTATAAATAGGTGATTCTGCACAGAACGGCCGCCCTGTAGCCATAAATCTGCTATAGGGTGGTCGGCAAGTGGTTAAAAATCAATTTTTCACCAGTGGGAACCTTTGCTCCTTACAGTTACAGGAGAAGTTCTGCCTCCCTACCTCAATGCAATTCTACTATATACAGCTCTAACATGCGATAAAGGCAAAGGGTGATACGGATCAATGGTCGCAATCCCCTACCCCGGTGTGTAACTATATGTATGAAGTGGTCACTTACAAAGGATTTATATTGCAGTGCTATTCTATGCTACTGCACAGCTCCCTTAGGGATCATCCTATGGGTGTGAGATCTCAGTGGGAGAAAGATGTAGGGGCCTTTGAGGAAGAACAGTGTGAAGAAGCCCTATTAGCGGTCAAACAATGCTCCCTGAATGTGGCTCAATGCCTCTCACAGTTGTATTTGCTTTTGCAGGTACACTATACACCAGCAAGGCTGTACCACATGAGCAAGAGGGAAAACCCCACGTGTACAAGGTGCTGCAGAGACCATGGGTACCTAATCCACCTTATGTGGTGCTGCCCAAAGTCACGCTGATACTGGAAGGGGGTTCTTACTACTATAAATCAGGTTTTTCAGGTTCAGGTGCCAGAGGAACCTAAACAAGCCATAGCTATGTCACTTTTTCAGGCCTGCAGGTTAATCCAACGGCACTGGACCTCACCTGATCCTCCCACACTGAAGGAATGGATAGCACAAATGGGAGATACACTTCGGATGGAAAAATATATCTTTCAGCATAGGGGTAGCCCCCTGGCTGGATGTGCCGGGATTGGCACCGGTTGATCTTATTATGGATCGCCTACTAATTGGCCGTGGATAAGTAGTCACTGTTCTATGAGGATGTCTATGGACAGCAGAGGTGTATATTTCTGACTTAACACATACATGTATCTTTAACTGGCTTTTGAGTATAAGCTGTTCTACCCCGATGTTTAATACCATGTTGTATGTCAGTCTAAAGCAATATTATGTCCAACTGGATTTTGTAATGACAAATATATTTTGTTCGATAAAGCTTTATTTGAGATTAAAAAAAGACTTGATTCTTGGCTATTCTCCATTTTATTTTATTGCTCTGCCTAGAAGAGAGAAATGCTCCTTTGTCACACCCTCTATGGACTGTGACAATCTAAAAACGGAATTCTCACTTGTGATTTGATACTGCAACGGACAATCTGACACTTTGTGGGAACCAGTGACACTAATACAATAATCAGTGCTAAAAATATGCACTGTCCAAACTGAATTATTTAGGCATATACCTCACTCCCAAACTAACGCCCCTATTTCGCACTAACTTTTTACCTCTTCTCAACACAATTAGATCAGATTTACAAAAATGGTCACAAATGGCACACTCTTGGTTGGGGAGAATCAGTGTTGTGAAGATGAATATATTACCCAGGCTGTTATTCCTGTTTCAGATGGTACCATATGGTATTCATGTAGGTTACGTGTGGAACAGAAAACGTCCCAGATTGGCAAGGACCCTCCTTGTCAGATCTAAAAGACAGGGAGGCCTGGCTTTACCAAACATTAAACAATATTTCTTAGCTATAATAATGGGTAGAATCTCTAAATGGAAGTATCATAAAGATTCTAAATTATGGGTCAACCTTGAACTGACACTCAGTGGATCTGATCTTTTTACTCAAATTTGGATTCCTAAGAAATACAGAACCTTATCACCAACTACTTCTCCACTTACACACTCGACCCTTATGACATGGGACTCATTATGTAGGATACACAAATGGCAATATAATTCCCCTCTCATGCCGTTGACTGGACACAATTATTTTCCACCTGGAAAAATAGACCCCAGAACTCACACGTGGAATCTAGGTCCCATGCCTCTTCTTCATCAAGTTACTAACCAATCTGGCACTGTGCCCATGTCTACACTGTTGCCCGGCTCAACAGCTACACCACTGGATTGCTGGAAATACCGCCAATTGACAGCTTTTATTCGCTCTCTTCCGAAACCTATCCGGACCTCATGAGACCTAACACCTATAGAACTTGCCTTTTTTGAAGATGAACCAGTCGATAAACCTATTTCTTATTTTTATCAGGCTTTACAATCTTTACATACCACAGGAAATCCTACTCTTCTAACTAACTGGGAAAAAGACCTCCATAAAGAGTTATCAGAAGAACAGAAATCCACCATTCTACTAATGACCCACACCTCATCAACGGCCTCCAAAACGGCAGATGTAAATTACAAATTACTAACAAGATGGCACTATACCCCAGTGATACTACACAAGACATTCCCTCAGACATTACCACTCTGTTGGCGGGGATGTGGTGAGCAAGCCACGCACGCCCACATTTGGTGGTATTGCCCACTTATTCGCCCATATTGGCTAACCATCTTTTACTGGGCAAAAGAGATTCAAGGTTTTGAAATTCCTAACGATCCATGGGTTATATTACTTCATTGTACAAGCTCACCAGCAGGAGCATATAAAAAAATCAATAACACCACATTTGCTCAATTCGGCAAAAGCTCTCATTCCACGCTATTGGAAACAAACAACCATACCTTCCTTACGCCAATGGCTATTGGAAGTAGATCACACATACTACATGGAAGATCTCACATACTCTTTCAAGAATAAATCAGAATTGGTGAAGAAAACATGGTCCTGCTGGTTTGCTTTTAAATATTCAACCGCCTATACAGAAATCATAAATCAAAATAAGAGAATAAAGTGTTTAGCGCTAAGCCTACCGCTTCAAAGTGTTTGGACCCCCCTTACCCCCTACCTTTTGCTTATTTCCACTTCTTACTCCTCTTTTCATTCTCTCTAGTACCCCTCTCTCTTTTACTGTTTATACTGTGGAGTACACAGAAGGTTGATACCTACACAAGGGTGCTCGTGGACAAGTGATAGATGCCTAAACTTCATGATGACGGATGATTCTTGTATTACAATTCACATGACATATTATTTAACATGTATAATGGTCACCTTTATTATAATGTCCACTAAGTTATTCACGTTAGAAGGCATGTCAGTTGTTATGTATATCTCTCAGTATATGATCTGTATACTTTCTTGTTCACTTTTCAATAAAAATAAATTTTAAAAAAAAATAAATATATATATATATATATATATATATGCACTATTACTGCACTAATGACACTGGCTGGAAAGGGGTTAAATATCATAGGGCGATCAAAAGTTAAATGTTTGCCTAACCAGTGTTTTTGTGTACACTGTGTTCTGCTTTCACTAAGGGATGTGATTGCAGGGAAAGAAAATTCATCACATCCCCACTGTCAGGTTGGAGATCTACATTGTTTACATATGCAGAGCTTCGTCCAGCCTCTCTCCTTGACAATCAGTGGGTGTCGGTGGACATCCATTGGCCGGCACCCACTGATTGGCTTCTGCTGTGACTAATCACAGCAGAAGCAGCTTGTGCCTCCTACCCGGAAGTGCAGAATCACGTATTTATTAATACATGATTCTGCACAGAACGGCCATAGAGCGTAAATCTGCGGTTGGCAAGTGGTTAATAATAAATTTTTCTATTAAAAAAAGACATGATTCTCCATTTTAAGAATTGCTCTGCCTGGAATTTTAATAATGATAATAATATACTTTCTATTAGAGAAGAGAAATGCCCCTTTGTTACATCCTCTATGGACTGTGACAATCCAAAAACTGAATTCTCACTTGTGATTTCATATGATAATTAACATTGGTATAAGTGAGAATGCATAAGGAGTAAACAGAGAATAAAACTAGGAGTAAAATAAATGTGTTTTTACTAGCTTTCAACAAAATATTATAGTGCATTTTGCTGAAATGATATCAAAGACAGTCAAGCTCAAAATAGACAGGCTGCAGGTTTTCTTATCCTAAAGCTTTACACACACTTTTGGCTAAATTCTCTATAGTTTGTGTGTTTCCACAAACCTATTTTGTGTTCAATATTAATGTCCTTTTCTCCAGATCGATCCATGCCCAAGCCAATGGATTTCAGTCTGACTGGGCATGGTCTTCATGTTTATAGATAACTGTAGACACCCCCTGGCCTATCGTATTTGGGGAAGCTAGTGAATGTCCACACTTGATATGTGATAAAAAAAGGCAATTGCTTGACCAAGTCTGTTTAGGCAAGTAGTAAAGTAGGTCTTCTTTAGTGCACTGGTAGGCAAGCACAAGGTTTTCAAGTTTCCTCTGTATTTAGGGGAATTGTAAACTTACAATACAAAACAACTTTATCAAATAAGGCTTAGAGTGGCTGTAAAGGCAGAAGTTTTGTTTTTTTTATCTTAATGCATTCTAAGAAAAACCTTCTGTGTGCAGCAGCCCCCCTAATACTTACCTGAGCACCATCTCTATCCAGCGATGTTGCAGGAGTATCTCGGCTGTCCAGGATTCCACTCCTCATTGGCTGAAAATCAAAGTCAGCCGGCCAATGAGGACGGAAAGGGGGTGGGGCTTGGCCGCAGCTCGGTGTCTGAATGGACACAGGCAGCTGTGGCTCGGCTCAAGCAGCTTGCTGTGGGGGTACTCAACAGGAGGGAGGGGCCAGGAGCACGAAGAAAGACCCGAGAAGAGGAGGATCCGGGCTGCTCTGTGCAAAAACATTGCACAGGACAGGTAAGTATAAACAGGTTTGTTATTTTTAACTAAAAAAAAGGAGACTTTACAATCACTTTAGGAATCCTACACACACACCAATGACTGCTGTCCCTTCGTATAGCATAAGGTCAGCGCAAAGTTTGCCCTGTCATATTTTCCCTCCTATGTGACATTAAATGCATTCTAGAACATTCTCATGTTAATAAAGGAAAATAATTATTTACTAAATCGATTGCTATGTGGTCATTGCATCTGTCTTCTGATTTCTATGGCTAGCTGTATATCATATCTCCTAATACAGAACTTGGTTTTAATATATAAAATTAACATGGTTCACAGTTATATATTGAACCTTCACCTACGTACATCCAAACTTAAAGTGTATTTCCACTTTTACAGTCAAATTAGGATAACACGTACTTTAAAATTGTCGCATGTCCCCATTGACATAACATAACTTAAAAAAAAATATTTACAAATTGCAGCTTCCCTTTTTTAGATGCTGTTTTCTGGACCCTCTAGCAAGGAACATTCCTAGATAATTCTATCTCTTTATGAGGGGGCTGGGCAGCTGTTTGCCATACTTACCCCTGTCTCTACTATGCAGGCAGATCTCATTATCAATTGTAACTAGAGTTGAACACTGTCTGTCTGTTTGTCTGTCCTAACAAGGGGTTAAAGGTGTAAGGGTTTGGCTTCTTGCATTACATCTTAACAAGGGCAGACTTGGAATGGGCTCACTCTACCATTGTTCAAAAAAAAAAAAAAACTTGCAGTCAGCCATGACACCTGAGAAATATCTAAAAAGTAAAGAAATCTTTTTTTCTTTTTAAAGTTTAGGCATGCTGTTTTCTGTTTTTGTTTTTTTTAGGCATGCTGTTTGAATGAGAACACATTTTTAACTTACTCGCCAAACTGTATCATCTTGAAGACACTGCTCTTGAACAGCCAGTAGGCACAGAAAACTTAGTCTTTCAAGGGTCACCATGGGTCTCAGATAATTCTTTATCAGTGCCAATTTTATAAATATTTTTTTTAGAAAGAAGGTCTGGGGCTCCCTCTAGCAGGGGAAGGGGGCACTTCCCTCTTTTGCCCCTTATATATCCAGCACTGCTGAGAGTGATAGTCACCCTTTGCCATACTCACCTATTGCTATTTGTTTCTCACAAAGGGAATCCAACACTGTCCACTGTTTGAATCTGTTTTATCACTTGTGAAAATTGGCTTGTGTATAGGAGTCCTAAGCCTGCTTCCATAAAGGTGCTTTGTATTCTAACTTTACTAGTCAATTAAATGCACAAAAAACTTGACAAACTTTTGCTTATCTGCTAGTCAGCAAAAAAGGCCTAATTTACTACTTGCCTAAATAGGCCCCTGTTAAGCAATTGCCTTTTTATCAATGCAAACACAGTAGATTTATTGGAGTTTGGCTTTACAGTATATATAGCATGTATCGGATGACATACTTTGGAAAACAAGTTAATGAAAAAGCTCCAAGCACAGGAGATACTTTCATCTCTTTAAATAAGTTATAGATTCTTTAGCCATAAATATTGTGCCCTTCTCTAGTTCACCCCTCTCCTTCCCCTTCCAGGGGTAGTCTGTTTTATATCTCTCTCTCCTTGAGTGCTCTGACATTCACCCAGACGAATAGCAGAGGTTATGAATGCTGTTTGACGATAGTATCAAGAATTCTTTATAATGCCACAGTGGTAACCAAGCATTTAGTGTAGTAATAGTTTTATCTAGCCACAAAGTTTGGTCTGTTTAACTTTTCTTTACAAAACTGGAATTCCATCTTATCACAGACCTGTGGCTCAACTGCTCTGGACAAAATCAAATTAAGATACAGGAAAAAAAAGAAGATAGTCCTATGGCTAAAAATCAAACACTTTGTCCAAACTATACGTAACACAACATTACCTTTTCACATGAATGTGTAAATAACACGCAGGAGAGTGATAAAAACGCAGTATGGGGAGCATAAATCCAATCTCAATCTTTGAAAATAACAAATATGATTCTATGTTTCCTATAGTTTACAGAATCATTTAAATTCAAGCTAATCCTAAAATATTACTTGTTATATTGTAGAGATATGTGAAGACTGAGTTCATGTTATTTCTGTAAGCTCTAAAAATATTTTTATGTAATGAATGTAATGAACAGCTATTAATCTAAAGCAATAAAATCCTAAAAAAATGTTTGTGAGTTTTACCTATAGCTTCGATGCTTTCAGGTTAGTTTATTCTGTGGAGAATTATATAATTCATTAATCAAAATTATCTAACGTACTGATTTGTATAATTCTCCACAGATCTGGATATAACTATCCAGGAGAATACAAAATAATGTAATCAGTAACCAATCTTATTTGATCATCACTACTTGTAAAGTGCTTTTTCTATTTGCACCTTTTACCAGACGCATACCAAATAAGGAAAAAAAGTGGTTTCCCATGGACCACTGCCCTTTGGACCCTCATATCTACAACCATGTGCCCATATGGGCAAATTGATACTGGTTTTTGGCTTGCAGTTTATTATTATGCAATCTGTGCTTTCTGTAATTTCTCTTCCTTTCTATCTGTTAAAAAGAAGCAATGAAACTGCTAGAAGTTCTGGTCTGCCAGGGAAGAAATAGTAAATCATAATGTCTTAACTGAGGTGGTCCCTTTTTTTAGTGGTTAGTTCAATAAAGCTAGCCATATTCCTATTTTTCGTTCAGCCAAGAAACTTTACACATTCCTCCATCTATGCTAAACAGCCAGCTATTGTATTCTCACAGTTGGCTCAAGCAGCCAAACTTCTGTCTTTGGGTGGCTCCACTCTCTACAACCCTTGGACAGCAGCACCGTCAACCTGTAGAGAGGGTAGTGTTAGATGCCCTGGCAAATTTAGATGGATTTAGTGTACACGTTAAAGCTGTTACAGCAAGTTTTTTTCTCATTTTACAAAAATGAATAAAAGCTCACCACTGTACAGTGCCTTGAAAGGTATTCATACCCCTTGAAACTGTCCACATTTTGTCATGTTACAACCAAAAATGTAAATGTATTTTATTGAGATTTTATATGATAGACCAACACAAAGTGGCACATAATTGTGAAGTGGAAGGAAAATGATAAATGGTTTTCTAAATTTTTTACAAATAAATATCTGAAAAGTGTGGCGTGCATTTGTGTTCAGCCACCCTGAGTCAATACTATGTAGAACCACCTTTTGCTGCATTTACAGCTGCAAGTCTTTTTGGGGATGTGTCTACCAGCTTTGCAAATCTAGAGAGTCACATTTTTGACCATTCTTCTTAGCAAAATATAAATATATCAACGGATCCGCGCTTATAGGCTAACTAACAACTGCAGCCCCCCTAAAAAGGAAGGGGACACCTATGTGATCCCCCAAAAAATACAGATCACAATATAGGGAGTGGCGCTGTGTTAGGAATGTGACTGGAATTTAACAAAAAATTCAAGTGTATAAATTAAATCAAATTAAAAAATTTTTTTTTTTTGTGATATGATCCAGAAAATTATTTTACAGGAAAATCTTTTCTAATTTTAGTGAAAACACCTTAATAAGTGAAAAAATGCTTCTATATGTGCAAAAATCGCAAATACTAAACAACACCATTAATTAACATAAATACATCTGCACAAAATGCCAAATGCCAAAAGCAGTGATTGTCAAACAATAGTGTATAAATGTGCAATAATCATACGCAGTAAAAAATCATTAATAGTGTGTCAAAATCGCAGCTAAAAATCAGAAAACCATATGTTATTTAGTGCAAAAATGTTCATAACAATTGTGCAAAAAGGTTCTTCTTAGGTGATAAAGTGCCGTGCTGTAACAACTGATGGTCCCCCCAATGTGGTTGCACTCACCGGAGCGCTCCACCCCTGCAGGGGTACGAGCGTGTACTGTTGGTCCTGTCACTCCAGTCCCGTGGATGTCAGTTTCCTTCCACGTGTCCCAATTCCAATTTCCTTCAAGGAAGGAAACAAGAAACTGTCTCAGCAGGATCGAAAGAGAGAGATCATCAGCAAGTTTTATCTCTGTCTGACTTGAACTGGGTTTTTTCTGAATCACAGTACATGTTCGGAGACCCAGAAGAGGGCACCCTAGGTCTGTGGATATCCAGTGGGGACCTTTTAATACATCAAGGGACAGGAAGTCCCCACCTCCCTGTGTGTATAGCTGTTTTTGGAATTGGGACGCGTGGAAGGAAACTGACATCCACGGGACTGGAGTGACAGGACCAACAGTACACGCTCGTACCCCTGCAGGGGTGGAGCGCTCCGGTGAGTGCAACCACATTGGGGGGACCATCAGTTGTTACAGCACAGCACTTTATCACCTAAGAAGAACCTTTTTGCACAATTGTTAATTTATACACTGGAATTTTTTGTTAAATTCCAGTCACATTCCTAACACAGCGCCACTCCCTATATTGTGATCTGTATTCTTTGCAAAATAGCCCAAGCTCTGTCAGATTGGATGGAGAGCATCTGTGAACAGCAATTTTCAAGTCTTGCCACAGATTCTCAAATGGATTTAGGTTTGGACTTTGACTGGGCCATTCTAACACATGAATTTGCTTTGAGCTAAACCTGAACCTTAACCTCTGCCCCAGTCTCAAGTCCTTTGCAGGCTCTAACAGGTTTTCTTCTAAGATTGCCATGCATTTAGCTCCATCCATCTTCCCATCAACTCTGACCAGCTTCCCTGTCCCTGCTGAAGAAAAGCATCCCCCCAACATGATGCTGCCACCACCATGTTTCATCAGAAGATATGAAACAGCGTAAAAATCATATAGCGGCAGTCGGGAGGGGTCCACTCACGACTGCCGCTATATGATTTTTACGCTGTTTCATATCTTCTGAAAATGTGAGTCTGTTTTTTAAATTACTTTTTAATAAATCCAAGTTAAAACGTTATCATGCTATGTGAGTATTTCTCTTCTCATATGCAATACGAATTTGGTCTATGGTGGTGTATCTATTGATGTGGAAGCCGTGCTGATTTTCCTTCCTATCGAGAGGAGATGACATCTGTCCAGACAAGCTACCTAGACCTGTTGGTCATTAAGCTTTTTTGACCTGTATGGCGTATGCCATTTCAGGCCATTAAACTCTGGTAAGCCTCCATACTCTTCTGGTGATGGTCCTGGCACCGATTTCAACTTTCCGTGCACTTTCGGTTATCCCACGGTCTACTTACTTGCCAGATTGGGCTTAATCATCCCCCTGTGCGTTTGGGAGGCATTCGCCTATCATCGTTTATGCACTATCACCACAGACTTTTTTTGATCCTTTTCACCTATTTGATATGGACTATTATATCTTTTGAAATTGTTTGAGATGTTATATGCACATAAGTGTTATTGCTTTTTATATATATACCAGTCACTGTTATATTTGTTTATTTGGTGCACTACAGTCTCACTTAGCAGTTGTAATAACTGTATTAGGTTATTCATTTTTATATACTGATTTACTGTACACATTTATTGAGCTTATAGCGCTACACTCTTAATTTTTGGTGACTTTTTGTTATAAAAAAGATCCAATAAAGTCAATTTTTGTCATACATTTAAGCCAAAATGTATTCAGCCACATATGTTGGGTAAAAAAATGTAAATAAGCGTATATTGGTTTGCGCCAAAGTTATACCGTCTACAAACTGTGGTACATTTTCTGGAATTTACACAGATATTAGTTTATGATTGCCTATCTCATTTCTTGCAACCCCCGCGCTTTGAATGACAATTGCGCAGTCATGCTACAGTTTACCCAAATTACATTTTTATCATTTTTTTCACACAGATAGAGCTTTCTTTTGGTGGTATTTAATTGCTGCTGGTTTTTTTATTTTTTGCTAGAAAAAAAACAAACAAAACTGTTTCATAGTTTGTTATAAAATTTTGAAAATGGGTAATTTTTCTCCTTCACCGATATGTGCTGATGAGGCTGCACTGATAGGCGGCACTGATAGGCGGCACTAATGGGTACTGATGGGTGGCACTGATAAGCGGCACTGATAGGCACGACTCCATGATTATCCCGTCACCAACCACCCTCGCGAACGGGTGGTTGCTGGAAAATGGGCTGCTCAGTCTAAATTGCCCGGGCCTATTTTTTGTCCTAGTCCGGGCCTGGCTTGGGGTGTCTACTTTCCAAAATTAGGTCATTTGGGGGGGTTTCGAACTGTCCTGGCATTTTATGCCCAACATTAGAAGCTGATGCCACACATCACCCACTCTTCTAACCACTTGAAACACCAAGTCCTTTCTGACACTTTTTGTTTACATGAAAAATATTATGTTTTTTGTTAGAAAATTACTTTGAACCCCCAAACATTATATATTTTTTTTAAAGCAGAGACCCTACAGATAAAATGGTGAGTGTTGCAATTTTTTTCACACAGTATTTGCGCAGGGATTTTCCGAACGCAATTTTTTTGAAAAAAAAAAAACACTTTTGAATATTAATGTACAAAAACACATTATAATGCTCAAATGTTTGCTAAAAAAAAAGAGGATTTTATGCCGAGTACATAGATACCAAACACGACATGCTTTAAAATTATGCACACCCGTGCAACAGCAACAAATGACATACATTTTTAAAAGTCTTTAAAAGCCTTTACAGGTTACCACTTTAGATTTACAGAGGAGGTCTACTGCTAGAATTACTGCCCTCAATCTGACGTTCACGGTGATACCTCACATGCATGATGCAATTGCTGTTTACATATGACACGAGTCTGATGCTTGCGTTCACCTTTGAGCGCGAGCACGTGGGGACAGGGGTGCTTTATTTTTTTTTTTTTTTTATTATTTATTTTGCTTTTTTATTTTATTTTTACACTGTCTCTTTCATTTCTTTTATTTTTTTTTTTCATCCCAATTTCCCAATGGCGCTTTTTATATCCAGGCGAAACAGAAGTCATCAAATGCTTGTAGCTTCTGGTTTATTAGGCCATAGAGATGATTGGAGCCATTCTGGTCTCCGATCAGCTCTATGGTCAGCTGGCGGAACCACCGGCTTCATTCTCAGGTTCCCCAATGGGACAGGAGAGCCAGAGAAAGTCATGGAAGAAGGCGGGGGGGATGTTCCCACCCACTGCTTGTAAAAGCAGTCTAGCAGCTAAAATAGCCGCTAGGATTGCTTTTACATGAAATCCAACTGCCGGCTGAAAAGAACGATACCAAGATGATACCTAAACCTGCAGGCATCTTTCCGGTATAACCACTCAAAGTCCAGCAACATACCAGTATGTCGCTGGTCCTTGTTGGGCATATATTGTAATGTTCTTTTCTTCATGCAGCCTGTGAGCTGAACGAAAAAAGAGAACCTAACAGATTTCTCCATTCACATCGATTGATCAAGGGTATGTCCACCATTAGAATACCGCCCTGCATCCACCCATTTCTAATGATGGGCATACATGGGCTGAACAAAAAAAACCTAACAGATTCCTCCATTCACATTGATCGATGTGGATGAAGGAATCTCTGCCATGGGGTGATCCGTCTCTATGTCCACCCCTGCCCCTATGCTTTGTCATATATGCTCTTTTTTTAAATGTGGTGGTGAAATCACCTTCTACAGAGCTGGAGTCATGGATTTACGTATTGTGAGAGCAAACCCTGTTGCTGTCAAAATAAATAAATCATGGCATACCTGGAAAGCAAACAATGGTAACAATAAACCACAGTATCAATAAAACATTAACTTAATAAAACAACTTTTCTTTTTATTGCAATCTGTGCCAAAAAAGAGTTAAAAACATATGCCGAAGCATAGGGACAATCCGCCCCTAATGTCCACCCCTGCCCCTATGATTGGCATATATGCGCTTTTTTTTTTTAACTGTGGTGGAGAAATCACCTCCTACAGCGCAGAAGTCACGCATTTACGTATCGTGTACAATAATGTAACAGTAGAATGACATACCTGCAAAGGAAACACTATAAAACACAGCAACAATAAAAACATTACAGTATAGCATAAAATACAGTAAAACAGAGCAGAACAATAGAGAGGAACAAAAAAATGACAATCATTTTTGGCTTTTTGATTTTATTTATCTTTTATTGTTTTTTTTTTTTTTTTTTACACTTTTATTATAACTTTGAACATTCCAGCTTAGGGTCTCTCATAATGCAATGGCCATCTCATCTTTTGAGACCCCATTTGAAAGTGTGCCCTAGTACTGTGCCGTGCTGTACCCTATGCTTATACTCCACTAGTGTGTGGTAGCGACGAAAACAGCCACCAACAGAGACCAGGTTGGCCAGGACAGGAGGGACAATAATAGCAGGTGTCACACCTATGTCCGTGTTTTCTACAGACACAACATCTTCTTTGGGGTGATCTTCGGGTAGAGGTAACAGGAAAGACATCCGGAAAATGCCTCTCATGCAGACGGCACACTGCATTTGGATTGGGAGGTTGAGCCACAGCATCGTCTGGAAACAGAAGGGCTGTGATGATTTCTTCCTGGAATTTTAGGAAGGATGCAGTTCGTCCAGCTTTGTATAGCACATAAGCAGTGAACAGAGCCAATTGGAATAAGTAAACAGACACTTTTTTGTACCAGCGTCTGGCCTTACGGGCAACTAAGTATGGCACCATCATCTGGTCATTGAAGTCCACCTCTCCCATTTTAAGGTTGTATTCATGGACACAGAGGGGCTTCTCAACAACACCAGTCTCCGTTGTAATTTGGACTGCCGTGTCTGCGTGAATGGAAGACAGAACGAAAACGTTCCGTTTGTCCTTCCATCTCATGGCAATTAATTGGACCTCAAGCAGGGTCTCTCTCCCAGACTAAGTTGGGCATCTACAAGCCTTTGGGGGAAGATTAGATTGCACGGTGCCACATGTGCAAATTCCTAATTGAAAGAGGTGTCTAAAAAGTGGCATGCTTGAATAAAAATTGTCCATCTATAAATGGTACCCCTTTCCGAACAAGGATGACACCGAGTCCCAATAATCTTGCCGCTGCTCCCTATGTAGTCTCGGCAGTTGGGAGGCTCCACGCTTCTATCTTTTCCCTTTACATACAATAGCTAACAGAACATCAGAGGGGAAGCAGTGCATTCAGAGAATTCTAAAACAATATTTTTAATTTGACCCCGCTCACATAATAAACTTAAAGAAAATTGCTGAAAATGTACAGAATAAAATAATGAAATAAGAGAAAAAATAATGAAAATTGCATTAAAGGATACATCTAAATAAAATATATGAACACAAATTAAGCATAGATGCAGCTAACATACATACAAAGCAGAGCATTAACCACTTCAGCCCCAGAAGATTTGGCTGCTCAATGACCAGAGCACTTTTTACAATTTTTTAACTTTTGTTATAAAAAAAATCCAACAAATTCAATTGTAGTCATACATTTAGGCCAAAATGTATTCAGTCACATATCTTTGGTTAAAAAAATGTCAATAAGCGTATATTTATTGGTTTGCGCAAAAGTTTTAGCGTCTACAAACTAGGGTACATTTTCTGGAATTTACGCAGCTTTTCGTTTATGACTGCCTATCTCATTTCTTGAGGTGCTAAAATGGCAGGACAGTACAACCCCCCCCCCCCCCCCGCCCCAATGACCCCATTTTGGAAAGTAGACACCCCAAGTAAATTGCTGAGAGGCATGTTGAGCCCATTGAATATTTTATTTTTTTGTCACAAGTGATTGAATAATTAAAAAAAAAAATTACAAAGTTGTCACTAAATGATATATTGCTCAGAGATGCCATGGTTTCATGTGGAATTACACCCCAAAATACATTCTGCTGCTTCTCCTGAGTATGGAGATACCACATGTGTAAGACTTTTTGGGAGCCCATCCGCATACAGGACCCCGAAAACCAAGCACCGCCTTCAGTATTTCTAAGGACATAAATTTTCGATTTCACTCCTCACTACCTATCAGTTTCGAAGGCTATAAAATGCCAAGATAGCACAAATCCCCCCCCCCCCAATGACCCCATTTTGGAAAGTAGACACCCCAAGTTATTTGCTGAGAGGCATGTTGAGTCTATGGAATATTTTATATTTTGCCACAAGTTGCGAGAATGATATATTGCTCAAACATGCCATGGGCATATGTGAAATTACACCCCAAGATACATTCTTCTGCTTTTCCTGAGTACAGGGATACCACATGTGTGAGACTTTTGGGAGCCTAGCCGTGTACAGGACCACGAAAACCAATCACCGTCTTCAGGCTTTCTAAGGGCATAAATTTTGTGATTTCACTCCTCACTGCCTATCACAGTTTTGGAGGCCATGAAATGCCCATATAGCACCCCCCCCAAATGACCCCATTTTGGAAAGTAAACACCCCAAACTATTTGCTGAGAGGCAATTTTCAAAAACAAATGAGAACTGCAAAATACTCACCATGCTTCTTAGCAAATACCTTGGGGTGTCTACTTTCCAAAATGGGGTCATTTGGGGGGGGGGGGGGGGTTGTGCTATCTGGACATTTCAGGGCCTCTGTAACTGTGCTAGGTAGTGAGGAGTAAAATCACAATTTTGCGCCTTTAGAAAGCCTGAAGGCAGTGCTTGGTTTTTGGGGTCCTGTACGCGGATAGGCTCCCAAAAAGTCTCACACATGTGGTATCCCCATACTCAGGAGAAGCAGCAGAATGTATATTGGGGAGTATTTCCACATATAGCAATGCCATGTTTGAACAATATATCATTCATCAACTTTGTGTAAAAAAAAAAAAAAAAAAAGTTTTAATTTTCCAGAAACTTGGCAAAATATAAAATATTCCATGGACACAACATGCCTCTCAACAAATAGCTTGAAGTGTCCACCATTGCATTGGCTTGAATTGCCCCCATGCCAAAGCATGGGGGCAATCCGCCCCTAATGTTTTGGCATATATGCTCCTTTTTTTTAACTTTGGTGGTGAAATCACCTTCTACAGTGCTGGTGTCACGGCTTTACGTATCGTGAGAGAAAACGCTGTTGCTATCAGAATAAATAAACCCGTGCTTCAGCTGAATGGCATACCTGCTAAACAAATGATGGTTAACAATAAAACAAAGTAACATTACAGTATAACAGTAAGGGTCGGTTCACACTAGGACGACTTGTCAGGCGACCTAGCCGCCTGACAAGTAGCGTCCCGTTCTGTACAATGGAACCGCTCTAATCGGAGCGACGCAAGTCGCTCCGACTTAGAAAAAGGTTCCTGTACTACTTTGGCGGCGACTTGAGGCGACTTGCATAGACTTCTATATAGAAGTCGTTTTGCAAGTCGCCGCCCCTGTCGTGTCCAGGTCGCCTGAGGCAGTCGCGCTGCAAGTCGCGCTGCCTCGGTGTGAACCGGGGCTTAGACATACCATACCTGCAAAGCAAATGCAATAAAACATAGTAAATAATAATAAAACATTACAGTTCTAAAATACAGTAACAATAGATATAGAACAATAGAAAGTGAACATAAGAGAGAGAACAATAGAGAGAGAAGAAAAATAAAACAACTATTTTTGGCATTTTTTTTTGTGTTTTTGTGTGGTTTTTTTTTTTTTGCACTTTTATATAAACCGTAAACTGTAAACATTCCAGGTTAGGGTCTCTTAAAATGTAATGGCCATCTCATCTTTCGAGACCCTGTGTAAGTGTATCCAAGGACTGTGCAATGCTGTACCCTACACTAATACTCCACTAGTGTGTGGTAGCATTCGAAGCATTCACCAATGCAAAGACCAGGTTGGTCAGGACAGGAGGGACAATAAAAGCGGGTGTCACGCCTATATCCGCACTTTCTACAGACATGACATCTTCTTTGGGGATTTCTTTGGGTAGGGGTACTGGGAGGACATACGGAAAATGCCTCTCATGCAGCCGGCTCACTGCATTTGGATTGGGAAGTTGGGCCACAGCATCATCTGGAAACAGAAGGGCTGAGATGATCTCTTCCTGGAATTTAAGGAAGGATCCAGTTAATCCTGAAGCTTAGTATAGCACATAAGCATTCAGCAGAGCCAATTGAAATAAATATACAGACACTTTTTTTTTACCAGCGTCTGGCCTTACGGGCAATTAGGTATGGCGCCAACAACTGGTCGTTGAGGTCCACGCCTCCCATATTAAGGTTATATTCGTGGACACAGAGGGGTTTCTCCACAACACTAGTCGCCATTTGGACCGTCGTGTCTGTGTGAAGGGAGGACAGAACAAAAACATTCTTATTATCCCTCCACTCCACTGCGAGCAAATTATAACACTTCAAGCACGCTCTCTCCCCCAGCCTAAGACGGGAATCTACAAGCAGCTGGGGTAAGCTGCGATTAGATTGCATGGTGCCACATGCGTCAATTCCATGATCAAACAAGTGACTAAAAAGTGGCACGCTCGTGTAATAATTGTCCACATACAAGTGGTACCCCTTTCCGAATAAGGGTGACACCAAGTCCCACACAATCTTACCAGTGCTTACTATGTAGTCTGGGCAGTTCTCCAGCTCTACATAACTATCTCTTCCCTCGTAAACCATAAAACTATATGTATAGCCTGTTGCCCTGTCACAGAGCTTATACATCTTGACCCCATATCTGGCACGCTTGCTGGGAAGATACTATTTGAATGACAAACGGCCAGATAACTTAATCAGGGACTCATCAACGCAGACAACTTGATCGGGAGTAAACAAGGCTTCAACTGCTGGTTGAAGTGGGTCCGAATTTTGTAGAGCCAATCACATTCAGGGTCACCCCGAGGACGACGAGTTCATGGTCATTGAAATGATTGAACCAAAAGATCTGCTCGTATTGTGTCCTAGTCATGGAGGCAGAGAACAAGGGCATATGGTGAATTGGGTCAGTGGACCATTATGACTGCACCTCACTTTTTTTAGTTATGCCCATGAGGAGGGATAGGCACAGGAAGGTCTTAAATTTCAGAGACCGTAATAGGTCTCCAGTCTCTGGCAAGGGTCAACTGGGGATTATCGGCGATGAATTGACCTGCATACAAATTGCTTTGGTCCACAATAGATCTATAGAGATCTTCCATGAAAACAGCGAATAAAAATCAAGTGACGTAAAATCAACTGTTCCCACCTGAATTCCGGGTTGGCCAGTAAATGGGGTAAGTACAGGTGCTGCAGAAGTGGTGGGCCCCCAATTCGGATTGGCAAATGCAGCAGGAAGGGCACTATGGGCTCGACGGGCCTGTCTTTATCTTCTCGGTGGCTGTGCGAGTCACCTTACCAGCTTGAACTGCACTTATGGGACTCGCCACATCACCACGTGTTACTGCAGTGCTGGATGCACCAGAAGAATGAGCGGCACTAGTACTGGCTCTCTGCTCCATACGAGAGCCCAGTGGTTCTTGCACATCAACAACAGCATACGAACGGGGTCGGGTACACCTGACCTTGGCAGGGACCACTACTCCATTGTCAGAGCCATCTGTCAGGGTGCCACTGCTGTCTGCAGGTTTGTATTCTGAGCCTGAATCTGAAAGATGGGTGAGTTCCTCTTCACTCTCATCTGTCATGCTCAGAAACGTGTAGGCCTCTTCACTAGTGTACCTTCGATTGGACATTTTGGCCTCTAAATTTACTGGTACACTAGTAAAACTCACAATAAAAAAGAGCACCTGACTATCAGCGACTGCTTCAAACACTACCAAAAAAATGTTCGCTTTTGCAAGTATCAGGCCTGACTGCAAATACTGCAGTTATGTGTTTAGTGTTTTGTAAGTGACAGTGATCGATTGATACTGCACTTGGGTGGGCTGGGCGGAGGGGCTTATTGTAGGTGCTAGCAGGTATCTGGGCTGATTCCGCTAACGCTGCATTTTTGGGAACCCTAAACTGTTGGGGACACTTATATAGTTCTGATTGGATCAAAGATATCGATCCGTTTAGACACTTTACTACTAAGGGAGGTGTATGGTGAGTGCCTGGGTGTTAGCGCTACTGGCACTAATCTGACACTGCCTGTGGCAACGCAGACCCTGACTGACCCTAAAACCCAACTGATATCACTCGCCGGGTGATCAGGGGGTTAAATCTTTATTGGGTAATATATGGCGGGTGCCCCGACGCTATTACAAATGAACTAACCAGCGTCACCCGTAACACTAATATGGTGATCACTGGTGACAGGGGGTGATCAAGGGGTTAAACCTTTATTAGGGGGGTCTGGGGCTACTACTGAGTACCCTAACGCTGATTAGTGCACAAATGACACCAGTAAAGTGATCAAAGAAAAATATGAAAATTGCACTGAGTGACACAGTGGCAGGGGGTGAAGGTGTTAACGGGGGGGGGGGCGATCTGGGGCTGAAATGTGGAAATGTGTGCCTATGTGTAATGTGTCAGTGTAGTGTTGGTGCAACTCACGTTTGGATGTTCTCTCTCTGGAACGAAAAAGAGTTCCACGAGGGGAGATGATCACTTCCCCCGCCTGTGTTTACACTTACACAGGCACGAGAGAATTCCATTTGTCAGAACTGATCAGCAGGTACAGGCCAGAAATCATTGCCTGGGCCTGAAGACTGATCTGTTCTGAAACGAATACAATCTTCGCGGCCGATGTAAGGTAACGTCGCTTCGCCCACCCGTGTCATTCTGCCGCAGTAAAACTGTGGCAGCTGGTCGGGAAGCAGTTAAACTGAATCTGAATTTGCAAAATAAATGGGTCTCTTAGTAGTCTACCTCCTCTGCCACTGATACTTACCTTCTTTTCACTGCCCTGCTGACCTGTTCTCTTAATGGAGCCCTGAGTGAACAGACCTGTGTAAGCTTTGGAATTTACAATGGGCTAAGGACCCACCCCCTCAGAACACTGCTCAGGTCTGGTGCTTAGCTGTTCAGGTGCCAAGCACTTCAGTGAAAAGAAGAAAGAGGGTCACGTGCTCACCCACAACTGGAGTATCAAGTATTTCACAGAGCTCTGGCTGCCCAGAAGTGGTGGGCTATCGGGTAAACCTGTTACTCTAAGCTCACTAGGCAAATTTCATGTTTATGTTATATCAAACTAAATACATTCTGTTTCCTTTATTTACACTTCATTTTGTTTTACCTCTTTGAGATGATCAATCTCATATTTTTTTTGTTTGATTTCAGCTTTCAGTTTTTGTATGTTTTGATTTGCTGCCTGTGCTGTAAAACAAGAAAACACATATTACTACATATATGAAATATATTTTCATTAGTGAGTAGACTATATATAAATATACATTGATCACTATTAGCCTTCCATTGTTTCTTATCATATAAGACATTCATTTGCAAGCTACAGTTCTGGGACTGTTCCTGTGAACATACTTTGTGCTAGGTAATCTTCTGAATGTGCGTATCGACAGATTCCTTGGGCAACAAGAAAAGAAGGGGTGCACAAAGCCTCAAAATGTACAAATTCAGATAACATTTTCCTTAAAGCAGAACTTTAGACATTAACTTTACACATTACTTAAAACAATATTTAAAAAAGTAAAAACTTTCTTTTTATATTGTTTTGGTTTTAATTCCTAAATCTAGGCTAGTATGACATCGCAGTCTGCGTACACAAAGACACAAGTACGTAATATCTCGCAAACTGGCTCTTCAGATTGGTGATGTAGAATCCATGAAGTTGTTTGTAAGATGTCGCACATCTGCAGACACGCCATGGGGGGTCTGCCAGAGTACCCGCTCATGCACCAGATCTCCAGTAAAGAGAGCAGCGCTGGGGAAGAGAGGCAAAGGGGGGACTTCTGCTTCAACCAAGACAATGCTGGACTCCATTGTCTAGTGAATATGCTTTTTGATTTTAAGATAGGAGTCAGTATTAGGGATTTTTGTGGGGGGTTAGGCAGAGTGATGTTCCTCTTTAATGTTGGCCCTCTTTGGACATTTGTGGGTTCATTTCGCAAGAGAACTGGCAGGGAGGGGCGGTGGGGATGGCAGAAGGTGCAAGAGATGTTCAGAGGAGTCTGAAGGTTTTTCTTTATTAATGCAAACATGCAAGAAACATGAAACCACCTCTCCTTTCTCTTTTTTGGCAATCTATACTGTTGAAAAGCAGCTGTTAACAGAAAGAGGGCCCAATGCTGCCTCCAACAGTGCTTTCTAGCAGTAGTTTTTACTACAATATTCACATGGAACACGGAGTGGAGATTGTACAAAAGGACATCATTATGCAGGTGTCCTTAAAGTGGTTTTAAAGGCGGAAAGTTTTCTACCTTCATGCATTCTATGCATGAAGGTAAAAATAGGATTTTTTATAACAGCTTACCTGTAAAATCCTTTTCTTTCGATGGACATCACCGGACACAGAGCCTCAGTAATTACTGATGGGTTATATAGATATCACTAGGTGATTGGACACTGGTCACACCCTAAACAGGAAGTTCAACCCCCTATATAATCCCACCCCTTGCAGGGATACCTCAGTTTTGTAGCCAAGCAATATAAGTGTATTAGAAGAGGGGCGGGACCTCTGTGTCCCGTGATGTCCATCGAAAGAAAAGGATTTTACAGGTAAGCTGTTATAAAAAAATCCTATTTTCTTTCTCGAACATCAGGGACACAGAGCCTCAGTAATTACTGATGGGATGTCCCAGAGCAATGCTACCTGAGGGGAGGGGACCCACAACCAAGTAGGGTGCAATCAGACCTGAGGACCTGTACCGCTGCCTGCAGCACACTACGCCCAAAGGCGATATCCTCATGCCTTCTTACATCCACCTGATAAAATCTGGTGAATGTCTGAACTGAAGACCAGGTTGCGGTCTTGCAGATTTGAGCCATAGAGGCCCAGTGATGCACTGCCCAAGAAGCATCACTAGCTCTTGTGGAATGTGCCCTGATCTGAAACGGAGTAATCTTCTGTTTCAAACCGTGAGCTTGAATAATCAACTGTCGAATCCATTTAGAAATGGCAGATCTTGACGCTGCCTGTCCTCTATTGGGACCCTCTGGCAGCACGAACAAAACATCCATTTTGCGAATTTGAGCAGTAGCTTGCAGATAGGTCTTGACTGCTCTTACTACATTCTAAAAATGTAGTAACCCTTCTTCTGAAGAACAGGGATCTGGAAAAAAAGGAAGGCAGAACAATGTCTTGGTTTAGATGAAAATCTGAAACCACCTTCGCTAAAAAAACTAGGATGAGGGCGCAATACCACTCTATCCTTGCATAAACAAGTAAGGCTCTTTACAGGAAAGAGCTGCTAATTCTGATACTCTTCCAGCAGAAGAGATGGCTACCAGAAAAAAATGTACTTCCTTGTCAGCAAGACCAAAGGAATCGGACGTATTGGTTCAAAGGGATGTTTCTGTAAAACAGACAGAACCAAGTTCAAGTCACAGGGGTTTAGGGGCACCTTAACCGGAGGATTAAGATGCCTCACCCCCTGCATAAGGTTACGGACCAAAGAATGCGAAGCAAGTGGCCGTTGAAACCATACTGATAAGGCCGAGACCTGGCCCTTGATGGTACTCAAGGCCAGCTTCATTTCTAGTCCCAATTGTAGAAACCAAGAATTCTACCTCTGACATATCTTCTGGGATGCCAACCCCTGGATTCACACCAGGATACATAAGCTTTCCAGACTCTATGATAAATTACTCTGGAAGCTGGCTTCCTTGCATTGATCAAGGTAGATATCACTGGACCTGAAACCCCACGGCTCTTCCGAACCTGGGTTTCAATAGCCAAACCGTCAATTTTAACGTTTGTAAGGCAGGATGGAACGCTGGACCCTGAGATAACAGGTCTGGGTGTGACGGTAGGGTCCACGGGGAACCCACCGTCATCCTTACTATTTCTGCATACCAAGTCCTCCTGGGCCAAGCGGGGCTACCAGAAGTACCAACCTTCCTGCCTGATCCTGGGAAGGAATCGTGGCAGTAGCAGAATATGCGGGAATGCAGAAAACAGTGAGAACCGATGCCACGGAATCACCACCGCATCCGTCCCGTATACAAGAGGATCTTTTGTCCCTGCCACAAATCTGATATAAGCCACTGCTGTGGCATTGTCGGACTGGATCCTGACTGGGCAACCCTGTAGCCTGAGAGTCCAGGCCTTTAGGGCTAGATATGCCGCACGGATCTCCAGAATGTTGATGGGTAGAGAACTCTCGGTCTTGGACCATACCCCCTGGACCGCAGACTGTTCCAGAACTGCTCCCCAACCCGAAAGACTGGCATCCGTTGTTACCACTGTCCAGGTGACCGGTAGGAAGGATTTCCCTTTCTGCCAGCTTTCGGGTATTAACCACCAATTGAGGCACTGACGCACTGCCTGAGACAAGTGCATCGGAAAATCTAATGCCTGAACCTTCTTGTTCCAGGCCGACAGGATACTGTGTTGCAACAGTCCTGACTAAAATTGAGCATAGGGAACTGCTTCGAACGAAGCTACCCTCTTTCCCAGCAGCCTTATACAAAGGCGGACAGAAGGACCCTTCTTGATCCTGACTACCAGAATCAGCTCCCTTAAGGGAGTGACCTTTGCCTGAGGTAAAAATACCTTGTTCCTGGCTTGTATCTGTGATCAGACCCAAATATTCCAGTTTTCTTACTGGTCTTAGGAAAGATCTTTCTAGGTTGAGGATCCAACCTAGGTGTTCCAGATACTTGACTGTGGTCCTCAAGTTCCCGTTCAACGAGGCTACTGACCGATCTAACAAGAGCAGGTCGTCAAGGTATGCTATGATAGTTATATCCTGAGCCCTTAATCTGGCCAGAGAAGGAGCCAAGCTCTTTGTGAACACTCGAGGTGCAGTGGCTATCCCGAAAGGCAGAGCCACAAACTGGAAATGACGCCCTCCTATCTCGAAGTGCAGAACCTTCTGATGAGCAGGAAAAAGGGCACATGCAGATATGCATCTCTGATGTCTATCGATGCCAGCAAATTCTCCTCCCTGCAGGATGGAGACTACTGTCCGAATTGATTCCATGCTGAAGGACTTAATCCTTAGGAATCGATTCAGATCCCTTAGATCCAGAACGGGTCTGACATCCCCATCTGGCTTTTGGACCGTAAAAAGGTTGGAATAAAACCCCCAATCCTTGATCCTTCACGGGAACCACCATAATGACCTTTTGCGACAAAAGTCGCTCTAACGCTAGAAGGAGCAACTGCTTCTTCTCTGGATCTCTTGGAACACTTGATCTGAGGAAACGAGGAGAGGGAAACTCTTGGAACTCCAGTTGGTAACCTAAGGTTACTGTGGAGATTACCCATCTGTCCTGAAATCCTCCTGCCAGAGCTTTTGAGAACTGTAGCAGTCTTCCCCCCACTCGAGCGAGCGGGGGTGCCCCTTCATAAAGAGGCCTTAGAGTCCTATCTAGCAGGCCTCTTCCCCCAGGACTTCTTTGTCTCTGGGGTTTGACTCTTGTTTCTTGACCCAGACGGAGAAGGCCGTCGCGACTGCCTAGAGACTGATGCCCCTGGCACTGGGAAAAAGAGTCAGTTTGAAAGAGGGACGCATACTCCTCTTCTTAACAGGTAAGAGAGTGCTCTCCCACTTGAGAATCTTTGAATATAATTATCCAAGTCTTCTCCAAACAACCTTGCACCCTGAAATGGAAATCCAGGCAGAAGTTTCTTACATGGTGCTTCAGCTGACCAATTCTTTCAACCATAAGATTCTACGCACATGCACCAACCCAAGTGAAAAACGAGGGGTCTGCATGATAGAATCTCTGATGGCGTAAACAGCAAAACATAAGGCCGCTGGAAGGTTAGCCAACCCCTGGGCCTGCTGTTCAAGTAAAACTTTGATGACCTGCTTAACCTGGTCTCTAAGTACTGACAGACTCCGATCGCTGCCACTGCAGGTTGAACTACTGAACCTGCTAAGGAGAAAATATCCTTCAATAGGGATTCCATCCTTTTATCCACAGGATCCCTGAGCCTCTGAGCATTGTCTACAGGTCAGACTAAAGAGGAAATGGTGGCAACAACGGCCGGTATTCCTCACATCTTTATAAACATTTCTTCCATAGGATAAAGTGTTGAAAACCTTTTTCAGGCGAAAAAAATGTTTATCTGGGTAATCCCACTCAGAATAAATGAGCTTTTTCAAGTAAATTATGAACAGGAAAAGCATGTGCTGTTTGAGGAGGTTTCAGTGACCCCAAAGAAATAGAGGGTTCTTTAACTGATTCAGATACGGGTACTTTAAAGGTGGAGCGGACCAATCCAGCAAGGATCTGTATTCAGACTTTCTAGAAGCTGCAGAGGGCCCTTCTCCACTTGATTCCTCAGAGAAGGAATCATCTGTCCCATCCCGATCCTCTGAAAGGGATTCTTCTCCCCTATCCCAGAGCTCCTTCTCCTGAGGGTCCCGGGAAACAGAGGAAGACCTAGTGCATTTTCTTCCACTGAGTGAAGATGCAATTACGGCCCTTAATCTTTCCTCTAAACCCTTAATGGTTTGAGGAAAAAAACCTCCTTAGTAATGTATACAGGGGCTGAAGTGCCAGAAGCAAGTGTAGCCCCTGACCCCAACGGCTCTCCCTGGCTATCCGTCTCTTGCCCCTAAGGGGGGGAAGGTGCCGCAGAAAGGGAGTCCTCAGAACCTGCACGAGATCCCCTAGAGTCTCTGGTTCTTGGGGTATTTGAACCTCTTCTACCCATAGTGCAAAGCAACAAGGTGGAGGTATCACAAAATGAACACTGACTGCTGAGCGATGTAGTCCGGCTAAAAGCCCTGCTACCAAATGCCCAGTCTGGTGTTTCTTTAGTAAATGCTGCCCTGGGGAATGCCTGTGTCCCACCTTACATGCGACCATCAGCTCTGTGTCCCTCCAAGGCTTAGTGCACCTGTAAAGTGTGCCTTTACCAGCCATGCAGCCGGCCTGTGTGGGCGTCTGAGCACGCTGGACGCTGTGCTGACGCCCCACCCCCCCCTTAGTTTTTTGAAAAACGCGTGCTTCCAGTGCTAGCCGACCCTCCAGATCAGCATGGAGGGAAGGCTGGGGGAGGGGGAGGAAGGAGAGAGGCTGGTAGTGATGGGCCTGCACGTGGCAAAATGGCGGCGGTGAAAAGTGCGGTGCATAACCGTCTCACAGACCCCCTGCGGCCTCCCCCTAGTCTGGGGGGAGATATCCCTAAGGAGAGCCCCCCATGCCATCCTACCTGAGCCGGCTGGAGGAGCTTGTGCAGCGTGGAAACACTGAGACCGACATCAGCATGAGAAGGTATGTGCTCTTGGCAGCCCCCGGTGGTGACAATAGGCATAGCATGCATTTACCTTAAAGGAGAAAACCTACTAGAATTAAAAAATTCTGTGGAATCTCCTCTTACCTTATCCAGCCGCAGGGTTCTGTTATACAGACCCAATCTTCACCTCTCACGGTGGGCTCCGTTTGAAAAAACCTTCAGAGACTGGGACCCCTACGAATAGGGGGATCCACAGTTCTGGCCTGTAAAGCACACGGCCAGAAATAAGGATAGAAAACCATTTTCTGATATGCGGGGTCCAGCTCTCTAAAAAGAGAAGCGTTACAGGTAAAACCTCTATCTTCGGACACGAGGCCCGTATACCATCCAATTCGGCCTAGAAAAGGCACTTTGAAATGGATCCGGTTCGCCTGGCTTGCCCCAGTATAGGATATAGGATAATCCCTTTGGAGCTCAGCACAGGACATCTTTACACGTCCATCACCTAAGACACTGGCGTAAAAACTGAGGTATCTCTGCAAGGGGAGGGATTATATAGGGGGTTGAACTTCCTGTTTAGGGTGTGACCAGTGTCCAATCACCTAGTGATACCTATATAACCCATCAGTAATTACTGAGGCTCTGTGTCCCGTGATGTTCGAGAACGAAAAACCTTCTGTGTGCAGCCCCCCCCCCAATACTTACCTGAGCCCAACCTTGATCCAGTGATGTGCAGGAGAGCAGCTGCTCTTATGGCTCTCTCCTTTCTCACTGGCTCAGAGACAGCATTGGCTTCCACTGCTATAAATCACAGCCAATGAGGAGGAAGTGGAGAGGGGGCGGGACTGAGCCCTGATCTGTGTTTCAATGGGCACATAGCCCACGGTTTGAGACAAAGCACGCACACATGCCCCCATAGCAAGCGGCTTGTTATGGGGGCACTCAGCTGGGGGGAGAAGCCAGAAGCGCCGGTGGGAGACCCGAGAAGAGGAGGATCAGGGCTGCTCTGTTCAAAACCATTGTAAAGAGCAGGTAAGTATAACAAGTTTGTTATTTAAAAGGTAAAACATTTACCTTTAGTATCTCTTTAAGGCAGCTTATGTCTAAATGAGGCCCTAGTTGTAGTCTAAATGCCTGTTAAATGTAAGAGTGCAGAGAAGCTAAAGATTTAGAAACTGCACTTGTGAACTAAACTGTGCCTATAACGAAATCATTGCAATGTAAAAAAAAAAAGAGGCATCCAAGAGGCACTGGGACTTTGATATGAGTTTAAACAAGGTAGTGAGGGTGCAAAAAAACATTTCAAGACACCACTGGCTCAGATTAGGCTGCTAACAACAGTCAAGGCTTCCCTACTGTGGGTACTTCAGCAGGTTGGCAGGAAAAGACATGCACATATGGAAGGAGCGCCAGACCAAAAGATAAAAGAGTATCTGCGTCAGCAGTCAAAATCTTTTTGACTGCTGATGCCGATACCGCTGGCCAGGAATCCTAATCAGGCAAACAGCTTTCCTGCACAGATTCAAACAGCAAAGCCTTGAGTCCACTCAAGGTTCTCTTTTTCTAACTGAAGCACTGATGAAGGGGGGGTTTCTTTGACCCCGGAAACGCATAGGCTGTCTTTTAACACATTATCAATAAATCAATTTAGACTCTTTCATCTTTTGGTCTGGTGCTCCTTCCATACAGTATATGCATATAATGAAATATTACCTGAAGTGCTTGAATGGATGAACAAAATAATAAGAAGGGCCCTCCTGTCCCTTCTGTATTGAACTGTACTGTAATTGTGCTGTCCCCCCTCTACATTGTAAAGCGCTGCGTAAACTGTTGGCGCTATATAAATCGTGTATAATAATAATAATAATAATAATAGAGGTCCTAAACTGTTTACCTTTCTTAGAGAAAATGATGCTTCAGGCTCTCTACAGCGATGTTCACATAAAACAAATGTCTACACTGGTTTTTCTCAACCAGGGTTCCTCCAGAGGTTGCTATGGGGTTCCTTGAGTAATGAGCAATTTCTGCCTCTCAGTGCCTTGAAAAAGTATTCATATCCCTTGAAATTTTCCACATTTTGTCATGTTACAACCAAAAACGTAAATGTATTTTCTTGGGATTTTATGTGATAGACCAACACAAAGTGGCACATAATTGTGAAGTGGAAGAAAAATGATAAATGGTTTTCCAAACAAATATCTGAAAAGTGTGGCATGCATATGTATTCAGTCCCCTTTACTCTGATACCCCTAAATAAAATTTAGTGGAACCAATTGCCTTCAGAAGTCACCTAATTAATATATAGAGTCCACCTGTGTGTAATTTAATCTCAGTATAAATACAGCTGTCCTGCGAAGCCCTCTGAGATTTGTTAGAGAACCTTAGTGAACAAACAGCTTCACGAAGGCCAATGAACACACCAGACAGGTCAGGGATAAAGTTGTGGAAAAGCTTAAAGCAGGGTTAGGTTATAAAAAAAATATCCCAAGCTTTGAACATCTTTTGGAGCACTGTTCAATCCATCATCCAAAAATGAAAAGAGCATGGCACAACTGCAAACCTACCAAGACATGGCCATCCACCTAAACTAACAGGCCAGGCAAGGCAAGGCAAGGAGAGCATTAATCAGATTAGCAGCCAAGAGGGCCAAGGTAACTCTGGAGGAGCTGCAGAGATCCACAGCTCAGGTGGGAGAATCTGTCCACAGGACAACTATTAGTCGTGCACTCCACAAATCTGGCCCTTATGGAAAAGTGGCAAGAAGAAAGCCATTCTTGAAAGAAAGCCATAAGAAGTTCAGTTTTCATTTTGGGAGGAGCCATGAAGGGAACACAGCAAACCTGTGGAAGAAGGTGCTCTGGTCAGATGAGACCAAAATGGAACACTACACATCACCCTGAACACCCCATCCCCACCGTAAAACATGGTGGAAGCAGCATCATGTTGTGGAGATGCTTTTCTTTAGCAGGGACAGGGAAGCTGGTCAGAGTTGATGGGAAGATTGATGGAGCCAAATACAGCACAATCTTATTAGAAAACCTGTTAGAGAGTCTGCAAAAGACTTGAGACTGGGGCGGAGGTTCACCTTTCAGCAGGACAACGACCTAAACATGCAACCAGAGCTACAATGGATTGGTTTAGATCAAAGCATATTTATGTGTTAGATGTGTTAGTCAAAGTTCAGACCTAAATCCAATTGAGAATCTGTGACAAGACTTGAAAATTGCTGTTCAAAGAGCCTCTCCATCCAATCTGACAGAGCTTGAGCTGTTTTACAAAGAAGAATGGGCAAAAATGTCACTCTCTAGATGTGCAAAGCTAGTAAAGACATCCCTCAAAAAGACTTGCAGCTGTAATTGCAGCAAAAGGTGGTTCTACAAAGTATTGACTTAGGGGAGCTGAACGTTTACCACCCAACCTGACAGAATTGGAGAGGATCTGCAAAGAGGAATGGCAGAGGATCTCCAAATCCAGGTGTGAAAAACTTGTTGCAACTTTCTCAAAAAGACTCATGGCTGTATTAGATCAAAAGGGTGCTTCTACTAAATACTGAGCAAAGGGTCTGAATCCTTAGGACCATGTGATATTTCAGTTTTTCTTTTTTAATAAATCTGCAAAAATGTCAACAATTCTGTGTTTTTCTGTCATTTTGGGGTGCTCTGTGTACATTTATGAGGAAAAAAAATTAACTTAAATGATTTTAGCAAATGGCTGCAATATAACAAAGAGTGAAAAATTTAAGGGGGTCTGAATACTTTCCATCCCCACTGTATATACAACATATACATACATATATCTATATATATATATACATATATGTATATATATCTATATATATCTATAGATAGATAGATAGATAGATAGATAGATAGATAGATAGATAGATAGATAGATAGATAGATAGATAGATAGATAGATAGATACACACACACAATAGACATGGCAGGGGGACATGGTTACTGTTTTGGGGGGTCTGATCGAGGAAGGAGGAAGTCAAAAATCTTCCTCCTTCCCCCGGGATTCTCTCTTTTCTCCCCGATTCCCCAGCTTTGAGAATCGGGGAGTGCGAACTCTGACACAAATAGCCAGTGCGGTGCTGAGGTCGCAGCTTCATAAACTGTCCGCTTCTGTGTCAGTCAATCACAGCTTCTCTGTGTGCGGAGATCATCAGAGGAGAACATGTTCTCCCCCAATCATCTCTGCTTGTCTGAGTATATACAGTAGTGGAAGTCTATAAAATCATTTTGTTGAAGGTTTTTCACAGTGTCACCAAATGAGAGGCACAGTCGTTAAAAAACAGAGATGTGGGTTCGAAACTTTTGGCAATAAAATACAGGATCAACCAACTATTTAGTAGTTTATACATCTTCACTATCAAAGAGCATTGGCTAATAGGTAGATTATCTTATAATAAAGGTAAACACATTTAAACAAATGTTGACTCCTGATGTCTCATCAAAGAGAGCCTGCCACCAAAAATGCATCACATGGGTGACTTTTTTCCCCTAAGTGATGGAAATATAAAAAGTAAAAGAAAAGTGTAAAGAATTTAATTTACACCCAAGTGCTTCTGCCGGATGGCTTTCACAAATTCAGGTTCCCTCTCACATGCTCCGTTGCCATTTTTCTGGGCTCCATGGTATGTGCCCATTGGTGAACCCAGAACCTGCATGGTGGATTGAGTTTAATGATACTTTATTAGTGGCAAACCGTATCACTATTCTAGACCAATATGTGTCTGCAGTTATTTATTCTTAGGGAATCTGTCAGATGTATGAGAAGCCACTGCGTGCTTCAACCCAATGATGTCATTACCCAATAAAGGTTTTAGACCATTGTGCCCTGCAAACAGCCTTCTTTTCACCAGGGGGTAAAGTGTGAAACATGAAATGTAGTTGGATGTTACATATGAAAATATAAACTTTCACTTGAAATATGAAAAGCATTTTTCAGTTTATTTTTTACTCCTGACATTAATACGGAAAGAGATAATATATTTATACCAGATGCAATCAGGTGCATTTTTAAATGAAGCATAAACAGAGTACGAATGCATATGCATGAAAAATGAATGCATTCCAATGAGCCTAGTTTGCACCACTGCTGTGCTTTCATGTGTGCTTAACCACTTCAGCCCCGGAAGGTTTTACCCCCTTCCTGACCAGAGCACTTTTTACAATTCGGCACTGTGTCGCTTTAACTGCTAATTGCGCGGTCATGCAATGCTGTACCCAAACGAAATTTGCGTCCTTTTCTTCCCACAAATAGAGCTTTCTTTTGATGGTATTTGATCACCTCTGCCGTTTTTATTTTTTGCGCTATAAACAGAAAAAGACCGAAAATTTTGAAAAAAAATGATATTTTCTACTTTTTGTTATAAAAAAATCCAATAAACTCAATTTTAGTCATACATTTAGGCCAAAATGTATTCGGCCACATGTCTTTGGTAAAAAAAATGTCAATAAGCGTATATTTATTGGTTTGCGCAAAAGTTATAGCGTCTACAAACTAGGGTACATTTTCTGGAATTTGCACAGCTTTTAGTTTATGACTGCCTATGTCATTTCTTGAGGTGCTAAAATGGCAGGGCAGTACAAAACCCCCCCAAATGACCCCATTTTGGAAAGTAGACACCCCAAGGAAATTGCTGAGAGGCATGTTGAGCCCATTGAATATTTTTTTTTTTTGTCCCAAGTGATTGAATAATGACAAAAAAAAAAAAAAAAATTTACAAAAAGTTGTCACTAAATGATATATTGCTCACACAAGCCATGGGCATATGAGGAATTGCACCCCAAAATACATTCAGCTGCTTCTCCTGAGTACGGGGATACCACATGTGTGGGACTTTTTGGGAGCCTAGCCACGTACGGGGCCCCAAAAAACAGGCGTATCGACAGATTCCTTGGGCAACAAGAAAAGAAGGGGTGCACAAAGCCTCAAAATGTACAAATTCAGATAACATTTTCCTTAAAGCAGAACTTTAGACATTAACTTTACACATTACTTAAAACAATATTTAAAAAAGTAAAAACTTTCTTTTTATATTGTTTTGGTTTTAATTCCTAAATCTAGGCTAGTATGACATCGCAGTCTGCGTACACAAAGACACAAGTACGTAATATCTCGCAAACTGGCTCTTCAGATTGGTGATGTAGAATCCATGAAGTTGTTTGTAAGATGTCGCACATCTGCAGACACGCCATGGGGGGTCTGCCAGAGTACCCGCTCATGCACCAGATCTCCAGTAAAGAGAGCAGCGCTGGGGAAGAGAGGCAAAGGGGGGACTTCTGCTTCAACCAAGACAATGCTGGACTCCATTGTCTAGTGAATATGCTTTTTGATTTTAAGATAGGAGTCAGTATTAGGGATTTTTGTGGGGGGTTAGGCAGAGTGATGTTCCTCTTTAATGTTGGCCCTCTTTGGACATTTGTGGGTTCATTTCGCAAGAGAACTGGCAGGGAGGGGCGGTGGGGATGGCAGAAGGTGCAAGAGATGTTCAGAGGAGTCTGAAGGTTTTTCTTTATTAATGCAAACATGCAAGAAACATGAAACCACCTCTCCTTTCTCTTTTTTGGCAATCTATACTGTTGAAAAGCAGCTGTTAACAGAAAGAGGGCCCAATGCTGCCTCCAACAGTGCTTTCTAGCAGTAGTTTTTACTACAATATTCACATGGAACACGGAGTGGAGATTGTACAAAAGGACATCATTATGCAGGTGTCCTTAAAGTGGTTTTAAAGGCGGAAAGTTTTCTACCTTCATGCATTCTATGCATGAAGGTAAAAATAGGATTTTTTATAACAGCTTACCTGTAAAATCCTTTTCTTTCGATGGACATCACCGGACACAGAGCCTCAGTAATTACTGATGGGTTATATAGATATCACTAGGTGATTGGACACTGGTCACACCCTAAACAGGAAGTTCAACCCCCTATATAATCCCACCCCTTGCAGGGATACCTCAGTTTTGTAGCCAAGCAATATAAGTGTATTAGAAGAGGGGCGGGACCTCTGTGTCCCGTGATGTCCATCGAAAGAAAAGGATTTTACAGGTAAGCTGTTATAAAAAAATCCTATTTTCTTTCTCGAACATCAGGGACACAGAGCCTCAGTAATTACTGATGGGATGTCCCAGAGCAATGCTACCTGAGGGGAGGGGACCCACAACCAAGTAGGGTGCAATCAGACCTGAGGACCTGTACCGCTGCCTGCAGCACACTACGCCCAAAGGCGATATCCTCATGCCTTCTTACATCCACCTGATAAAATCTGGTGAATGTCTGAACTGAAGACCAGGTTGCGGTCTTGCAGATTTGAGCCATAGAGGCCCAGTGATGCACTGCCCAAGAAGCATCACTAGCTCTTGTGGAATGTGCCCTGATCTGAAACGGAGTAATCTTCTGTTTCAAACCGTGAGCTTGAATAATCAACTGTCGAATCCATTTAGAAATGGCAGATCTTGACGCTGCCTGTCCTCTATTGGGACCCTCTGGCAGCACGAACAAAACATCCATTTTGCGAATTTGAGCAGTAGCTTGCAGATAGGTCTTGACTGCTCTTACTACATTCTAAAAATGTAGTAACCCTTCTTCTGAAGAACAGGGATCTGGAAAAAAAGGAAGGCAGAACAATGTCTTGGTTTAGATGAAAATCTGAAACCACCTTCGCTAAAAAAACTAGGATGAGGGCGCAATACCACTCTATCCTTGCATAAACAAGTAAGGCTCTTTACAGGAAAGAGCTGCTAATTCTGATACTCTTCCAGCAGAAGAGATGGCTACCAGAAAAAAATGTACTTCCTTGTCAGCAAGACCAAAGGAATCGGACGTATTGGTTCAAAGGGATGTTTCTGTAAAACAGACAGAACCAAGTTCAAGTCACAGGGGTTTAGGGGCACCTTAACCGGAGGATTAAGATGCCTCACCCCCTGCATAAGGTTACGGACCAAAGAATGCGAAGCAAGTGGCCGTTGAAACCATACTGATAAGGCCGAGACCTGGCCCTTGATGGTACTCAAGGCCAGCTTCATTTCTAGTCCCAATTGTAGAAACCAAGAATTCTACCTCTGACATATCTTCTGGGATGCCAACCCCTGGATTCACACCAGGATACATAAGCTTTCCAGACTCTATGATAAATTACTCTGGAAGCTGGCTTCCTTGCATTGATCAAGGTAGATATCACTGGACCTGAAACCCCACGGCTCTTCCGAACCTGGGTTTCAATAGCCAAACCGTCAATTTTAACGTTTGTAAGGCAGGATGGAACGCTGGACCCTGAGATAACAGGTCTGGGTGTGACGGTAGGGTCCACGGGGAACCCACCGTCATCCTTACTATTTCTGCATACCAAGTCCTCCTGGGCCAAGCGGGGCTACCAGAAGTACCAACCTTCCTGCCTGATCCTGGGAAGGAATCGTGGCAGTAGCAGAATATGCGGGAATGCAGAAAACAGTGAGAACCGATGCCACGGAATCACCACCGCATCCGTCCCGTATACAAGAGGATCTTTTGTCCCTGCCACAAATCTGATATAAGCCACTGCTGTGGCATTGTCGGACTGGATCCTGACTGGGCAACCCTGTAGCCTGAGAGTCCAGGCCTTTAGGGCTAGATATGCCGCACGGATCTCCAGAATGTTGATGGGTAGAGAACTCTCGGTCTTGGACCATACCCCCTGGACCGCAGACTGTTCCAGAACTGCTCCCCAACCCGAAAGACTGGCATCCGTTGTTACCACTGTCCAGGTGACCGGTAGGAAGGATTTCCCTTTCTGCCAGCTTTCGGGTATTAACCACCAATTGAGGCACTGACGCACTGCCTGAGACAAGTGCATCGGAAAATCTAATGCCTGAACCTTCTTGTTCCAGGCCGACAGGATACTGTGTTGCAACAGTCCTGACTAAAATTGAGCATAGGGAACTGCTTCGAACGAAGCTACCCTCTTTCCCAGCAGCCTTATACAAAGGCGGACAGAAGGACCCTTCTTGATCCTGACTACCAGAATCAGCTCCCTTAAGGGAGTGACCTTTGCCTGAGGTAAAAATACCTTGTTCCTGGCTTGTATCTGTGATCAGACCCAAATATTCCAGTTTTCTTACTGGTCTTAGGAAAGATCTTTCTAGGTTGAGGATCCAACCTAGGTGTTCCAGATACTTGACTGTGGTCCTCAAGTTCCCGTTCAACGAGGCTACCGACCGATCTAACAAGAGCAGGTCGTCAAGGTATGCTATGATAGTTATATCCTGAGCCCTTAATCTGGCCAGAGAAGGAGCCAAGCTCTTTGTGAACACTCGAGGTGCAGTGGCTATCCCGAAAGGCAGAGCCACAAACTGGAAATGACGCCCTCCTATCTCGAAGTGCAGAACCTTCTGATGAGCAGGAAAAAGGGCACATGCAGATATGCATCTCTGATGTCTATCGATGCCAGCAAATTCTCCTCCCTGCAGGATGGAGACTACTGTCCGAATTGATTCCATGCTGAAGGACTTAATCCTTAGGAATCGATTCAGATCCCTTAGATCCAGAACGGGTCTGACATCCCCATCTGGCTTTTGGACCGTAAAAAGGTTGGAATAAAACCCCCAATCCTTGATCCTTCACGGGAACCACCATAATGACCTTTTGCGACAAAAGTCGCTCTAACGCTAGAAGGAGCAACTGCTTCTTCTCTGGATCTCTTGGAACACTTGATCTGAGGAAACGAGGAGAGGGAAACTCTTGGAACTCCAGTTTGTAACCTAAGGTTACTGTGGAGATTACCCATCTGTCCTGAAATCCTCCTGCCAGAGCTTTTGAGAACTGTAGCAGTCTTCCCCCCACTCGAGCGAGCGGGGGTGCCCCTTCATAAAGAGGCCTTAGAGTCCTATCTAGCAGGCCTCTTCCCCCAGGACTTCTTTGTCTCTGGGGTTTGACTCTTGTTTCTTGACCCAGACGGAGAAGGCCGTCGCGACTGCCTAGAGACTGATGCCCCTGGCACTGGGAAAAAGAGTCAGTTTGAAAGAGGGACGCATACTCCTCTTCTTAACAGGTAAGAGAGTGCTCTCCCACTTGAGAATCTTTGAATATAATTATCCAAGTCTTCTCCAAACAACCTTGCACCCTGAAATGGAAATCCAGGCAGAAGTTTCTTACATGGTGCTTCAGCTGACCAATTCTTTCAACCATAAGATTCTACGCACATGCACCAACCCAAGTGAAAAACGAGGGGTCTGCATGATAGAATCTCTGATGGCGTAAACAGCAAAACATAAGGCCGCTGGAAGGTTAGCCAACCCCTGGGCCTGCTGTTCAAGTAAAACTTTGATGACCTGCTTAACCTGGTCTCTAAGTACTGACAGACTCCGATCGCTGCCACTGCAGGTTGAACTACTGAACCTGCTAAGGAGAAAATATCCTTCAATAGGGATTCCATCCTTTTATCCACAGGATCCCTGAGCCTCTGAGCATTGTCTACAGGTCAGACTAAAGAGGAAATGGTGGCAACAACGGCCGGTATTCCTCACATCTTTATAAACATTTCTTCCATAGGATAAAGTGTTGAAAACCTTTTTCAGGCGAAAAAAATGTTTATCTGGGTAATCCCACTCAGAATAAATGAGCTTTTTCAAGTAAATTATGAACAGGAAAAGCATGTGCTGTTTGAGGAGGTTTCAGTGACCCCAAAGAAATAGAGGGTTCTTTAACTGATTCAGATACGGGTACTTTAAAGGTGGAGCGGACCAATCCAGCAAGGATCTGTATTCAGACTTTCTAGAAGCTGCAGAGGGCCCTTCTCCACTTGATTCCTCAGAGAAGGAATCATCTGTCCCATCCCGATCCTCTGAAAGGGATTCTTCTCCCCTATCCCAGAGCTCCTTCTCCTGAGGGTCCCGGGAAACAGAGGAAGACCTAGTGCATTTTCTTCCACTGAGTGAAGATGCAATTACGGCCCTTAATCTTTCCTCTAAACCCTTAATGGTTTGAGGAAAAAAACCTCCTTAGTAATGTATACAGGGGCTGAAGTGCCAGAAGCAAGTGTAGCCCCTGACCCCAACGGCTCTCCCTGGCTATCCGTCTCTTGCCCCTAAGGGGGGGAAGGTGCCGCAGAAAGGGAGTCCTCAGAACCTGCACGAGATCCCCTAGAGTCTCTGGTTCTTGGGGTATTTGAACCTCTTCTACCCATAGTGCAAAGCAACAAGGTGGAGGTATCACAAAATGAACACTGACTGCTGAGCGATGTAGTCCGGCTAAAAGCCCTGCTACCAAATGCCCAGTCTGGTGTTTCTTTAGTAAATGCTGCCCTGGGGAATGCCTGTGTCCCACCTTACATGCGACCATCAGCTCTGTGTCCCTCCAAGGCTTAGTGCACCTGTAAAGTGTGCCTTTACCAGCCATGCAGCCGGCCTGTGTGGGCGTCTGAGCACGCTGGACGCTGTGCTGACGCCCCACCCCCCCCTTAGTTTTTTGAAAAACGCGTGCTTCCAGTGCTAGCCGACCCTCCAGATCAGCATGGAGGGAAGGCTGGGGGAGGGGGAGGAAGGAGAGAGGCTGGTAGTGGTGGGCCTGCACGTGGCAAAATGGCGGCGGTGAAAAGTGCGGTGCATAACCGTCTCACAGACCCCCTGCGGCCTCCCCCTAGTCTGGGGGGAGATATCCCTAAGGAGAGCCCCCCATGCCATCCTACCTGAGCCGGCTGGAGGAGCTTGTGCAGCGTGGAAACACTGAGACCGACATCAGCATGAGAAGGTATGTGCTCTTGGCAGCCCCCGGTGGTGACAATAGGCATAGCATGCATTTACCTTAAAGGAGAAAACCTACTAGAATTAAAAAATTCTGTGGAATCTCCTCTTACCTTATCCAGCCGCAGGGTTCTGTTATACAGACCCAATCTTCACCTCTCACGGTGGGCTCCGTTTGAAAAAACCTTCAGAGACTGGGACCCCTACGAATAGGGGGATCCACAGTTCTGGCCTGTAAAGCACACGGCCAGAAATAAGGATAGAAAACCATTTTCTGATATGCGGGGTCCAGCTCTCTAAAAAGAGAAGCGTTACAGGTAAAACCTCTATCTTCGGACACGAGGCCCGTATACCATCCAATTCGGCCTAGAAAAGGCACTTTGAAATGGATCCGGTTCGCCTGGCTTGCCCCAGTATAGGATATAGGATAATCCCTTTGGAGCTCAGCACAGGACATCTTTACACGTCCATCACCTAAGACACTGGCGTAAAAACTGAGGTATCTCTGCAAGGGGAGGGATTATATAGGGGGTTGAACTTCCTGTTTAGGGTGTGACCAGTGTCCAATCACCTAGTGATACCTATATAACCCATCAGTAATTACTGAGGCTCTGTGTCCCGTGATGTTCGAGAACGAAAAACCTTCTGTGTGCAGCCCCCCCCCCAATACTTACCTGAGCCCAACCTTGATCCAGTGATGTGCAGGAGAGCAGCTGCTCTTATGGCTCTCTCCTTTCTCACTGGCTCAGAGACAGCATTGGCTTCCACTGCTATAAATCACAGCCAATGAGGAGGAAGTGGAGAGGGGGCGGGACTGAGCCCTGATCTGTGTTTCAATGGGCACATAGCCCACGGTTTGAGACAAAGCACGCACACATGCCCCCATAGCAAGCGGCTTGTTATGGGGGCACTCAGCTGGGGGGAGAAGCCAGAAGCGCCGGTGGGAGACCCGAGAAGAGGAGGATCAGGGCTGCTCTGTTCAAAACCATTGTAAAGAGCAGGTAAGTATAACAAGTTTGTTATTTAAAAGGTAAAACATTTACCTTTAGTATCTCTTTAAGGCAGCTTATGTCTAAATGAGGCCCTAGTTGTAGTCTAAATGCCTGTTAAATGTAAGAGTGCAGAGAAGCTAAAGATTTAGAAACTGCACTTGTGAACTAAACTGTGCCTATAACGAAATCATTGCAATGTAAAAAAAAAAAGAGGCATCCAAGAGGCACTGGGACTTTGATATGAGTTTAAACAAGGTAGTGAGGGTGCAAAAAAACATTTCAAGACACCACTGGCTCAGATTAGGCTGCTAACAACAGTCAAGGCTTCCCTACTGTGGGTACTTCAGCAGGTTGGCAGGAAAAGACATGCACATATGGAAGGAGCGCCAGACCAAAAGATAAAAGAGTATCTGCGTCAGCAGTCAAAATCTTTTTGACTGCTGATGCCGATACCGCTGGCCAGGAATCCTAATCAGGCAAACAGCTTTCCTGCACAGATTCAAACAGCAAAGCCTTGAGTCCACTCAAGGTTCTCTTTTTCTAACTGAAGCACTGATGAAGGGGGGGTTTCTTTGACCCCGGAAACGCATAGGCTGTCTTTTAACACATTATCAATAAATCAATTTAGACTCTTTCATCTTTTGGTCTGGTGCTCCTTCCATACAGTATATGCATATAATGAAATATTACCTGAAGTGCTTGAATGGATGAACAAAATAATAAGAAGGGCCCTCCTGTCCCTTCTGTATTGAACTGTACTGTAATTGTGCTGTCCCCCCTCTACATTGTAAAGCGCTGCGTAAACTGTTGGCGCTATATAAATCGTGTATAATAATAATAATAATAATAATAGAGGTCCTAAACTGTTTACCTTTCTTAGAGAAAATGATGCTTCAGGCTCTCTACAGCGATGTTCACATAAAACAAATGTCTACACTGGTTTTTCTCAACCAGGGTTCCTCCAGAGGTTGCTATGGGGTTCCTTGAGTAATGAGCAATTTCTGCCTCTCAGTGCCTTGAAAAAGTATTCATATCCCTTGAAATTTTCCACATTTTGTCATGTTACAACCAAAAACGTAAATGTATTTTCTTGGGATTTTATGTGATAGACCAACACAAAGTGGCACATAATTGTGAAGTGGAAGAAAAATGATAAATGGTTTTCCAAACAAATATCTGAAAAGTGTGGCATGCATATGTATTCAGTCCCCTTTACTCTGATACCCCTAAATAAAATTTAGTGGAACCAATTGCCTTCAGAAGTCACCTAATTAATATATAGAGTCCACCTGTGTGTAATTTAATCTCAGTATAAATACAGCTGTCCTGCGAAGCCCTCTGAGATTTGTTAGAGAACCTTAGTGAACAAACAGCTTCACGAAGGCCAATGAACACACCAGACAGGTCAGGGATAAAGTTGTGGAAAAGCTTAAAGCAGGGTTAGGTTATAAAAAAAATATCCCAAGCTTTGAACATCTTTTGGAGCACTGTTCAATCCATCATCCAAAAATGAAAAGAGCATGGCACAACTGCAAACCTACCAAGACATGGCCATCCACCTAAACTAACAGGCCAGGCAAGGCAAGGCAAGGAGAGCATTAATCAGATTAGCAGCCAAGAGGGCCAAGGTAACTCTGGAGGAGCTGCAGAGATCCACAGCTCAGGTGGGAGAATCTGTCCACAGGACAACTATTAGTCGTGCACTCCACAAATCTGGCCCTTATGGAAAAGTGGCAAGAAGAAAGCCATTCTTGAAAGAAAGCCATAAGAAGTTCAGTTTTCATTTTGGGAGGAGCCATGAAGGGAACACAGCAAACCTGTGGAAGAAGGTGCTCTGGTCAGATGAGACCAAAATGGAACACTACACATCACCCTGAACACCCCATCCCCACCGTAAAACATGGTGGAAGCAGCATCATGTTGTGGAGATGCTTTTCTTTAGCAGGGACAGGGAAGCTGGTCAGAGTTGATGGGAAGATTGATGGAGCCAAATACAGCACAATCTTATTAGAAAACCTGTTAGAGAGTCTGCAAAAGACTTGAGACTGGGGCGGAGGTTCACCTTTCAGCAGGACAACGACCTAAACATGCAACCAGAGCTACAATGGATTGGTTTAGATCAAAGCATATTTATGTGTTAGATGTGTTAGTCAAAGTTCAGACCTAAATCCAATTGAGAATCTGTGACAAGACTTGAAAATTGCTGTTCAAAGAGCCTCTCCATCCAATCTGACAGAGCTTGAGCTGTTTTACAAAGAAGAATGGGCAAAAATGTCACTCTCTAGATGTGCAAAGCTAGTAAAGACATCCCTCAAAAAGACTTGCAGCTGTAATTGCAGCAAAAGGTGGTTCTACAAAGTATTGACTTAGGGGAGCTGAACGTTTACCACCCAACCTGACAGAATTGGAGAGGATCTGCAAAGAGGAATGGCAGAGGATCTCCAAATCCAGGTGTGAAAAACTTGTTGCAACTTTCTCAAAAAGACTCATGGCTGTATTAGATCAAAAGGGTGCTTCTACTAAATACTGAGCAAAGGGTCTGAATCCTTAGGACCATGTGATATTTCAGTTTTTCTTTTTTAATAAATCTGCAAAAATGTCAACAATTCTGTGTTTTTCTGTCATTTTGGGGTGCTCTGTGTACATTTATGAGGAAAAAAAATTAACTTAAATGATTTTAGCAAATGGCTGCAATATAACAAAGAGTGAAAAATTTAAGGGGGTCTGAATACTTTCCATCCCCACTGTATATACAACATATACATACATATATCTATATATATATATACATATATGTATATATATCTATATATATCTATAGATAGATAGATAGATAGATAGATAGATAGATAGATAGATAGATAGATAGATAGATAGATAGATACACACACACAATAGACATGGCAGGGGGACATGGTTACTGTTTTGGGGGGTCTGATCGAGGAAGGAGGAAGTCAAAAATCTTCCTCCTTCCCCCGGGATTCTCTCTTTTCTCCCCGATTCCCCAGCTTTGAGAATCGGGGAGTGCGAACTCTGACACAAATAGCCAGTGCGGTGCTGAGGTCGCAGCTTCATAAACTGTCCGCTTCTGTGTCAGTCAATCACAGCTTCTCTGTGTGCGGAGATCATCAGAGGAGAACATGTTCTCCCCCAATCATCTCTGCTTGTCTGAGTATATACAGTAGTGGAAGTCTATAAAATCATTTTGTTGAAGGTTTTTCACAGTGTCACCAAATGAGAGGCACAGTCGTTAAAAAACAGAGATGTGGGTTCGAAACTTTTGGCAATAAAATACAGGATCAACCAACTATTTAGTAGTTTATACATCTTCACTATCAAAGAGCATTGGCTAATAGGTAGATTATCTTATAATAAAGGTAAACACATTTAAACAAATGTTGACTCCTGATGTCTCATCAAAGAGAGCCTGCCACCAAAAATGCATCACATGGGTGACTTTTTTCCCCTAAGTGATGGAAATATAAAAAGTAAAAGAAAAGTGTAAAGAATTTAATTTACACCCAAGTGCTTCTGCCGGATGGCTTTCACAAATTCAGGTTCCCTCTCACATGCTCCGTTGCCATTTTTCTGGGCTCCATGGTATGTGCCCATTGGTGAACCCAGAACCTGCATGGAGGATTGAGTTTAATGATACTTTATTAGTGGCAAACCGTATCACTATTCTAGACCAATATGTGTCTGCAGTTATTTATTCTTAGGGAATCTGTCAGATGTATGAGAAGCCACTGCGTGCTTCAACCCAATGATGTCATTACCCAATAAAGGTTTTAGACCATTGTGCCCTGCAAACAGCCTTCTTTTCACCAGGGGGTAAAGTGTGAAACATGAAATGTAGTTGGATGTTACATATGAAAATATAAACTTTCACTTGAAATATGAAAAGCATTTTTCAGTTTATTTTTTACTCCTGACATTAATACGGAAAGAGATAATATATTTATACCAGATGCAATCAGGTGCATTTTTAAATGAAGCATAAACAGAGTACGAATGCATATGCATGAAAAATGAATGCATTCCAATGAGCCTAGTTTGCACCACTGCTGTGCTTTCATGTGTGCTTAACCACTTCAGCCCCGGAAGGTTTTACCCCCTTCCTGACCAGAGCACTTTTTACAATTCGGCACTGTGTCGCTTTAACTGCTAATTGCGCGGTCATGCAATGCTGTACCCAAACGAAATTTGCGTCCTTTTCTTCCCACAAATAGAGCTTTCTTTTGATGGTATTTGATCACCTCTGCCGTTTTTATTTTTTGCGCTATAAACAGAAAAAGACCGAAAATTTTGAAAAAAAATGATATTTTCTACTTTTTGTTATAAAAAAATCCAATAAACTCAATTTTAGTCATACATTTAGGCCAAAATGTATTCGGCCACATGTCTTTGGTAAAAAAAATGTCAATAAGCGTATATATATTTATTGGTTTGCGCAAAAGTTATAGCGTCTACAAACTAGGGTACATTTTCTGGAATTTGCACAGCTTTTAGTTTATGACTGCCTATGTCATTTCTTGAGGTGCTAAAATGGCAGGGCAGTACAAAACCCCCCCAAATGACCCCATTTTGGAAAGTAGACACCCCAAGGAAATTGCTGAGAGGCATGTTGAGCCCATTGAATATTTTTTTTTTTTGTCCCAAGTGATTGAATAATGACAAAAAAAAAAAAAAAAATTTACAAAAAGTTGTCACTAAATGATATATTGCTCACACAAGCCATGGGCATATGAGGAATTGCACCCCAAAATACATTCAGCTGCTTCTCCTGAGTACGGGGATACCACATGTGTGGGACTTTTTGGGAGCCTAGCCACGTACGGGGCCCCAAAAAACAGGCACCGCCTTCAGGATTTCTAAGGGCATACATTTTTGATTTCACTCCTCGCTGCCTATCACAGTTTTGAAGGCCATAAAATGCCCAGATGGCATAAACCCCCCCAAATGACCCCATTTTGGAAAGTAGACACCCCAAGCTATTTGCTAAGAGGCATGGTGAGTATTTTGCAGCTCTCATTTGTTTTTGAAAATTAAGAAAGACCAGAAAAAAATTTTTTTTTTTTCTTTTTTCAAATTTCAAAACTTTGTGACAAAAAGTGAGGTCTGCAAAATACTCACTATACCTCTCAGCAAATAGCTTGGGGTGTCTACTTTCCAAAATGGGGTCATTTGGGGGGGTTTTGTGCCACCTGGGCATTCCATGGCCTCCGAAACTGTGATAGGCAGTGAAGAGTGAATTCAAAAATTTACGCCCTTAGAAAGCCTGAAGGCGGTGCTTGGATTTCGGGGTCCCGTGCGCGGCTAGGCTCCCAAAAAGTCCCACACATGTGGTATCCCCATACTCAGGAGAAGCAACAGAATTTATTTTGGGGTGTAATTTCACATATCCCCATGGCATGTCTGAGCAATATATCATTTAGTGACAACTTTGTGCAAAAAAAAAAAAAATAAAAAATTTGTCTCTTTCCTGCAACTTGTGTCACAATATAAAATATTCCATGGACTCGACATGCCTCTGAGCAAATAGCTTGGGGTGTCTACTTTCCAAAATGGGGTCATTTGGGGGGGTTTTGAACTGTCTTGGCATTTTATGCACAACATTTAGAAGCTTATGTCACACATCACCCACTCTTCTAACCACTTGAATACAAAGCCCTTTCTGACACTTTTTGATTACATGAAAAAATTATTTTTTTTTTGCAAGAAAATTACTTTGAACCCCCAAACATTATATATTTTTTTAAAGCAAATGCCCTACAGATTAAAATGGTGGGTGTTTCATTTTTTTTTTTCACACAGTATTTGCGCAGTGATTTTTCAAACGCATTTTTTGTGGAAAAAACACACTTTTTTAAATTTTAATGCACTAAAACACACTATATTGCCCAAATGTTTGATGAAATTAAAAAGATGATCTTAGGCCGAGTACATGGATACCAAACATGACATGCTTTAAAATTGCGCACAAACGTGCAGTGGCAACAAAATTAATACATTTTTAAAAGCCTTTAAAAGCCTTTACAGGTTACCACTTTAGATTTACAGAGGAGGTCTACTGCTAAAATTACTGCCCTCGATCTGACGTTCGCGGTGACACCTCACATGCATGGTGCAATTGCTGTTTACATTTGACGCCAGACCGACGCTTGCGTTCGCCTTAGCGAGAGAGCAGGGGGGGCAGGGGTGCTTTTTTTTTTTTTTTTTTTTTTTCTTTATTATTTTTTTTTTTTTTTATCTTATTTTTAAACTGTGCCTTTCATTTTTTTTTTTTTTAATCATTTTTATTGTTATCTCAGGGAATGTAAATATCCCCTATGATAGCAATAGGTAGTGACAGGTACTCTTTTTTGAAAAAATTGGGGTCTATTAGACCTTAGATCTCTCCTCTGCCCTCAAAGCATCTGACCACACCAAGATCGGTGTGAAAAAATGCTTCCCCAATTTCCCAATGGTGCTGTTTACATCCGGCGAAATCTAAGTCATAAAATGCTCGTAGCTTCCGGTTTCTTAGGCCATAGAGATGTTTGGAGCCACTCTGGTCTCTGATCAGCTCTATGGTCAGCTGGCTGAATCGCCGGCTGCATTCTCAGGTTCCCTGTTGAGACAGGAGAGCCAGAGAAAAACATGGAAGACGGTGGGGGGGGCATTCCCTCCCACTGCTTGTAAAAGCAGTCTAGAGGCTAATTAGCCGCTAGGATTGCTTTTACATGAAAGCCGACCGCTGGCTGAAAAGAATGATATCAAGATGATACCTAAACCTGCAGGCATCATTCTGGTATAACCACTCAAAGTCGTGAATGGCGTACCTGAAGACAAAAAAATGGTTAACAATAAAGCACAGTGAACAGTAAAGTATAAAAAATTGCATACCTGAAAAGCAAACATGATAAAACATAATAACAATAAAACATTGCAGAATAGAATACAGTAAAAAAGAGCAGAACCATAGAGAGAGAGAATAGAGAGAGAGAGAACAATAAAACGACAACTATTTATTTTTTTTTATTTTTGTTTGTGTTTTTTTTTTTTTTTTTACACTTTTTTTTGTAACTGTAACTTTTATAACTGTAACCGGTTCCAGGTTCGGGTCTCTCAAAATGCGATGGCATCTTGGGAGACCCTGTGAAAGTGTGCCTAGTCTGTGCAATGCTGTACCCTACGCTAATACTCAACTAGTGAATGGTAGCGTTCAAAACATTCACCAATGCAAAGACCAGGATTGTCAGGACAGGAGGGACAATAATAGCGGGTGTCACGCCTATATCCGCGCTTGCTGCAGACACGACATCTTTTTTGGGGGGGTTCGCTGGGTAGGGGTACTCGGGAGGACATAAAGAAAATGCCTCTCATGCAGCCGACTGCATTTGGTTGGGGATGTGAATGGGGGAAGTACGGGTGCTGCAGAAGCGGTGGGTTCCCAATTAGAATTGGCGAATGCAGCAGGAAGGGCACTATGGGCACGACGGGCCTGTGTTCGTCTTCTTGGTGGCAGCGGGACACTACTTGTGCTTGCCACCTCTCCAGCTTGAGCTGCACTTATGGGAATCGCCACGTCACCAAGTGTTACTGCAGTGCTGGTTTGACTACGACCGGGGTGTACTAGGCCGCTGGCGCTTGCCAGTTCACCAAAACGCTACCAAAAAAACTGTTAGCGATCGCAGGGATCAGGCCTGACTCTGCGAACGCTGCAGTTATGCGTTTAGTGTTTTGTAAGTGACAGTGATCGATCGATACTACACTTGGGTGGGCTGGGCTGGGCCGGGCGGAGGGGCAAAATGCAGGTGCTAGCAGGTATCTGGGCTGATCCCGCTAACACTGCGTTTTTGGGAATCCTAAACTGCTGGGGACGCTAGTATAGATCTGATCAGATATTGATGCGTTCAGATACTATACCACTAAGGGAGGTGTACGGTGCGTGGGTGTTAGCGCTACTGGCACTAACCTGACGCTGCCTGGGGCTGGTGCTTGCCATTTCACCAAAAAGCTACCAAAAAAACTGTTAGCGATAGCAGGGATCAGGCCTGACTCTGCGAACGCTGCAGTTATGCGTTTAGTGTTTTGTAAGTGACAGTGATCGATCGATACTGCACTTGGGTGGGCTGGGCCGAGCCGGGCGGAGGGGCAAAATGCAGGTGCTAGCAGGTATCTGGGCTGATCCCGCTAACACTGCGTTTTTGGGAACCCTAAACTGCTGGGGACGCTAGTATAGATCTGATCGGATCAGATATTGATCCGTTTAGATACTATACCACTAAGGGAGGCGTATGCTGCGTGCGTGGGTGTTAGCGGTACTGGCGCTAATCTGACGCTGCCTGGGGCGACGCATATCACCGCCGGGCGATCGGGGGGCTAAACCTTTATTCGGTAATAAACGGCGGGTGCCCTGACACTATAAAAAATAAACAAACTAACCAGCGTCACCCATAACGGTTATACAGTGATCAGTGGTGAAAGGGTTAACTAGGGGGCAATCAAGGGGTTAAAACATTTATTCGGTAGTATATGGGGGTCCCTGTCGCTATAAAACGCTGACGGCGAACCTAAATATTTACCTCCCTAACTAGCGTCACCAGCGACACTAATACAGCGATCAGAAAAATGATCGCTTAGCGACACTGGTGACGGGGGGTGATCAAGGGGTTAAAACTTTATTAGGGGGGGTTAGGGGGGTACCCTAGACCTACAGGGGGCTAATACTCACTGCCCTACCACTTCTAACTGTCACAAACTGACACCAATCAGTAATCAGGAAAAAAAAAAAAAAAAACAGCTTGGTGTCAGTTTGTGACGGGGGGGGGGGTGATTGGGAGGGATCGGGGGGCGATCGGGGGGGGATCGGGGGTGTTTAGTGTGCCTGGCATGTTCTACTGTGTTGTGTAGTGTTTTACACTTACTCGGATGTCTTCTCTCCTCGGCGTCGGAACGGAAACTGCCAAGCCGAGGAGAGATGACATCACATCCTCTGCCTGTGTGTACTATACACAGGCAGGGGATGTTTCTCATTGGCTGGGAGTGATCGCGAGGGGGGGGCCACGATCGGATGGCCTCCCCCTCATCTCTGATCGCTCCTAGACAAATGCCGACCGCCGCTGGCACCGGGGGGGGGGTCCGATCGGACCCCCCGCCCGCGGGAAGGCAATCACGTACCAGGTACGTGATTTTGCCTGCCCGTGCCGCTCTGTTGACGTATATAGACGTGAGGCGGTCGGCAAGTGGTTAAAAAAGTACAGCTTGCTGTATTTTTCCACATTTTTTTTGCAGGTAACCGGCGGCAAGGAAGAAGACAGCTCGGGGAGAAGACAGCTCCGGGAAGAGACACCAGCGGGAGAAGATGGGTCAGGGAGAGGCAGCACTGAGAGAGACAGCGGCGGGAGAAGACGACACCAGGAGAAACGGCGGTGGGAGAAGACGGCTCGGGGAGAAGACGGCTCGGGGAGAAGACGGCGGCTGGAGAAGATGGCACCGGCAGAGACGGCACTGGGAGAGACGGTGGCGGGAGAAGACAGATCAGAGCTAATTTATTAAAAAGGACTTGTCAAAAAACGTTTTGATGTTTCTTTTACATTTCACGTCTTTTTGAGGTGTACAATGTACCCGCTACCCCTTCCCATGGGGGGGGGGGCGGGATCTGGGGGCCCCCTTCTTAAAGGGGGGCTTCCAGATTCCGATAAGCCCCCCGCCCACAGACCCTGACAACCCCCGGCCAGGGATGTCGGGAAGAGGCCCTTGTCCCCATCAACATGGGGCAAGGTGCTTTGGGGGGGAAAGCAGAGCCCCCCCCCCCCAAGGCACCCATCCCCTCCATGTTGAGGGCATGCAGCCTGGTGTGGTTAAGGAGTTTGGGGCCGCTCACTCGTCCCCTCCCTTTCCTGGCCTGCTGACCCCGCTGACAGCTGACGACTCATCGGTTGTTAAGGACACAGCCGCCAGCTTCCCGGTCCACTGATTAGCAACCAGCTATATACAGTGTTAAAAAAAAACCCCGCAAAACACAGCAAAAATCGCATCACAAACACAACACTTGCATTTCTGGTGCGGTTCCATTGAAGTCTATTACCAGAAAATCGCAGGAAAAAGTCCCGGAACTGCTGTTTCAAATTTGTTTGTTGATTTGATGTTGATCCCTGAATCACTGTCTACTTACAGCGGAGTTCCACCCAAATATGGAACTTCCGCTTTTTATTAGGAAGGTGACCCCCTGACATGCCACATTTGGCATGTCATTTTTTTTGGGGGGGGAGCAGATACCCTCTTTTTAGAGAGTCCCAGCTCCCACTTCCTCCTTGCACACCGCGGCACCAGAAGGGAGATCACCTCTCCCCCCTCCCTCTCTGCAATCATCTGGAACATGTATGCAGCCAGTAGTCTGAATTCCCATTCTGCATGCTTGTTCTAGGTTAGTGACTAGCTAGGTCACACCAGATTTTAGGATGATAGGCTTCCAGGTTGTATCTTTTAAAAATAACCCACCATTGGAAGCTTCTGTATTTCTTTTGTCACAGGTTCCCTTAACACCTTCCTGCCCAGGCCAATCCTGACATTTCTCTCCTAAGTAAAAATCTATATTTTTTGCTAGAAAATTACTAGGAACCCCCAAACATTATATATTTTTTAGCAGAGACCCTAGAAAATTAAATGGTGGTCATTGTCACACGGTACTTGCAGAGCGATTTTTTAAACACAATTTTCGGGGGGAAAAATACACTTTCATTAATTTTAATGAAAAAAAAACACAATATATAATCCAATTTTTTTGTAAGGTATAAAAGATTAAATAGGTACCTAACATGTCACCCTTTAAAATTGCACACGCTCGTGGAATGGCGCCAAACTATGGTACATCTGCCTAGACGATGGTTTAAAACTTTTTCAGTTTAGAGTTACAGAGGAGGTCTAGGGCTAGAATTATTTCTCTCACTATAACATTTGCAGCGATACCTCACATGTGTGGTGCGAACACAGTTTACATATGCAGGTGCGACCTACATATGCGTTAACTACTGCGTGTGAGCACGAGGGGACAGGGGGCACTTTAAAAAATAATTTTTTTATTATTTATTTTATTTTTCTATTTTTACACTGTCCCTTTTAATTATTTTTTTTATCACTTTGTGATCCCTTGTGATAGAAATAAGGCATGACAGGTCCTCTTTATGGAGACATCTGGGGTCTATAAGGCCCCAGATATCTCCTCTACTCTGGAAAGTTTGAGATTAAAAAAACCCATTGATCTCTGCAGTGTTTACATTTGCCAGAGCCAGAAGTGATGTCAGGACGTTGCTTCTGGCATCCCAGGGTCATGGAGATGGCCGGGGACCATCCGGTCCTTAGCCAGCTCTGTGGCAACTCAGCAGCACCGCCGGATTGCATCTCCCAATCGCACAGGAGAGCCCTGAGAGGCTCTCGACTTGGGTACAACCAGCCTGTCAGATTATTCATGCGGCTATAGGCATCATCCAAATTAGAATTTTTTTATGTGATATGCCCATGATTAAAATAAGTTCATCCTAAATGCACTTACCAGTTTGCTCAAGCTCTTCATGCGCCTCATTTACCGAAAGGATTTGCTGTGTCGCATTTTCAAAGCATCTTTCACATTCACTGAGCTGTTTCATGTGGTCTTCTTTTGCTAATATGTAAAGTTGCAGCTTTTGCTCCTGTTTTTGAAAAAATATTACAATGTAATATAATGAAATCATGTCCACTGTATTTTGAATTACAAAATCCCAGTGTCAAAAACAGATAACGTTTTTTGCTTCTGCTACCAGTAGAACTCAAATTAGAAGCTATACTGTTTGCAATCAAAGGCCTTAGGTAAACTCTACTCAACATTAAAGAGGAACAACACCTACCCATCTTGTTGTCTCTGACTATAATAACCCTGAACAAGCCAGTGAGGTCATAGAGAAGTCACAAATTCTTATCAGCATACTTGTGGGCAACCAGAAAAATCACGAAGAAAGTATTTTACAAATGGTACTGATTGCAAACTCCCTCTAAAAATGTTCTAATCCCCAGATGCCACATTTTAAGGACTGCGCCTATTCCGCTGATGGTTTTGCAAAATTGTAAAATGCTTTTCATTGTTACAGACAGTTGCCCCTCCTGATCCATTCTGTATTGTTGATCATCTGATCAATACTTGTCCTACACACTTAAAGTATAACTAAAAGCAAAACTTTTTTTAGTTTTGGACAACATGGAGAGGGACTAGAATACCTGTCGGGTGTTTATTGCTATCTGTGTGCCCATTAGGGAGATTCACCCTCTATTTGTCATGTTTATAATTACCACCGATAGTAAAAGTGAAAAAAAAAATCCCACATTTTTGGTTGTCCCCAGAGCAGTAATTGAGAGGAAATCTTCCAATGGGGACACTAGTTCTAGTGACCCTGGTGACAGCCAAGAATTCCCTCACTAACTATTTTGGCTATGGGACAGGAAGTAGAAAAAACTCCCCAATGGGACACAGATGGCAAAAGAAACTTGACAGGGGTTATAATCCTTCCATACTTTATTCACAATGAAAAAGATGTTTGTTTGAGTTTAGTTCTACTTTAGCCTTTGAGAGGTGGAGATCTACCTGAACAACATGAAGGAGAGCAAAGATCACCAGTGTTTGGCACTCTTTAAAAAAAAAAAATTAAATAGCAAGACCTAACTAAACTGTAAGTGAAATAAGAAAACAAATGTCAGAGGGGCGTGGCCGGAAGCGGATGGAGGTGAGAGGAGTGGAGTGAGTGAGTGTGAGAACCCATCCTGCTCCATGAAGCCCTGGAAGCCTTGTGGTTAATCGATCCACCCTGTACCTGCAAGATACCTGCAAGATAGCACTGGACTTCGGTCCCCCCCTGCTGGGCTATCCCGATCCCGGGTATACTCTGTGGGATCCCGAATCCTTGTCTGCTGAGACTGCTGGAGCGGCTGCTGGAGTGGCGGACGGGACGTTGTTCGGGACACCGCTCAGGACGGTGTGGGGTCGAGGAGTGACACGGAGCTTAGCGGTGGCAGCACAAGTACCGCGAGAGATGAGAAAGTGAGTGAGAGCTCGGTCTGGCTGCCAGTGTGAGTGAGGAGACGGAGCCTCAGATAGATTGCTGCAAGTCTCCCCCTAGGCTTGATTTCTGTTTAAAAGTTGGGATTAAAGTAGTAGTGTGGAAGGGAGGTACTGTGCTGACTCCCCCTGTTGCTTCTTGGACTGTCCTGACTTTTTACTGCTGGGTTAACAACAAGAACTGTGAAGGGGTACATTAAGGGACCCTAAGTGGACTGCAGTATAGGAGGGGGACTGTGAGTTCTGGGGGGGAGACCTGATACGGTATACAAGAACACTGTATGACTTACTAATACCTGTTGCTGAGGGGGTGTGAGGCCAGATACCAGACCAGGACTGTTGATGTGCAACTTTGAGCAAGCTTGATATTTAGTAAACGGCCAGGCTGGTGGAAAGGAGCAATTAAAAAGATATCAACAGCGGCGGTGCAAGTGTACAAGTATACAAGTGGTTTAAAAAGAACAAGATAACCCGGAGAAAATCAATATGACAGGGAGAAGAAAGGGAGATGAGCACCCCAGTCAGGAAAATATGGGAATTCAATCCTTGCGGTCAGCTAAGGACAAGGAGAAGGAAAAAGGCCTTCATCTTACTGTGGCGGGGGCAACTGCAGCGGTGGTGGCAGCTTCCGCCAAACTAGAGAAACTGGTCCTTGCAGCGGAACATACCCCAAACAAGGGAGGGCAGCAAGCTCAGACCAAGTCAGCAATAGACAGGAAAAGCCAGGGACATGCGGGTCAGCCTATAGGTATCTCCAGCACAAAGAACCCTACCACAAAAAGTTCAGGAGCCGTCAGCAAGGAAACGGAGGCCTTGGCAGCTCCAATCTCCACGGTGGAAGGAGAACCCTCTTTAAAAGATATCTTTTTGGCAATAAGCGCATACAACCACTCTTTGGGGGCACTGGGAGAGCAAATGAAGGACATTAAAGAGGAGCTGACCCTAGTACGTCAGGATCTTAAGATGACAACTGAGAGGGTGACGGAAGCGGAAAAGAGAATAAGTTTAATAGAGGATGATCTGCTCCCTATGAAACAAGAAGCAAAGATCTGGAGGGAAAAAATCGATAAGCTTGTAGGGAAATTCGATGAAATGGAAAATAGACTTCGCAGGGACAATGTGAGAGTGGTGGGAGTCCCTGAGGGGAGTGAAGGCCCGGACCCTATTGTATTTTTGGAGAACTGGATGTTGGGGGTATTTGGAGGCGAGACATTTACGCAGCAGTTTTCTATAGAAAGGGCGCATAGAGTTCCGTTTAGGCCCCCCCCCCCCACCGGGAAACCCCCCAAGACCATTTCTAGTAAAATTTTTAAACTATAAGGATAAAGTAAAACTCTTACGTAAAGCTCGTGAAATGGGGAAGATCTTATATAAAGATGCTAGGATATCAATATTCCCCAATTTCTCCCCGGACCTTCAGAAACGCAGAGCTGAGTTTCTGGGGGTTAAGCGTAGCCTCCAGAAATTTAATGTTTCATATGCCCTCCTTTACCCGGCTAAGTTACGGATAAATGCTTTAGGGGGTAGCCAGTTTTTTGAGTCCCCTGCTAGTGCGTTAGCATGGCTGGAGGACAAGAAGGATCAATTACCTAAGAAATAGAAATAGAAACAGAGGGGATATACTGCGGAAAATTAACACTTATTAACTGGGCATAATTTGAATTAATTGTATTAACATTTATATAAATGGAGTGGGGATGGTTTGGGGACACGGTAAATGGAAGTAGGTTTGAGATGGAGTGTGTTTATAATAAGGTTCTTTTTTTTTGAGTATAGGGGGGGAGGGAGGGAGAGGGAGTGGGGGTGGGATGGGGGGGGGGGAGGGAGAGGGAGTGGGGGAGGGATAGGTGGGGGGGGAGGTACGGAAGGGTAGGTGGATATGGATCGGCCATTAAAAAAGCCCGGAGGGGTAACCTAGAGTGGTATGGGAAGGTTGGGAGGGAGGAAGGATGGGTAAATAAATTAGCATATGGGAGGGGTGGGGGGTGGGGGAGGGGCAGGGAGGGGGGAGGGGGTAAAGAGCACAGGAAAATTAAAATGCAATATAAGGTACCAAGTAACACATTAAGCATAAGGTATGACACTTTGTATAAAGACACAAAGGATATGGATAATGATATTTGTAATGAGATAACTGATATTACGATTAAGCACCGAGGTAGATTTGATAGGGAACTATGTATTTTTTCTCCTTTTTTTTTTTTTGGAGTAAAATATGGGCACAATTTACTGAATATGGAGAATACTCCCATATTTGGTCATTGGGTGTTTTTTGTTTTTTTTTTCGCAGTGATAATCTTACTCGCAAATAGCTAATGGGAATAAAGATTGGCTCATGGAATGTTAGGGGGTTGGGTACCCCCTCAAAAAGAGCGCAGGTATTTGATCTGTTAGATGCACTTAGAGTAGATATTGCTTGTCTGCAGGAAACGCACCTTACCAGGGAGACAAAAACATCTATAAGGAATAAAAAATTTCAGAGTCAGTACCATGCGGTGCACACCTCTTATTCGAGGGGTGTAGTGGTGCTGATTAGGAGGGAGGTTGTGTTTTCCTGCAGACAGAGCAAGATGGATGAAGGGGGCCGATATGTTTTTTTGCACTGTATGATAGGGAATCAGGAATGTATATTAGCAAATATCTATAATCCTCCACCCTTTAAATTAGAAGTTTTGTATAGTTTGTTGGAGTTTGTTGTAGACAAACCGAGGATCCCTGTTATTGCAGTAGGGGATTTTAACGTTGTAATAAATAAAGAATTAGATAAATTTCCCTCAGGAAAAGCGGGACAGAGTCCGTGTGGGATTCGAATGGGCCAGTTTCTTGAAGAGGCTGGGCTGATGGACCTGTGGAGAGTGAGAAACCCCGGGATACAACAGTTTTCGTGCCATTCTAGTACCCACTCCTCACTCTCAAGAATAGATTTTATTTTAGGTAATGATATGGCCGCTTTATTGGTCAGAGGTATAACCTATCATCCAAGAGGAATCTCGGATCATTCACCGGTGACAGTTATGATGGATATCGGGATAAGAAATCAATGGGGTATTTGGAAACTGAACCCAGTATGGCTCGAGATTCTTGAGGACCCGAAGGAGATCATAACTAAGTTGACAGAATTTATAGACCTAAATGAGGACTCAGTAGCAAGAGGGGTGATGTGGGATGCGCTGAAAGCGTATCTGAGGGGAATATTGATCCAGCAGATTTCAAGAGCAAAAAGAGCATCAAAGGTTGAGGAAGAGAATGCTAGGGAGGAGGTCCGAGTAGCAGAAAGGGAGCTTGTGGAAAATCCATCCCCGGAAAGCTATCAAAGGTGGAAAAATAAGCAGTCAATATATAAAGAGGTAATGTTTAGGAAATCTGAAAGTAAAAGAGTATTCCAAAAACAAATAATATTTGGAGAAGGGGAAAGAGTAGGGAAGATATTAGCTTATATGGCTAAAGTAGACGCTCCCCCCCCAATAATTCCCGCCATTTGTATCAGGGAAGGTGAGATTACATCCCAACCAGATAAAATTAATGAAACATTCAAGAAATATTATGAAGAATTATATAAATCCCAGGGGCCAGTGGTAGGAGAGGTAATGGAAAGATTCTTTAGGAAAATGGAGTTGCCCTCCCTTACAGAGCTGGATATCGAGGTCCTGGAGGCGCCAATTTCATTAGAAGAGGTTAAAACCGCCGCAAAACAACTGGCCAATCAGAAATCTCCGGGTCCTGATGGTCTCCCAGCAGAGATTTATATAAAATATGGGGAGATACTGTTACCTGAACTTCTCAGGGTGTTTGAGTGGGCATATCAGGAAGGGAGGCTACCCGAATCAATGACGGAGGCCACAATTATAATGATACCTAAAGAGGGGAAAAATCCCCTGGAACCCGGATCGTATAGACCTATCTCTTTATTATGTTCAGACGCAAAAATCCTGGCAAAAATTATGGCCACTAGGCTTCAAAAAATAATCCATAGCCTAGTCCATCCGGATCAAACAGGTTTTATTCCCCAAAGGTCAACAAGTGAAAATATAAGGAGGCTCTTTCTGAACCTGCAGATTCCAATAGAAAACATGGGTACTAGAGCTGTCATGATGTTGGATGTAGGGAAGGCTTTTGATAGTCTTGAATGGGGATTCATCTGGCAGGTTTTGAAGGTATATGGCTTTGGCCCCTCATTTAGGAGATGGGTGAAAATTCTATACAGTAATCCCATAGCAAGGGTTAGAACTAACAATGTACTCTCTAGTAAGTTTCAGTTGGAGAGAGGCACAAGACAGGGGTGTCCTTTATCACCCCTGATCTTTGCCTTAGCTATGGAACCAGTGGCCGCTGCGGTAAGACAAAATAGGATGGTGGAGGGGTTTCGGAGAAGGACCAGGGAGGAGAAGATCGCGTTATACGCGGATGATGTCCTTATTTTCCTGGGGAATATGGAGGGGTCATTAAGACAGGTGATGGGAGTCTTTTCAGACTTTGGGGAGGTCTCCGGCCTCACCATAAATTGTCCTGCTACCAATAGACCCCATCAAACAAGGTACTTTTCTGGAAGAAACCCCATTAAAAATAGTGGAGAAAACCAAATATCTAGGAATCCAGGTAACAAGGGATTTAGATCATTTTTTAAATAATAATATGGCTCCATTATTGGAGAAATTTAAAAAAAAGGTTGATATATGGAAAGGACTCCCATTGTCGGTAGCTGGAAGGTGTAACTTGGTTAAAATGCTGTGGATGCCCCAACTATTGTATATCTTACACAACTCACCAGTTTGGATATATGGTAAATGGTTAAAAAAAATAGATATGTTGTTTAGAGGGCTTGTGTGGAGGGGGGGGCATCCTAGGATAAGTCTACAGACCCTACAGTTTGCAATGGGTGAGGGAGGCATGGCGGTCCCGCCTCCACGTTGCTACTTTCTGGCGGCCCAATTGCAACATCTGAGAACAGGTAGTGGCCCTATGGGTAATAATAACCTAGGTATAATGACTACAGGTGCACCCCACAGACGGCGCTGGAGGTGTTGGAGGCAAACTCGTTTGTATATAGGACTCCCACAGTTAAACTAATGCTAAAAATTTGGAATAGTATTAAAAGTCTGAAAGATATGGAGGGGGTAGCAGGAGGTATGCCTCTTTGGGATAACAAATATCTCCAAGAATTGACAAAGATAGGAAAAATCAAAACATGGGAGGTAAGGGGGATAACTAAATTAGAGCAATTATATAATGGTAATATGCTGAAATCCTTTGCCTCCCTAAAAGAAGAATTTGGTATCCCGAAGCAGTCATATTTTAGTTATATCCAAAATAGGCATGCACTACAGGCCCAGTTTGGGGAACAAGGCCCGAGCTGGAGCCAATCACCCATCCCTCAGATGATAGAGAGTTTTGAGGGATCAAGAGGATTAATGGCTGAACTCTACCAACATATGTTTAAAAATAGCAGGGAAGGGCCAAATAAACTTAGGTGTAGAGGGAAGTGGGAAAGAGACCTGGGGATAATATCGGACGCCCAGTGGAGGGAGGTGTTGAAGGGGGGCCACCAGGTCTCGGTCTCACCAGCTCAGAAATTTTCGCACCTAATGTTATTGCATAGGGCATATTATACCCCCCAAAAACTGTTTAAATGGGGGAGAAGAGTAGATCCCAAGTGTCCTAGATGCCAAATGAATGGAGATTTGTTACATATGGTATGGAAATGTCCTAAACTATCCCGCTACTGGACGGAAGTGATTGAGGATATAAATAGGTTTTTTAATTTGAGTCTTAAACTAGATCCAAAGCTATGTATTCTAGGGGTGGGGGGGAATCTGGGTAATGGGAGAGACAAAATAAAAGCAGTGCGGAGATGCCTATATCAGGCAAGAAAGGGAATAACCAAGAGATGGCAAGCTGAGAAACCCCCTTCGGTAGTTGACTGGCGTAGAGAAGTGTCGGAAATAATAGGGAAAGAAAGGATAGTGTTTGTAAGGGCAGGAAACTTAAGAGAATTTTAAAAAATCTGGAATCCCTGGCTGATGAAGGTGGCCCACCCTACGGAGTAAACAGAGTAAAAAGAAAATAGGGAGGATGTTGATCTTAAGTTAGGTGTAGTAGTAATATGTAAGCACAATTTTTTTTTTTTTTTTCCTTTCTTTCTCTGTTGTTATATATAAGGAAAAGAGTTTGGTACAAGGTATATATAATGGTGCAATGGGGGGGGGGGGGAGAAAAGTAGAAATGTACTTTTTATAGTGTGGACTTATACACCACATCGGGTATTAGGAGGTTTTATTATTGTTTGGAAATTTGTATATTGAGTAATGTGATGTATTGTGTTTAACCATGAATAAAAATTATCAAATTTAAAAAAAAAAAAGAAAACAAATGTCACTGTAAACATATAAACTTCGCCTAACTTATAAGTGGACAGTGTCAGTCAGTAGAGCAGTGGACAGTGTGTGGACAGTGTCAGTAGGACAGCAGAGGGGGTATGTAGGCGGTGTGGACAATGTTAGTTGGGCAGAGGTTGGTGTCAGTAGTTTATTTTTAATATTTTTTACAATTTTATTTTTTCAATATTATTATTTTTCTTACAGCTTTTTTAGGAGTCCTGTTGGGGGGCTTTAGTGAAATATCAGGGGTCTAAACAGGCTCCTGATGTCTCACTTTTGAGACAGAAAAAGGGACTGAGGGCAGAAATTCCCCAGTCCCTTTGTTTGCAGCCTCAGTTGCACTGGACAGTGAATGAATGGGAACTGCTCTGTGCTAAGTGGCTTCTGTTCATTTATAAACACAGCTTACTATGCTTCAGTTATGAATGAACACAGTGAGTGATCAGTACCGATCACTCACTGTGTTCGTTCAGAAAAGGAAGGGGCCGGTAAATTACATTTTTACTGGCCCCTTCCTCCTGTCTCCATCCTGAAATTATACCCCACAGCAGCTGGTGGGAGAGTGGGAGAAGGAAGCTCTTAGCACTGCGGGAGGAAGGGGATGACCAGGGGAGCACACAGGCAGAAAGAAGAGGGACAGGAGGGGAGGCGGGGGGTTGACATTTACTGGAACCGATCCCCTGTATTTTCCTCCTGCAGCAACCAAATGCCTTCGGGAGGGGCAGGAGGGGAAGCAGACTTTCAGCAGCTGCAGGAGGAAAATACAGCTGATCGGTACCAGTAAATACCTCCAACACCCCTCCTGTCCAGGTTCTGAGGGTCAGCTAGGAAGAATTGCAGTCTACTCGTCACAATTGGCGGGTTGCCAACCTCTCCTTGTAATGTGTACTTTGTTTCAGAGTGTTTGCAAGAGACTCACTCTGTCTGCTGCACTCCACTGTTGGGAATCCCAATCACCCACTGGGGATGTCTGCCCCCAATATGTTTGAATTTGTTATAGTTTAGACCACCCCTGCACCCTCTGCTTAGCCTTCAACTACATTTTCAACATATAGAACATTCAAGATAGGATATGAACCAATTAATCCACAGTTTGTTTTATATTATCGTACAATCTATGGAAATCATCAAGCCTCCATATACCATGGCCCTTCTTTTTGTATCATATATTTCTGTGTCATATATAACTATAATGATGGAAATTAATAAAAACTTCATAAATTAGGGCTTAGTTTACACTTGCGATACACAAAAAGGCAATTGAGCTGTGTTTGTTCCTCCCTCCAAAAGCTACAAAAGCAGTTGGACAGTGTTGTACACATTATCCCCCCCCCTCCCCTCTGTTGCATTCAGTGGGCGATACTGCCACCAAGCACGACCCATTAAAGTAAATAGGGCTGTGACACAATTGTGAGCCAAATGCTAGGTTTGTGGTTGCAGCACGGTATTCATATTCAAAAATCCCCATTGCCTGCAAAAAAGTATCCCCTCCTGAATGCCTCTCAGCTGTGCCTGTAATGCTCTCTGAAAAGTGATCCACCGCAGATTACTCTTCAAAGAGCGACGCACATGTAAATGTATAAAACAAAAGACAAAACAAAAAGAGGTTAAAATATATTAATTTTCATTGGCTTAATACATAAAGGTGTCTGGGAAGCATCTCAAAGCAATGGGTCCTGTGAAGTAACCACTTACATCCTTTCTCTAATTTTGTAGTGGAACCATGACAGTTGAATGCTAATGCCCTGTGCACACGATCGGACATTCCGACAACAAAATCCATGGATTTTTTCCAATGGATGTTGGCTCAAACTTGTATTGCATACACACGGTCACACAAATCTTGTCCGAAATTCCAAACGTCAAGAACACGGTGACATACAACACGTACGACGAGCCGAGAAAAATTAAGTTCAATAGCCAGTGCGCTCTTCTGCTTGATTCCGAGCATGCGTGGAACTTTGTGCGCAGGAACTGTCGGTACACACGATCTGAATTTACGACAACGGATTTTGTTGTCGGAAAATTTGAGATCCAGATCTCAAATTTTGTGTGACGGAAATTCCGATGGAAAATGTCCGATGGAGCCTACACACGGTCGGAATTTCTGACAACAAGCTCCCATCGAACATTTTCCGTCGGAAAATCCGACCGTGTGTCATTATACTGGGTCACTTTGCAAAAATGTTATAGATGTGCTCTAATATATTTAACACCCCTGGCGGTATTCCCGAGTGTGGCTGGGAGTGAGATTTCAGTACCATTAGCGGTAACCCCGAGCCACACTCGGGATCGCATTGCTGGATCCTGGAAGAGGTTACTTACCTTGTCCCCGGAATCCTGCGATGTACTCCCGCTGTGTACGGCGGCTGGATCTTCGGCCCGATGCACTGTGTGCCCTGGCTTCCGTTCCCCGCGAGTGTCGCGATGCAGGGGGGTGGAACCGGCGGCAAATTCAAATAGTATAAAGCACAAACACACAGATACATTGTAATCCTATTGGATTACATTACTAAATAAAATAAAATTTACCTTAGTTTGCCCCCCCCAGTGCTTTATCCAGTGCCCTTGCCTGCAGTTTTACTGTACTCTGTCTGGAAACTGCAGAATGACCATGGCATCAAAAAAGCTCGCCTCTACCTCAAAAGCAGTATATGACCTGCTGGAAAATAGCGACAGTGATACAGAATCGCTTGCAGAATTGAGAGATAGTGATTCGTGGGGAAGTTCGTCATCAGGCACGGAAAGCGATTTCAGCGATGATCCTGCGACTGTGCCCAGTGATGTGCAGATTTGGTGCTCAATTGACTGCGGTACAGAGCACTTAGTGCCCCCAAGATTCCCGTTTACTGGAGCACCCGGTATCAAAGTGGAGGTTGAAGATGACAACCCCTTGGCATACCTCCAACTCTTTTTGACCGATGAGGTTATAGAAAAAATTGTTACGAAGACAAATCGGTACCAGGAGCAGCATGCTACGAATCAGACGTTTGCAAGGAGCAGAAAGTGGGAACCAGTGACCAAAGAGGACATCTGGAAGTTTCTGGGCCTAATAATTCTTCAGGGAGTGGCGGGGAAACCCCTGCAGAAGTGGTATTGGACAACCAACAAATTACTAGCTACTCCTTTTTTCGGCACGGTCATGTCGGAGTACAAATTTTCTCTGATAATGAAGTATTTGCACTTTCAAAATAATGAAGAATTTGATAAGACTTCTCATCCAGCACCAAAACTGAAAAAGATTTGGGAGGTATATCAAATTATTCAGAAAAATTTCCAGCAGACCTATGTACCAGATAGAGACATCAGTATCGACGAAAGTCTAATGGCCTACAAAGGAAGACTCAGCTGGATACAGTATATCGCGTCTAAGAGAGCACGATTTGGCATAAAATCATTCATGGTCTGTGAATCCAGCACTGGTTACATATGGAATTCGGTCCTTTACACCGGGAAAGGAACCAAATTCAACAAAAGATTCAGTAATTATTGAATGGCAACTGCTTCAGTTCTTACTTTGATTGAGCCATTGCTGAATCAGGGCTACTGTGTAACCAGATAATTTTTATACTTCTCCAGAACTCTATGAGTTCCTTCTAGAGCACAAGACGGATGCATATGGGACCGTTAGAGCTAACCGGTGTGACATGCCGCCAACCTTTGTCAATAAAAAGCTCAAGGCAGGAGAAATAGTTGCCTGGCAGAAAGGCAAAATGATGGCACTGAGATGGTGCGACAAAAAAGATGTGTGCCTAATTTTATTTATTATTTATTTATTTCAGGTACTTATATAGCGCCGTCAATTTACGCAGCGCTTTACATATACATTATACATTCACATCAGTCCCTACCCTCAAGGAGCTTACACTCGAAGGTCCCTCACATTCATACATACTAGGGACAATTTAGACAGGATCCAATTAACCTACCAGCATGTCTTTGGAGTGTGGGAGGAAACTGGAGTACCCGGAGGAAACCCACGCAGGCACAGGGAGAACATGCAAACTCCAGGCAGGTAGTGTCGTGGTTGGGATTCGAACCAGCGACCCTTCTTACTGCTAGGTGAGAGTGCTACCACTACACCACTGTGCCGCCCCGCCTAATGAGTACAATCCATAACACCTCCGCTGTCATGGTACACACAAAAGGTGGAAAAGACATCATGAAACCACAAGTCGTGATGGACTACAACAACACCATGAGAGGTGTTGACAGAGCTGACCAGGCCATGACATTTTATCTAGCCATGAGAAAGCAGCAAAAAAAATATTACAAAAAAATCTTCAGGCATCTTCTTGAACAGTGCCTATGGAATGCGTTCATTCTTCTAAAAAAAAAAGAGTGACAAGCCTGTGGTTCATGTGGACTTTGTTTGGAAAGTTGCCGAACTTATATTTCTCAACTACCAAACACCAACGACTGTAAATAGATCTGGACGTCGTGCTGCTGGCGTTGTGAACCCGGAACACCTGACTGGTCGTCGCTTTATGGACCCCATTCCACCAACGGAAAAGAAGTCAGCACTCACAAGGATGTGTGTGGTTTGCTGCTCTAAGAAATGTCAGTGTTTTTGATTATATTATTTACTAAAATTTATTGAATAAAAAGTATTATTATTATTATATTATTATTTGTTATTATTTATAGTTATTTATTATATTATAATTTATGATTCTGTGTTTCAAACTTTATCATACCCAAGATGTCTACTAGACTCTGGTTTGGACAGATTTAAGTGAGTTATTCCTAAGAATTACAGGCCTACAATATAAAACTCCAAATTTCCATGCAAAATAATGGTACCGCTTTCAGCACCTAAAATCTGAAACAATCATACCGCCAGGGAGGTTAACTGATACTATACTATACCCTATTGCAGTATATACCATATATAAATACTTTATATTATCTGTACATTTGCTCAAATGAAGAAAAAAACACTGTAACAAGTCTCACGTTTTAAACAGTCACATATAACACAGAAAAAAAAATCATGTTAAATCATTTTTTTCTTTAACAGAAAAATTAAATGTACACTAAAATAAAACTCAACTGTTAAAACTACAAGCTCTCCTTCATTGAAGGGTCGAGTTCGTGAGGTGAGAGGCCATCCTGTGTGTGGTGGAGGGGTCACTGTCACCGGATTTGACACCTTCTACCTTATATATCTCTGCACCTTATCCACATAACTGTGTGCACCAGCTGGGATTTATCATCATGATCTTTAATATTGCTATTCTATGGACTATTTAGAATTGTGCAACACTTTTTTACTTTTATAGGGCATACACACGGTCGGACTTTGTTCGGACATTCCGACAACAAAATCCTAGGATTTTTTCCGACGGATGTTGGCTCAAACTTGTCTTGCATACACACGGTCACACAAAGTTGTCGGAAAATCCGATCGTTCTGAACGCGGTGACGTAAAACACGTACGTCGGGACTATAAACGGGGCAGTGGCCAATAGCTTTCATCTCTTTATTTATTCTGAGCATGCGTGGCACTTTGTCCGTCGGATTTGTGTACACACGATCGGAATTTCCGACAACGGATTTTGTTGTCGGAAAATTTTATCTCCTGCTCTCCAACTTTGTGTGTCGGAAAATCCAGTGGAAAATCCGACCATGTGTACGGGGCATTATGCTTATTTGAGGTATTTTTTTAATTACCCTTGAGTGTCTGCCAGCAGTCAAGTTTTTGCTGTGTCCATTTATGTCAGCGCTGAATATCCTCTTTCATTATATGATGTCCCTAGATTGAAAAATAACACTGGGACTGGATGTAATTGCCAGCGAATGAATGCTTGTTAAATGCCATTCACAAATTTCTATTAAAAGTCTATTAAATAAAATACTCTTTATTTTTCTCATGAGCAGGCTTTTTTAGGTTTAAAAGTATTATATGTGCATAAAGATCAGTAATAAAAGGGAACTATAATCAAAAGAAATGGGTAACATAACATGAGCAGAGTTGAATATACAGTGCTCATTTTTCATGTTTTATAAGGTATGAAATTAAACACAGAGCAATAAACGGAATATCATAATAAGCAAAGAAACAACAACTATTTTAAAATTGCTTCCAACTCTAAGGCTGAATTTGCCCTAAGCCACTTCTCATTGACATGTTTTAATTACATAATAAAATTGGCAATAGAATACTTACAGCAATTACAACATCTAGAAAATGAGCTGTCCTGGTAGTAATATGGCTCTCACTGTACTTTTCTCAAGGTGTCTGCGCTCAGAAAGTTTTATTTCATGATTGTAAGCTTCAGATTGTAAGCTCTAATGAGCATGGCCCTCTGATTCCTCCTGTATTGAATCGTATTGTAACTGTACTGTTTGCCCTAATGTTGTAAAGCGTTGTGCAAACTGTTGGTGCTATATAAATCCTGTATTATAATAATATATAGTATTCACAAAAGAGAAATCTGAATAGCAAAAACTTCACAACAAAATTGCTAAAAGATTTTAAGATATAGAAATACATGTAAAAGGGTGTTAGTCTCATTTAGGGCTTTTCCAGCCAGTCTGGACTTTTATCCTCTTAAAGTGATTGTAAAGGATCATTTTTTTTTTTTTTTTATAACAAACATATCATACTAACCCCCACTGTGCAGGTCGTTTTTCACAGAGTGGCCCCCAACATCCTCTTCTGGGATTCTACTTCTGGGACTCTGCGTCATTGGATTTGATTGACAGCAGCGGGAGCCAATGGCTGCACTGCTATCAATCTATCCAATCAAGAGCCGGGACCCCGTGGAGAGAGGGACAGAGCGTCCCCGCCGAAGAGATAAAGGGGCTCAGGTAAGTAGAACGGGGGGGGGGGGCTGGGGGGCCGGTGACTCCCAGGTGTTTTTTCACCTTAATGCATAGGATGCATTAAGGTGAAAAAACACAAGGGTTTACAACCCCTTTAAGCTGGCCATAGATTGGTAGAATTCATAGGAAAATAATGTTCAAAGAAAGTTCATTCATTTTTTTAAGTTAATTTTTGACGAGACAATTTAAAGTGTTACTAAACCCACAACAGTAAAATCAGTCTGTATATGTAATAAAGCATGCTTGTTATACTAACTGTGGAAGCTAAGGGGCTAATCCTCCACATCGTGTAAAAAAGGCTGCTTGATCCTGTATGCACAGATCCTCCCCCTCCCGGCACTGTCCCCCTGGACAAGTCTGGATAAAATAGAGCCTTTGGAGTCAGGCTGCACATGCTTAGTTTGGTGTGTATTGCTAGAGAGGTTTTTTTTTGTTTCTTGGGAGAGTGCATGTGATCAGCACAGGACCAATCAGCACTGTCCAGACAGAGGGTCTGGGGCCCTGCAGCCTCACAGGACAGCTCAGTACAATATGAAAACTCCTCCTACAAGCTTCACCAGGAACTGATAAAAGTCACAAGATTGCTATTTACAGATATAGTGAATGCAGGGTCCTGGGTTTAGTAACACTTTATAGGAGAAGGATGAAAATGTTTTTCTCTGCGGAAGGAGCTGTGATGTAGAGTCAGTAAACTATTCAGTGCTGAAGTTGTGTGCACCCTTGGGAAGTCTGCTATTAGCGAGAGCTAAAGAAGCCAGTGTTCTTCCTATGACTCTCCACTGGATTGTTAAGAATTCCACTCCTAGCCTGGTCTATATTAAGAAAGCAGTACTATATTTTGGACACCAAGGGCACCACTAACCCTCTGTAACAGTACAGGGGGAACTGCGGAAAGTTAGCATTAATTCCCAGGGACTCGCTATATGGGTGAATTGCTGCAATATGTGAATACTACAAATGAAGTAATAAGTTAAGAGAGAAAAGTGGTTGTGCTATTACACCTTGGGCCACCCACAACCAGGCAGACCCTGAAGGCCGCAAGGTTGCGGTGTGTATCCCAGCCATGAGGGAGACTAGGCCTTGCCCTCGTGTTTTTAAGCATCTACAGCCTAAAAAAAAATAGAACACAATCTGTGCAGATTGACTAATGGAAATACATTGACTTTACCTAGGGTCCACCTTGGTTTATAAAATGCCCTGTGTAAAATGTTATTATTGTGCATTCCTACCCCAATGAAAAATGTGAGTCTTGTTTGAAATTGTAACAATCCCCCTAATTCAACAAAAAGTCCTTGAGTCTAAGTGCTAATTTTTAAAGAGGAATTCCACCCTTCCTAGCTAAAATTTTATTCCTTGGTTATTTTTTTTTTATATGTCTATAGAATCCAGCATTCTCCTCTTGTAGCCCAAAGTTCAATCTTGGGGATCTGCTCCAGTGGCACCATCTTGGTTGGATATCCTGAACATGGACAGATACAATTGCCAGTACACTGATCAAATATTGTCACAAATGCCAGTATGCTTACTGCTTATTGCTGCATACCTATGCCTATGTATTATCACCACTTAATGCTATAGTGTCTTCAGATGAGTGTGTGACCAAGTCTATGCTGTTTGTTTTGAGGACCATACCACTTATTTAGCACACCACAGTGGGTTGTTCCCTTTCTAAATGATCTATGGCTTCTGTAACTCCCTAGATATTTATGTCCCTCATGACAATATTCACCAGGGCAAACAGAGGGAATTTCCCCAGCGGGAACACTGTCGGCAATGAAGGCCTGTACAAAATTTGTTTTGACTATGGCAGCACTAGAAGAGGTTTGTTATGGGTCTTGAGCTGCTCAATTTCTATAGGTACTGGGTAAGGCGCTGGTACTCCAGACCAGCAGTTTCTGTGTGTATGGTGAATAGCACCTCAAGTGAAGGGGTGTACACAGGAAGATTCAGTTTGAGATATTATTGATGCTTTAGAATAAAGGTACATCCTAAGAATTTCTGGATATTTAGGCTCGGCCAATCATCCACGTCTCCATGTTTTATTTTGTTGAAAAATCACATTGAACCCCCTCTCTCCTCCTAGCATTTCTGGCCCTGGCCGTGAGTGAGTAAGGGCAGATGATTCATGTAGAATTTACTTCCTGAAATCCACATCTGCCCTTAGGTCAGGCACGCAGGCAGGATGTACTTAGCTGAGAAAAACCCTCCTCCCCTTCTGAAGACTCCTAGGATGTATTACGTCATTTGCCTAGGCCTGGAAACCAGGAAGTAACAAAATAAATGTAAAATTAAATATGATAGGCTTTCTTTTCTATGCGCACACGTATACAGAATCAATGAAAATCTGAAAATGATTCTAACCATTCCACACTCCATCCAAAACTAAAAAAGGGGTTGGCTTTAGATATACTTGCTATAAAGGAAAACTAAGGATTTTTTTGTTATTTACAGTTTCACCCTCCTCCAGCAGTACAGACAGAGAGTCATTAACCAATTAACTGGGCACTTAAACCGCCCTCTTGCCCAGACCAATTTTCAGCTTTCAGCACTGACGCACTTTGAATTACAATTGCACGGTCCTACAACACTGTACCCAAATGAAATTTTTAATATTTTTTCATACAAATAGAGCTTTCTTTTGGTGGTATTTAATCACAGCTGGGGTTTTTATTTTTTGCTAAACAAAAATAGATGGAAAATTTTGAAAAAAAAAATCATGTTTCATAGTTTGTTATAAAATGTTGCAAACAGGTAATTTTTCTCCTTCATTGACATGCGCTGATGAGGAGGCACTGGTGGGCACTGATAGGCTGCACTGATGGGTACAGTTAAGATGGCACTGATAGGCACAGATAAGGCGGCACTGATGGGGACAGATAAGGTGGTACTGATGGGCACAGATAGGGTGGCACTAATGGCCACTGATAAGATGGCACTGATGGGTGGCACTGATAGGTACAACTGATAGATGGCACTGATAGTTGGCACTGATGGGCACTGGTAGGTGACACTGATGGGCACTGGTAGGTAACACCAATAGGCAGCACTGTTGATGAGTCACTGATTGTGGGCACTGATGGGTGACACTGTGGGCACTGGTAGGTGGCGCTGTTGTGTACTGCTAGGTGGCACTGGCAGGTGGCACAGGTGGGCACAGATTGAGCTTGGGGCAATCTCCTTGATAAGGACCAATGTCCCTCTCAAAGCCGCCAGTGATCGGCTTTTTTTCCCCCTCACGCTGTCAGCGCGAGGAGAAAAAATAGCCGATTACCGGCTCTGTTTGCATCACACGATCAGCTGTCATTGACTGACAGCTGATCACGTGGTAAGGGGTCAGGATCGATGTACTCCCGGCAAAGTAGGTCTGCACTGTAGCCGTCATTCACCTATAGCGTGGATTTGAACAAGTTAAGGCTCGGTTCTAGGTGTTGCTATTTTACAGGCAATTTTCAAGCGTTTTTGTACAGGAGTTTTGAAGTTCAAAAGGTCAATTTAAAAGCCGTAAAATGCCTGTAATCTGTCAAAAAAGAAGGTCATGTACTTTTTTTAGCGATGGGTGTTTTGCTTTAGGTCACAGAACACTCAGATGTGAACAGGGGCCATTGAAATAGATGGGATTTGTCTTGTTTGGCGTTTTTAGAGCTGAGGCTTAGAGCAGAAAATCGCCCAAAAATGCCTAGATGTGAACGGAGCCTTATAAGCCATAAGTTCAGGCAAGAAATGGTTAGACTCCATGGTGGCCTGATAGCCTGAAACTGGGCTGACATCTCACTTCTGACACGTAAAATAAAGAACAGCACACACACAGCTATCCCTGAATAGAAATGCTGCAATATTATAACAAAATTCTAATTATTTGAACTAGCTATTACCAGCTTAAGGCGGTTCTAAAAACAAAATGTTTTTTACCTTAATGCATACCCTGCATTAAGGTAAAAAATGTTTTATAGCTTTCTGTTCTCCCTCCTTCCCTGTGTGAAAGGGAAGAGATGGGAAAGGAGATACAGCTCTGTGCAAGGCTTCATCTCTTCTGCCCTCTCTTCCTCTTCACAAAGGGAAGCTAATGGCTCCTGCTGCTGTCAGTCAAATGCAGTGAGGTGGAAGTAGAGCATGGGGCTAAGCCTTGCAGTGTGGGGGAGATTTTCTAAAATGCTGCACATTGAATCTGATGTAGCTGTGCATAGTAACCAATTGGGGTGATGATGACTTCTAAGTCGAAACGTGTCGGGAGGATATGCTGAGACCACTGTCTTCTTTCATACAAGCGCTTGATTTTACTGCTAAACACATGAGTGTATTTCCTTTGCTCTTCATGTATTAAAATTTCCATACGGAGTTACGCTACATGCGTTCCTCTTTCTTTTAATGGTGGGGCTGAATGCCTATATCTACTGAGTCCATCCATACCTTACACCTGTTCGGAGATCCATCTGTAGGTCATATCTGGATAGAGCATCTGATCCCCTTGGTATATTATATCACAAAGCTTGATTGACTCACTAGGTGTACACCTATTTGAGTTTAATCCCTCTGGTAAGCAGCTTCTGGTGTCTTTGGTGGTGGATCTACTATCAACTGTTATTACATCATACATATTTGAAGTTAAAGACTGTCACTATATTATAATCACATGTGGTTGAGGATTATCATCACACATTATTGAAGCTTGTCACTGACTTTTTTCTTTTTTGGACATCACACGTCCAAGTTCCTCTGTTTATAGACATCACATGTCATAATAGAGGACTGCTTGGAGTATTTTTGAGCACATCATTTATTATTCACGTTTTTTGTACTCATATTATTTGTTATGGTTTATAGGATCACATAAGCGCTGCGCATTTCACCCAATTTGTCATTTTTGCAACTTTATCCACTGCTGTGCTGGCTGCTTTAGTTTTTTTTTTATTTCTTTTGTAGACAGCGCGGTATATATTTTTTTATAATTTACAGTGCATAGTAACCAATCAGCTTCTAACTTCAGCTTGTTCAATTAAGCTTTGACAATAAAACCTGGAAGCCGATGGGTTACTATGCACAACTGCACCAGATTCTGTGTGCACCAGTTTTAGTATATTGCCCCAGTGGGTCTATGAAGCACGGCCACATAGACATACACAGCTTGGGAGCGAGCATGCATTGTGCGTCCCCATAGCAAGCAACTTGCTATGGGGGCACACAAAGAAGAGGGGGAGCCAGGATTACCAGCAGGGGACCTCAGAAAAGGAGGTTCCAGGGCTGCTCTGTGCAATACCAGCACACAGAACATGTGAGAAAATGTTTATTAAAATATATACAGTATCTCACAAAAGTGAGTCCACCCCTCACATTTTTGTAAATATTTTATTATATCTTTTCATGTGACAACACTGAAGAAATTACACTTTGCTACAATGTAAAGTAATGAGTGTACAGCTTGTATAACAGTGTAAATTTGCTGTCCCCTCAACACAAAGCCATTAATGTCTAAACCACTGGCAACAAAAGTGAGTACACCCCAAAGTGAAAATGTCCAAATTGGGCTCAAAGTGTCAATATTTTGTGTTGCCTCCAATTTTTTCCAGCACTGCCTTAACCCTCTTGGGCATGGAGTTCACCAGAGCTTCACAGGCTGCCACTGGAGTCCTCTTTCACTCCTCCATGACATCATCACAGAGCTGGTGGATGTTACAGACCTTGCGCTCCTCCACCTTCCGTTTGAAGATGCTCAATATGGTTTAGGTCTGGAGACATGCTTGGCCAGTTCATCACCTTTACCCTCAGCTTCTTTAGCAAGGCAGTACAATAGAAACATTTTTTTCCTCTTATTTGGGATTTTAAAGGGCGGAGGTCTCCAAAAAGTATAACAAAAATTATATAAAAAATGTCAAATTTTATTATATCAAAAAATTAAAAGCATGACACATACTGAATAAAGAATAGCGAATAACAAAAAAAGTATTATAGATGCCAGAGTGTACAAATGATGGTAATACAACAAGGATATACAAGACAAGTTGACAGAGCTACACTTAACCACAGAGGCTGTTTGAGCGAAGGAGCTAATCAACAGTGCAGGCCCAATGCGTTTCGAGGTATTTTATAGTGATTACGACCTCTTCTTCAGGGGCTGGAGGTAAGGTGTATATCTGTCTGGGGAACATTTTTGTAAAAAAAGGGGGAGACAAAAAGAGACACACAGTAGAACATATTATATATCAAAAATAATGCATATATACAACTATTTACATGATCAAGATATTATAGTATAATTACAAAAACGTATTCTAACCATAATATTGCAAGATCAACATCACATGGCATCCGATTCAGGAGAGGGGAGGGAGAGAGTGGTTAGCCACGGGGGTCCAGAACCGAATATCGGCGCCACCGCCGCGAGACCGAGACCGTCAGCAGATCAGGACCGGGCACAAAGGGCGTTGCATCCGTCAGCTAAATAGTAAATGATCTTGTTAGCTAAGGATTGAGCAGGGTATATATAAAAAGAAGGATTGTCCCAAGAGGTGTCCTCGTAGTTTATTAGACATACCCCCTAATGGTAAATTTGAAACACGGGGCTCTGATAGGTGTTTAATCATACATACCTATTGATGTGTAGGGACTAAGGTTATCTCTACTCTGGCTTCAAAAAAATGGATAACCATCAGCTGATAACACCCCGAGTGATTGGGATTATGGAGATGTCATAAACTAAAGACAGGAAAAGAAAAGAGAGCAGAATGGTAAAAGGTAAAAGGTATTGCTCAATTAGATATTTATCTCTTATATGCAAACATCTGCAAGAGTCGAGTAAGCATACCTAAAAATGCATGGTGAGTAGTAAATCCCTGTGCTAACTCACATGGAGGTGTTGTCTATAGTGGCTAATAGATCTCAAAAGCAGTAATCCATGAGGAGATAGTAATAGATAGTAATCCTGTACTGAATTGTATTGTACTTGTATTGTCGGCCCTAATGTTGTAAAGCGCTGCGAAAACTGTCGGCGCTATATAAATCCTGTATAATAATAATAATAATAATAATAGAGCACCTATGGTCAGCAGCTACAATAGAAAGAAGAGAGAGCATGAATGCTAATGGTAAGTGCAGGCTCTTACATGAAGAGCACATAATTTATTAGTATCATAAACTACAGGGACAATAATTGTGCTCAGGATGTAAATACATCCTACAGCTACAAGTGACATTCAAAACACACCTTAAGTGGATAAGAAAGGGGCTAAACTTCTTTACCTTAGACGGTCACAGCAACTGCACATTCAGTTCAGTAGCCTCCCAGCGAGTGAGCTGGCAGCTTTGTGTGCAGCTTAAATAGTGCTGCTTATTGATAGCACATTCAAGACAGCTGACTCCACTAGGAGCAGCGTCATCGCTGACAGGAGGGGCTGCCCTCCGAGTCCCCGGCACGCAGACCAGCCCCCCGCCCCACACACAGGTCCAATCCAGGAGCGGAGTACATCGCATCCTGGAGGGGAAGGAGGACCCGTGCTGGGAGGGGACTGACGTCCGCGTCAGGCACCCGCGGCGCGCTGATCGCCATGGCAACGGGATAAACATATCCCTGTCATAGGCGATCACGTGGGGGTGGCCATAGCGCTGCCGATCCAGAGCCCCGGCGGCACAGACACTCAACCCCTGAGATGAAAAGGAAACACATGATGTTAACCCACGGATGGTCATATGGGGAGAGTAAAGAAAAGAAGCAGAAGAGAAGAACAGGCAGACAAGTTGGCTGAAAATAATACTGCAAAGAGGAAGGGAATAGGGGTGTTTTGGAAAATAGATATATATGCCGACATGTTAGCAAAAGCAATCCATACAAAAGATTATACTTATGGTGACATAAAAAGAAAAGAAAAAACAGAAATCATTTGCTCATTTCTAGTGCCACCATCCTTGTTTAACCGCAGATAGCTGATAACTAGCCGGGTTCATTTAAATGCTGCTGGTACTACAGGAAGAGGGGGGTATTCACGCCGGGGGGTTCCCACTTGGACCCCCCTGAGGTGAAACCCTCAAGAAAGGGTCTAAAGGACGTGGTATCGTTAAGGCCTGGTGCCTTGGTGGCCTGGAGACGAAAAATCCACTTTTGTTCTTTTTGCAGCAAGATTTTGTTCCAGTCCCCCCCCCACGTAAACCTGGATGGACGCGGTCCAGAATCAGGAAGGACAGCTTGGGAAATACCCCAGAGTGGAAAATGGAGACGTGTCTGCCCAGTGGTAGACTGAGATTGCACGTTTTCATAGAAATTATGTGGCGGTAGGCTCTCCGCCAGAACTCCTGGTTCGTTTTGCCAACATAATAGCATGAGCAGTCGCACATAAGTAGACATACTACGCTGATTGTTTTGCAGTTAGCAAAGTGTTTTCGTGTTTATTTACTGCAGGTAGTTTGATGTTTGATTTGGTATTCATAAACTGGAAATATGAGCACCCACCACACCGAAAGGTTCCCAAGCGTTTACAGGGGTCCCGTTTTCCTACCCCACCCCCCACATATTCGCTAGATACCAAGTTGTCCTTAATGGACCTGGCGCGTTTGAAAGTGAAGGACAGTTTGTCTTGTATGAATGGACCAATGGTAGGGTCTAATTTTAAAATGTCCCAATAACGTTCAATGATGTTTTTAACAGTTTTGTGTTGGTTTGAAAACTTAGAGATTATCCGAATAGGATTAGTTTTTTTCTTATTTGATTCAGTACTAAAGACAAGTTCGTATCTTGTCTTCAGACATGCACGTTTATACGCCCTCTTCAGGCATTTTTTGGAGTACCCGCGTGTCAGCAGTCTCTCCATCAGCAAATCGGCCTCTCGTTTAAAGACTTCATCACTGGTGCAGTTACGTCTGACACGCAGGTACTGACTGTAGGGAATCGATTGAATCAAGGATTGATGGTGGAATCCTCTAAAAAAATGTTTCTATTGTATATGAACACAGGGATGTGGGCTGACTGTCTCCTTCCACTAAGTCCGTGTCACCATCCATTGTTCTTTAGCAAGGCAGTGGTCATCTTGGAGGTGTGTTTGGGGTCGTTATGTTGGACATATGCTGCCCTGTGACATACTAAAGCAGAGCATGATCCCCTCAGAGACTGGGCCGCAGGGCATCATGCTTTGCTTCAGTATGTCACAGTACATGTTGGTATTCATGGTTCCCTCAATGAACTGTAGCTCTCCAGTGCCGGCAGCACTCATGCAGCCCCAGACCATGAGACTCCCACCACCATGCTTGACTCTAGGCAAGACACACTTGTCTTTGTACTCCTCACCTGGTTGCTGCGACACACGCTTGACACCATCTGAACCAAATAAGTGTATCTTGGTCTCATCAGACCACAGGACATGGTTCCAGTAATGCTTGTCTTCAGCAAACTGTTTGTGGGCTTTCTTGTGCATCATCTTTAGAAGAGGCTTCCTTCTGGCACGACAGCCATGCAGACCAATTTGATGCAGTGTGCGGCGTAAATTAATTTTTTATCTTGAAACTTCCCTCTTAAAGTGAAGGTGCGTGTTATACGCCGATAAATACGTTATAGCCAAATAACACGCCCAAGCTCATCCTTAGTCCTGAGCAGCGCTTGGGGATTCGTTAGGGCCACAAAAGATATATAATATATCCAAATAACACACCCGACCTCATCTCTTCACCACACACAGCCACAAAGGCAAGAGAATTCTTGTTGGGCAGTGTATTAGTGCTCGGACGAACACACCGCATTTTAATGGTTCAAAGAATGTCAGGCAAAATGGTCGATCCTCACGCATGTTCACTTCATCAAATCTGGCCCTCTTTGAAAAAAGTTTGGACACCCCTGGTCTAGGCCATCTTTATGAAGAGCAACAATTCTTTTTTCAGATCCTCAGATAGTTCTTTGCCCTGAGGTGCCAACTTCCAGTGACCAGTATGAGAGAGTGAGAGCGATAACACCAAATTTAACACACCTGCTCCCCATTCACACCTGAGACCTTGTAACACTAGCAAGGCACATGACACCGGGGAAGGAAAATGGCTAATTGGGCCCAATTTGGACATTTTCACTTAGGGGTGTACTCACTTTTGTTGCAAGCGTTTTAGTTATTTTGAGGGGACAGAAAATTTACACTGTTATACAAGCTGTACACTCACTACTTTACATTGTAGCAAAGTGTCATTTCTTCTGTGTTGTTACATGAAAAGGTATAATAAAATATTTACAAAAATGTGAGGGGTGTACTCACTTTTGTGAGATACTGTATGTTAAGTAATACTTTAAAAAAGGATCTGCAGTACAGTCTTCATTTCCTTTTTAAGATATGTGTGTGTATGTAACCAGCTCAATATAAATATCAAACCAGTATAACATTTAAAAAAATATTTTTTCTATGAACGTATAGGCAGCCATGTTTGAGCAGTACATATGCAGATTGTGCTTTCTGTATGGCCATTGTAAATGTAAGCCATTCTAAGTGAGGAAAAAATCTCTTTAATACCCCCCTTTCAGATAACAGTAAAAAACAGATGGGGATGCTCTGTGCTTTGACCTCAAGTGGTAAACAATTCTGTTTGGCTGTATTGCTGCATTGTTGATCTTCTTTGGGGAGAGTGGGAATAAAGGAAAGTGATTTTATACTGCATAAGCACTATTGTGTGGCAATTCTTTCTTCTATGGAAATGGCTGATCCAAACTTGGCATGAGAATACCTATAAAGTCGAGTACAGAGGAAGAAGGAAAGGTGGAGGATCCCATTTTTACATCTGTGTGAGTCCTTGAGGGACACAAGCATTATTTGACCATACTTAGTAGTGAGGTCATATAAATCCAGTTGAGAGCACACACAGTGGAAGGGGAGCACATTGATTGCTGGATTATAAACACTGCATGGGGATATACTTGTGAAGAATTTTATAATTTTTTTGGATTGCACATATTTTAATTTAAAGGACTTCTTTTGGTTTGTGATTGTGGGCACTCATAGTTTTGGGCTTTGAGCCTATAAGATAGTCCATTACAATTGTTTATAGGTTCACTGGATGTTTCCAAATTGTATAGAATTTTTTTATGTTGTATGATATACGTTAACAGGTTAGAATAGCGTGGCACATCATGGTTTTATGTTTTAGCACTCATGTATATATGGGAATGTGTTAGGTGCTAGCAGGTCACAAAATAAAATTGCACACATAGCAGTTTACAAGGTCTAATACTTTTTTTGTAAAAAACAGACATGGGTTTTAATGCTTACCCACTATGTCAAAAACAAAAAAAAGTTTTGGCTGGACTAACACTTTAGTAGACCTTTCATATGTGCTTACCAATCAGGCCCACCTGTCAGTTTTTCAGGCCGACTTGAAACAGCATGTGAATCAATAGGCAAGTGGATGTAAGAAACACATGTCCGTTTATGTCCGCTTGCTTTCAAGTCCATCCAAATCTGGAAACAGGATGGAAAATGTCTGCATCCTTTTCCTTTTTCTGCACCTAAATGTGATGGATAGGAGGTAGTCTGATGAAAATGGGCGCAAGTCTGTTTATGTTGGGCCACCAATAGATCTATTATGGGTCCCAAAAGCTTTGGTTTTTAAACACTGGATGCACACAGATGTCACAAAAGTGTCCTGTTCTGCTCTGATTCCTCAGAGAATTTGTTCACTGATCCCCTGCTGAACAGACTGGAAGGTGCCGTGTGAAAGGGGCCTTAGGGATTATTCACTTACAATGGAGTTTCCTGAAGAGGCAAAATGCAGGAGGTGTCATAGTACAGTAGCAGTGGTGTTATTGAAATGGTGAGCAGCATGTTTCCACAGGAATCAAAACACTAGATTTATCGTATTATAGAATTTTCTTGTTTATCTAAGACAATCTGCTTTCACACAAAATGACTAAAGTACCAAGGATGCGATGTTCTACAAAGTAAGTTTATTTTTCGGATTATGAGAAGGGTCTGTAAATGAGGTACTACATTTTTTTGTACTTATCTGTAAAATCTCCTATCTGAGACAAGGCCTAATGTTAGATCTAAAAGAACGCCAACAGTTATGCGTAAGTAATTACTATTTATTGAGGCAAGAATGACCCAATTAACATTTACAGTACTGGAAAAGACCAGAAATCCTAGACAAATGTACATATTTAGATAAAATCTTATAGAAACATTTAACATTTTATTGGCCAGTTTACATTGAGGTTCATGACCAAATGTTCATTATTTAGCTGCCTATGAAACAATAGTCTCATTATTTGCCAGTATATCCAAAACAAAAATCTTTTTCAATTGACAGACTGCCATTTTTGCTCCACTTACAGTTATCTTTACATTAAAAAGACTTGGACAGGCAATATGACACTTGTAAGAAAGAATATCATGACAATTTACAAGCAGCACCAATAAAAGAAGAATCTTCCAGAAAATGGAACCTGTCTCAAAAGCTTCTGACAGAAGTAGTCATCCTTTGACTCACAGATTGCCTATTATGGGGCGTACACACGGTCGGACTTTTCAGCTACAAAAGTCCGACAGCCTGTCCGACAGACTTTCGACGGACTTTCGACGGACTTGCGGCGGACTTTCTAACGAACAGACTTGCCTACACACGATCACACAAAAGTCCGTCGAATTCTTACGTGATGACGTACACCGGACTAAAATAAGGAAGTTGATAGCCAGTAGCCAATAGCTGCCCTAGCGTGGGTTTTTGTCCGTCGGACTAGCATACAGACGAGCGGATTTTTCGACCGGACTCGAGTCCGTCGGAAAGATTTGAAGCATGTTTCAAATCTAAAGTCTGTCGGATTTGAGGCTGAAAAAGTCCGTTGAAAGTCCGGAGAAGCCCACACACGATCGGATTACCAGCCAGCTTTAGTCCGTCAGCGTCCGTTGGACTTTTGTAGACGAAAAGTCCGACCGTGTGTACGCGGCATTAGTTTCAAGGAAGTGATCTGTAACCTTTTTAGGTTCACTCCAAGTGAGGTTGCTTCCCTGGAGGTAGCATACCATCTTTGGGTCAGGGAATGGAAGCTTTTATTTCCATGAAAAGCTATGTGGGTTCATGTAAACAGCTAAATAGCAAAAGGTGTAAAGTATTTCTCAGGAGCCTATTAGAACAGAGGCGTATTTATCTACCTAGAGATGACTTTCTGCTAAAATCTCATAGATAAACACTAATGCCCTGTACACACAGTCGGATTTTCCAACGGAATATGTGTGATAGTACCTTGTTGCTGGAAATTCCGACCGTGTGTGGGCTCCATCACACATTTTCCATCGGAATTTCCGACACACAAAGTTTGAGAGCTTGCTATAAAATTTTCCGACAATATAATCCATTGTCGGAAATTCTGATTGTGTGTACACAAATCTGACGCACAAGGTGCCACGCATGCTCAGAATAAATTAAGAGACGAAAGCTATTGGCTACTGCCCCGTTTATAGTCCCGATGTACGTGTTTTATGTCACCGAGTTTAGAACGATCGGATTTTCCGACAACTTTGTATGACCGTGTGTATGCAAGACAAGTTTGAGCCAACATCCGTCGGAAAAAATCAATGGATTTTGTTGTTGGAATGTCCGATCAATGTCTGACCGTGTGTACAGGGCATAATACTTAGATCACTGACAGCTATGACTGATATAACTCTTATAACCCAAAATGACAGCGACAAAAAAGGAAAGACAGCACAGAACATTTGCTGTTCTGGTCAAGTATATTATTTTTTAGTTCAGGTATGACAAGGTAGCTTATAATGCTTGTCTCATAACACTGGTGTCCCTGGTCTGGTTCCCTACCTGCATGGAGTTTGTGTTGGTAGAATCTATATTCTTCATACGTGTAATTTTTGGACATAGAACATACTGTAAACTAAGGCCGATGACACCACCTATAATCTCTACTGTGACAGCTGCCAGGAGCTCCCTGAAGAACCTTTGTGGTATGAGATGGATAGACACACACCTTTCCATAAGGCTGTGGAACATAGCTATTGAAGGGGCCCTAACAACCTTCAGAGAGTCAGTGTTTGCAAAGGAACATTGGGGCACTTCACTCCAGTGGTGCTCTAGTAAGGCATACTGTTTGACAGCACTACAGGTTTATCTAGGAGCATTAGATTGTAAACTCGTTCAGAAGAAGCAACTGACAGTTGGATCTATACACTTTAAGCTGCTTATAAATCTTACATGTATTGCTGCAAATGGGGAGCTCATCCACCTAAGTAACCTATTTTAGACCAAGGGTCTCCAGAAATTTTAAACAAAGGGCCAGTTTATTATCCTCCAGACTTCAAAGGGGCCAGATTGCGGTCAGTGAGAGTAGAAAGTGTTCTGGCGTTGATAACAATGCCACATCATGGGTGTCAGTGGGAGGAATGGTGTCCCATCATTGGTGTCAGTGGGAAGAATAGTGTCCCTAAGGGCCAGATAAACAAAGGGCCGCAGTTTTGAGGCCACTGTTTTAGATTAAGTGTCGATATCTGTTCCTCATACCTGCTACCTCATCTCAATAGCATGGGTCAAAAGCATTTATGTCACTTTGCTTTGATGCACCATGACAGAAGACTGCAGAGTCTAGTAAAAGTGACCTTTCTTTGCCTCCTGATGTATTACAGTCTACGTTTTCAACTGAAGTAAATGCAGGCTATTAGGAATATTGGGCTAGTTGCAGCCAGAGAACCAGGCTATGTATCTGTAAAAGATGCTTCTATAAGCCATATGTGGAAAAGCTTTGGATGCTCATGTTCTGTAAACATTATGTGAGAATTTGGCGGGCACATTGGTCTGAAATTATTAACACATAAGATATGTTTATCTTCTATCGGGTGTTGATGTTTAACTTGCATTCAGGTCAAAGGACACGTTATTCAATTTCACCATATTCTGTGTGAAACCAGCGTTGCGGTAAAGATGATTTCCAGCCCAAATGTCAGAGTACTTAAAGCTAAATCAGACATTTATTTTTTAGCCGGTTAATTAAAATCCCCTTTTGTAATAGTCTGACAATATTATCGTTTTTCTTCCCAGCGGAGCAGAAAAATTTCACAGCTTTTATTTAATCAAGCTTGGCGGTGTGTCCACAGCAAGGCTTTCCATATCCGTCATTAGCACTAAAGAGTGGACCTGCAGAAGGATTTTCACAGGGAGCTTTGTTTTCATGCAATTATTTTAGTAGCAAGACTTTTATATGACTCTAATAAATTGTGAATGCAGTGTTTAAATACTAAGACTGTTCAGCAGACTAATCTGATTTAATGAAGGAACAAAATTATTTACTGAATATTCCAAAATTAAAGGCATGTTGCAACAGGGTGGTTACCGTAGTTCCAGTCATAATCCCCCCTCCCCTAAGCACAAAGCACTTTGGCTTTTGAAAGTTATTGCGGTCATTTATGGGGTGGGAACATTGGCATACGGAATTTTAGCATATAACTTTTCATCTGCAATAACTTTTTGCTGAACATACAGTAAATACATAACACTTCCATTGCATAAGATGTTTGGCATTGTTATAATTATACCAAAAAACCCAGTTCCTGCTTACCCTACCAGCTAAGCAGAACACTTGTCAAGGCTGGGCTCAGCCCTTCCTTCTCTGAGCTGGCCTCTCAGCTGTTGGCTAATTGCCAGCTCCTTTCTCTCCACAGTGACTCAGCTGTTGATGATCTGCTCGTCAGTCCTGGCTACTTAAAGCCATCCAGTTCACTTCATCTCTGCCTTCGCCTTTGGTCACATCTCAGAGACTTTCTCCTGCGTTCCTGTGGAAGACTTGCTGGCTGACGTCCCTTCTGGCTCTTGATCCTGCTTGCTGTACTACTACGTTGATCTCTGGCTCTCTGGCATTGGCTGACTACCTGATCTGGTTACTGAACTCTGGCTATGTATTGACTACGCTTACTCTGTTTACCTTTTTATTATTATTAAACAAGTGTGATTAACTGTACTTCTGTCTCGGTCTGATTCATGGTTTTTGACAGTAGGCGAAGGCCATGAATTCAGAAGATGCAGTCAGTCCACTTGTTGGTAATATTTTTTCCAGATTGGAAAGGATCACCACATGGATTAGTTTGCCTTGGCGTTATAAACGCTCCTAAGTCGCACGGCTCACTTGGAATCTTCCACTATGGCTGCTCCGGTACAACCTGTGTTGCAGGCCGTCCCTGCTGCTGCTCCAGTCTCTGTGCAGGCACCCGCCTCGAGTATTACCTCTATAAGAGGCATGTCTGGTTCTGCTCCACTTCCCCAGCGATTTGGGGGTGATCCAGTTCAATGCAGAGGGTTTCTCAACCAGGTATTTTGAGATGCTGCCCCAGGCGTTTCCCACGGACAGAAGCAAAGTAGGTTTCGTGATATCTTTGCTTTCTGAGAGAGCTTTGGCCTGGGCAAACCCTCTATGGGAGACGCAAAAACCCGTGGTCCTGAGTTACCCAGAATTTGTGGCTTCCCTCAAAAAGGTATTTGACGTTCCCGCACGGTCCGCTTCTGCTGCTAAGAGCCTCATGTCCATCAAACAGAGTACGAGAACGGTTGCCGATTATGACATTGAATTCCGTACTCTGGCAGCAGAGGTTGCTTGGAACAATGAGGCCCTCGTGGCTGCTTTCTCTCATGGTCTTTTATGGAGCACTGGCGCAAGCCTCCTGTACATCTGTCTCAGAGCTTTGCAGTCCCACCCTTGCCTCCCTCACCTCCCATGCCTCCTTATACCAAGTCGATCTGTGAAGATGAACCCATGCACTTGGGCTTCACGCGTCTCTCTGCGGATGAGAGAGCCCTTAGGAGGAAGGAGAGATTGTGCCTTTATTGTGGCCAGGCTGGTCACTTTTTGAAGTCTTGTCCTACCATTTCAGGGAACGCCCGAACCTTGAGGTCCTGTCACAGACAGACCTTAGGTGGCGTTGTTTCATCTCCAGTTTACCAGAAAGATAAACCCCTGGTTTTGGTTACCCTGTCTTGGGCTGAGTCATCCGTCAAGATACAGGCTCTAATTGACCCTGGGGCTGCAGGCCTGTTCATTGATGCTGCCTTTGTATCGAAGCACTCGATTCCCATAGAGCTGCGTGACACTCCACTTGCCATTGAGGCTCTTGACGGGAGACCTCTACAGCCTGCCCATGTGACTCATGAGACTGTTCCGTTGTCCATGGCCGTAGGGGCCCTTTACCATGAGATAATTCAATTCCAAGTTATTTCCTCACCTAAGTTTCCGCTGGTTATTGGTTATCCTTGGTTACAGAGGTACAACCCTTCTTTTGATTGGCTCCCTGCTGAGGTTCTGTCCTGGTCGCCACAGTGCAGTGAGAGATGCTTCCAGCAGGTAGCCAAGGTCCTGTGCACCTCTTCACTCTCCTCCCTGCCGGAGGAGTACAGCGATTTTAGCGATGTCTTTGACAAAGGACAAGCTGGTACTTTGCCTCCACACCGGTCGTATGATCGCGCAATTGACCTTCAACCTGGTGCCGTACCCCCTCGTGGCCAGGTTTACCCTTTGTTGATCTTGGAGGATAAGGCCATGGAGGAGTATTTTGCAGATGCACTTTCTCTAGGTTTCATCTGCAAATCCTCGTCTCCTGCTGGTGCTGGTTTCTTTTTTGTGAAGAAGAAGAGTGGTGAACTGAGACCTTGTATCGATTATAGGGGTCTCAATCGTTTCACGGTTAAGAATCCCTATCCAATTCCGTTGATTACGGGGTTATTTGACCGCCTCAAGGGAGCAACGGTTTTTATGAAGCTTGATTTGAGAGGGGCACACAATTTCGTCAGGATTAAGGAAGGCGACGAGTGGAAAACTGCGTTTAATACCAGATCAGGTCATTATGAGTATCTCGTAATGCCTTTTGGCCTTTGTAACGCTCCGGCAGTTTTCCAGGAGTTCATTAACAACCTCCCTCGAGATTTGTTGCAGTTATGTGTGGTGGTTTATCTCGACAATATCCTCATATTTTCCAAGACCCCGGAGAGCCACCACACAGATGTCTGTCGTGTGCTTCAGAGACTAAGAGAACAATCTCTATTGTAAATTGGAAAAGTGCGAATTCATTGCATTGTCATTTCCACTGCTGGTTTTTCGATGGACCCAGTGAAACTTTCCTACAGTGGCCTCGACCCGTGGGTTTACATCCTCTGCAGCGTTTTCTTGGCTTTGCCAACTATTATCAGAAGTTTATTCATAACTTCTCATCTCTGGTCAAGCCCCTGACTGATATGACCAGGAAAGACGGCAACCCACAGAGTTGGTCCCCGGAGTCCATTAAGGCTTTTGAGTCTCAAGGCTGCCTTTGTTTCTGCTCCTGTGTCGGCACATCCTGATCCTACGTTGCCTTTTATCCTGGAAGTTGATGCTTCTGAGACTGGAGTTGGCGCCCTTCTGTCTTATAGTCCTAACTCTGAGTGCGCTATGCATCCGTGTGGCTACTTTTCCAAAAATTGTGACCGGCAGAGTGCAATTACGAGATTGGTGACAGAGAGCTGTTGGCGATCATTTTAGACCTGAAAGAATGGAGACATCTCCTTGAAGGCACCACTGTGCCGATTCTCATTCTTACTGACCATAAGAATCTCACATTCTTGTCTGAGGCTAAGCGCCTCTCTCCCAGGAGGGCGCGATGGGCTCATTTCTTGTCAAGTTCTAATTACATTGTCTCATTCTTACCCAGTACTAAGAATGTAAGGGCTGACGCCTTGTCACGACAATTTTCCTCCACTTCCAAGATGGAGTTGGTTCCAGTCCCTGTGATTCCTCCTGATCGTATTCTGGATACGGTTCACACCAGTCTTACTTCTCCTTTGGGTGACAAAATTCTTGCTGCTCAGGTCGATGCTCCTCCTGAGAAACCTTGTGGCCGCTGCTTTGTTCCTGAGAGTCTCCGTACTGTTGTGCTCCAGACTTACCATTCTCCCAAGGCTGATGGCCACCCTGGGAAGAATCAACTCTTTTGGGCCATTTCAGAAACAATTCTGGTGGCCTAGTCTCTGTGCTGATGTAACCGCCTTCATAGCTGCCTGTTCCGTGTGTGCTCAGAGTAAGACTCCACGACACCTTCCAGTGGGCCTCTTACAACCCATACCCAATGAAGAGAGGCCCTGGACCCACCTGTTGTAACGAGCCCCTTGCTCGCTCGGTTCCACTCTCCCGACACTCCTCTGCTGCTATAGAATCAGATTGCAGATCGCACCATCTGATTGCTCGGTCATCCGATGCTCCGGGATTAGAACTACAGCTCTGTGCCGTTCTAACCCAGTTGTGATAGTTCAGAACAAACACCAGGCAGGCTGTATGTAAGTTCAACCAGGAATCTCACTTTATTGCAAAATACAGGCTTTTATACACTAAAAGTGGAGGTGCAGACTTCCTGCTCATATTACTCTAACAATACAGCTGTAACCTAATTAACCTAATTAACATGAGCTAATTAACTAATCCCTTTAGACAGCCTAGATGACTCAGACATGACTTTTAGGCCAGACTGGCCGTCTTGTAGTTGAGAAAATCCAATCAACATTTTCACAATCAACATAGACTCTTCTTCACACAATAGCAGAGTTAATTAACACAAACAACAATGGGGATCTAATGACTCTTAGATCCCATGCTATAGACTTATTTACAATACACATTTTATCAGACAAAAGACAGACAGGTGCTGGAATTTACATCAGCATCTCCTAACAGTATCTGTCCCAGCATTATGAATCAGCCACTATTCCAATATGGCAAATCCAGGGTCCCCAGGGTCTGTGTATCCTGGGGGACCAGGACCCGAATCCACAGTAATACCACCTCAAGGGTCCCCAGGCATACAGCTCACAAAGAGCACCGTTCCCCCAAATGCAAGGGCCCCCGATCGATTGGCAAGAGGCTAGCATACAGTCCCCTCCAAAAGTCTCTCTCCCGGCTAGGTCTGTCACACCTGTCTATGGATTTCATTGTGGAGTTACCCAACTCCCATGGCAACACAGTTATCCTTATGGTGGTTGACCGGTTCTCGAAAATGTTGCATTGTATTCCACTCAAGAAGTTGCCTACTTCTAAGGAACTGGCTTCTATTTTTGCTCGGGAGATCTTCCGCTTACATGGGCTACCCAAGGTGATTGTCTCAGACAGGGGTAGTCAGTTTGTGTCCCGGTTCTGGTGAGCCTTTTGTGCACAGTTGGGTATTCAGCTTGCTTTCTCCTCTGCGTATCACCCACAGTTTAATGGGGCAGCAGAACAAGCCAATCAGTCCTTGGAGCAATTCCTACGTTGCTATATTTCTGACCATCATAACAACTGGTCAGACCTCTTACCGTGGGCAGAGTTTGCTCACAATAGTGCCTTGAATTCAGCTTCCCGTTTGTCCCCGTTTATGGCGAATTATGGTTTCCAACCTTCCATTTTGCCTGCCTCGTTTGTTCTGCAGAGTATTCCTGCATTAGAGGAGCATCTCCGTGGCCTTCGTTCCACTTGGGCACAAGTACAGGAGGCTTTGCGACATACTAACGATAGGTACAGACTCCATGCTGACCGCAGACGCCTGCCTGCGCCTTCCTACCAGATTGGAGACAGAGTCTGACTGTCGTCTCGCAACCTCCAACTTCGTGTTCCTTCTTTGAAGTTTGCACCTCTGTTTATTGGGCCTTTCCGTATCCTTCGCAGGATTAACCCAGTGGCTTACGCTTTGGACCTTCCTCCTAGTATGCGCATCCCTAATGTGTTTCATGTCTCCTTATTGAAACCTTTGGTCTGCAACCGCTTTACCACCTCGGTGCCACGTCCTCAATCTATACAGGTTGAGAACCATGAGGAGTATAAAGTACAATCCATTGTTGTTGTGGTCCATAGGTTCTGTGGGCGCATACAGTACCTTGTGCATTGGAAGGGGTACGGTCCGGAGGAACGCTCTTGGGTCTCATCCTCAGACGTACATGCCCATGTCGTCCTCCGTGATTTCCATAGACGTTTTCCCCTCAAGCCCGGTGGTCCTCCGAGGGGGAGGGGTCATTGAGGAGGGGGTACTGTCAGGGCTGGGCTCAGCCATTCGTTCTCTGAGCTGGCCGCTCAGCTGTTGGCTAATTGCCAGCTCCTTTCTCTCCACAGTGACTCAGCTGTTGATGATCTGCTCATCAGTCCTGGCTACTTAAAGCCGTCCAGCTCACTTCATCTCTGCCTTCGCCTTTGGTCACATCTCAGAGACTTTCTCCTGCGTTCCTGTTGAACACTTGCTCAGCTGATGTCCCTTCTGGCTCCTGATCCTGCTTGCTGTACTACTATGTTGATCTCTGGCTCTCTGACATTGGCTGACTACCCGATCTGGTTACTGAACTCTGGTTATGTATTGACTACGCTTACTCTGTTTACCTTTTTATTATTATTAAACAAGTGTTATTAACTGTACTTCTGTCTCGGTCCGATTCATGGTTTCTGACAACACTCAACCTAAATTCTGGCCTCCAGGTAACCACAAATTTCAAACTAAAGTCATCCCTTAATCCTAAAATAGCCATAATATCGCTGCAGATATTACTAAATATTTTTATCTTAATTTTGGTGTCAAAATACTATGATGTTAATTCAATTCAATTAAGAACTGTTTTGTGTGAAATATCAAAAAACACATTTTTTATATTTGTCGATTTATGAGCTTATAATAAAAACATGAGCAGGGAATTTAAAACAGAGTAGCAAATGAAAGCCTTATGTTTGCTTAAAAAAAAAAAGAAATGTATGTAAAAAAGCATTAAGGTAAGCAAATGAGTCAGTTTGGCAAGTTAAAATAACTGTAAAGCTTTTTTTTTTCATTATAATAATAATCATGCTATACTTACCTGTTCTGTGCAAAAGTTTTTCAAAGCAGCCCCGATTCTTCTCCTCTTGGGTCAACCCACTGCCGCGCCTGGCTCCTCCCTCCCACTGAATGCCTTCCTAAGGGTGGCACTCGTGCTTGCTCGACCCTGAGTCGCGCTGTTCGCGTCTATTCAAACACATGGCCTGGCTCGGGCCGCCCCCCTCTCACAGGTTTTGACTGACAGCCAAGCCTGTGAGAGAGGGGAGAGGGGATAAGAGCTGCTGCAGATTTGCACAGCAATGGATTGAGATCGGGCTCAGGGGAGTATTTGGGGAGGGGGAGCTACTAAGTGGGGGAGCTACTAAGAAAAGGTGTTTTTTTTACATTAAAGCGGACTTCCACCCATTTAAAAGTCAGCAGCTACAAAAAGTGTAGCTGCTGACTTTTTTTTTTTTTTTTAAATAACAGTTTTTATTATTGTTATAATTCGTGTTAGCAATACAGAATAAAGAAGCATAACAAGTCTCAAATATTATCCAGCATATCTTATCCACAATATCAAACATATACTTATGAAATAAAGGTATTGAGTTTGTGTTAAATTTCAATGATGTCTCAATGTTTAACTTTTAGCAGTTCCTTTTGTAGATAAAGAATGTTAATTCAGTTACTCTGTTGCCAAATAATGCCTGTGGTAAAACATATCTTTAGAACCTGTGGTGTAGAGGGATAAGTGGGAGTAAAGGAAGAAGAGAAAAGGAAAAGAGGGGAGAAAAAAAAGAGAGATAGGCCATCTGAGTAAGGTTGGTACCTGGTCATGGTGGATCCTCCCGGAGATTGCCACAGCTCCCAAACCCCGTTGTGTGCCTCCAATCTATCTTGTATTCTAGCCGTCATTTTCTCCATCAGTTCAACATCCTTAATTCTAGAGTAAAGATCTTCGACAGAGGGTGGAGTACTGCGTTTTCAATTTAGGGCTACAAGGCATCTGGCTGCTGTGAGTATGTGCCTTACTAGTTTCTTATATGGTGTGCGAAGTTTAAGTGGTGCTAGTCCTAAAAAGAAGAACTTTGGGGACGCTTGAACCTGCATTTCCAGAAGGTGGGATAGTAGGTGTTGGACCTTGTCCCAAAAAGGGGTAATCAGTGGGCAAGCCCAATAAATATGTATGAGGGTGCCTTTTGCTCCCTGACATCGCCAACACCGATCTGAACTAGTGGAGAAAATTACACGGAGCACATCTGGAGTCATGTACCAGAAGAACAGGATTTTACATGCATTTTCTTTATAAAGTGTGCACATTGAACTCTTAGCTGTCTGTGTCCATATCGCCTGCCATTGTGCTATAGGGAGTTCCTCATCAAGGATTTTCTCCCACTTAAGCATATAAGAGTGTTTGCCTTGCTCTTCTAGGGAGATGGCATTTAAAATCTTATAGATTCCAGATATGATACCTTTCTGTGCATTACCCGCTAAAATTATAGTTTCAAACGAGGATGGGGAAGAGAACTGCAAGTTCGAGGTTATAGTCAATGCATAATGTCGAATTTATAGGTACCCATAGAATGCCTGTCTCGGTAAATCGTGTTTAGCCTGTAAGTCAGAAAAAGATAGTAATCTACGGGTTCTGGGGTCCACTATACTTCCGAAATGGAATAAGTTTCTAGAGGACCAAGGGTGGGACATTTGGTGTGTTAGGCTATCTGGCACTTTAGGATTACAGACAAAAGAGGTCAGTGGTGATCTCTCTGAGGATAGTTTATGAAGCCGAGCCAATGTACGCCAAGTCCGTCTTAGCAGAGACATGGGGCCCAGCAAGCGGTCAGGAGCTACTTCTGCATTCGAACTCCATAGAAGATTGTTCGGGTGTATTGGAGCTAGCCAGAGCTTTTCGATTTCTGTCCATTTATTATATGATTTTTGAATAAACCATGAGGCTACCGCTTTCAATTGCGCAGCCTGGTAGTATTTGATAATATCAGGAAAAGCTAGGCCTCCCTCACTAAGTGACGCCAGCATTACCGATTGCGGTATCCTATGCCTCTTATAGTTCCAAACAAAATGGAGTAAGTCTGACTGAAGTTTTTTCAGGTGTTTAAGTGGTATGGGTATAGGGAGAGTTTGGAAAAGATATAAGAGCTTCGGGAGGATGGTCATTTTGATAGAGGCTATACGGCCTAAAAGGGAGATATGGTGCTTTTTCCACTGAAGCATTAAGGATCTAATGGAACGGAAAGGGGGGGGGGAGTTTTCTTGGTATAGGGTATCATATTTTGGGGTGATATAGGTCCCCAAATACTTCAGAGCAGTTGTTTTCCAGTTATAATTGAAATTGGCTTTTAAAAGTGTGAGCTCAGCTTCAGGGATATTAATGGGTAAAGCTTCTGATTTTGATGCATTGATTTTATATCCTGAGAGAGCCTTGTAACGATCTTATTCCGCATGAAGAACCAGGAGGGTAATAGCTGCTGACTTTTAATAATCAGACACCCACCTGTCCCATGGTCCAGCGATGCGGGCGCATGCAGCTCTGCTCCTCTCCCCCTCCACACCGCAGCGCCGGCATTCTAACTGTGGGCGCCCGGCTGTGGCTTCATAGCCGGGCGCGCAATGCGAATGGCCAGGCAATCTTCTGGGAGCTGTGACTTGTCCCAGAAGATTGCAGGGAGGGAGGGAGGGGGGGGGTGATCTTCCTTCCGGCGCCGTGGCGCCAGGGGAGGAAGTGGGAGCTGGGTGCCTGTAAAAACAGGGTACCCGCTCCCCCCCCTAAATAAATTCATACCAAATGTGGCATGTCAGGGAGTCACCAGCACTTAAAGCGGAAGTTCCATTTTTGGGTGGAACTCCGCTTTAAGGCAGATAATGAATTAAAGTAAAAGACCTTTTACCTTTACATCCACTATAAAGTGGTTCTAACGTCTAATTGTTTTTATATCTTTAATGTGTTTCCTACATTAAGTTCGAAAAACGTCCCAATACTTGTTGTGCCCCCCGCTCCCCCAACACTTACCTGACTCCTCCACCAATCCAGTGCTGTCCCATCTGCAGGACCACTCTCCCCTCTTCCTAGCTTCACAAGGCATAGGAAGGAGGAGCGGAGAACACCAGCAGGGGCCCAGAAAGGAGGAGGTAAGCCACTGCTTTGGGCAATATATAATCAAATATAATCTCTTTTTTTATTTTTATTTAAAAAAACAGTTTTTACAATCACTTTAACAGACGTATACTGAAGCTGCAAAATTAGTTTTGGACACCTAAGCTGCAGTGACCTCTGGTAACTTCAAGGTAGTGGTGGAGCTTACTGCTACCTTTCACCCTCCACAATTCTTATTGGCATATCAGTACCTCACTGGCCTATAGGGGTGTGCAGTAGGCGGGAAGCTAGTTTTGGCACAATGAAGGCAGTCAGGCAACAGATGCAGAGATCTCTCTGAGACAGATTCTCTTTACTGTGCTAGTCTGTCTGTACCTTTAAGTATAAGTTATGAAATGTTAAATGTAAATCATTGTAAACAGGAAAATAAAGATATTTAAGATCTCTAATGATCTTTTGAAATATGTACGTTATTGGAAAAATTAAATTTTACAAAGCCGTACAATTTTTACTTTACAATGTTCACTTTAAAAAGACACAATTTTAAGTAACGTTTCCTGGGGAAAATAATTTCTACACAAACTGCCCGAACTTGATACAGAAGGCCTCATTATGGAAAATGTCTGAAGAAATAACTATTTGTTTTACCCAGGAAACTGTTTGCTTTACTGCTTGTAAAGAATAAAGTGAATTTTAAAAAAGATGTATGGGTTTTTTCTTTTTTTAAAGAATCATATTTACCTAGGTGGATGCAACATCAGCCTCTAACAAGAACAAACTGCACTCCTGTCATCCACAGAAGAAGTACAGCCAAACAAGCTTTGGCTGTACTTCTCCTCTAACCTTCCCTGCTGCCTGTGCCTCTGGGCGATGCTTAGTTGTAAGAAAATCCTCTGCTGAGGTGTCTTTCCAAACCAACACTTCCAGGAGTGTCAATCTGCTCCCCCACCTCCCTCCTCCCCCTTTCCCCACTGTGCTCTATGGTTCCTCCAGGAGACCCCTATGTTGATACTGTAGTGACGTAGGGAACAGGTAGACACTGAGCACTAAACTTTTGAAGCTGGCTGTAGGTGTGAGGCAGGAAGAGAGTCATGTGTTGCCCTGGACCTGAAATCACAGGGTTTTTCAGTAAGTTAAACCAATGGATCAGAACAGCAAGAAAGTGGTGCCTGCTACCAAGCTGTAGTGTGACCTCGATTTGTTTTTTTAAATACAAAGTTACTTTGTGTTACTTTTGTGTTCCTGAAAACCTTTTCCAAACTTTTATTTTTTTTTATCAGGAAACATTTTATTAAAGAAAAGTAGAATATTGTAGAGCAGACAAGTTACCATAGATATCTATTTATTAAAACACGGCTCACAGCAGTGAAGGAATAATCATAGTCAAAATTCCAAATTCTTTTTAGGGATCGTTTAACATCAGCATCATTGTCAGGAAGGATAGACTCTGGATGATCTGGTTTCAGAATAAAATACAAATTGAAAAGTATATTGCTTTACTTAACTTTTGCTTCATATATGATATGGCTCTGTCTTCTATTCCCATTTTTCATCTTAGTGCATTACCAGTTAGTCAGGCTTTCATTCTTCCTGACTATTATATACAATGGTAATAAAGAGTAATCTAACATCATACAGTCTTTGGTGTTTTGAAGGTTTTTAAATTTATGAACGTCCTCCTCCAGAAATCATCATGCTGGGTGAGGTCTCTTTAGAACCTGCGCAAACTGAACAGGGCATTTTTCCTTTTTACTGCTTTTGCTTATTATTGGTTTCCAAGAAGGTCATTAAGTTGTAACATAAACAATACATGGCTGGACAAATGAACTGAATAGTGCTTTTAGGCAGTACTATCGCTTGAAAAATTACAGTTGTTTGAAACATTTGTTGTGCAATGCATAAAGCACGTTTATAAGCTGAAATTAAGAAAAGGCCAAAAAAAAAAAAAAAAGGAAAGATAAAATGCCCATCGCACTTACTAGCATGAGATTAAAAAGCTAAACATGCATCCATTATTTTTAACGTTGATTCTGTAGCAATGTGACTCTCAGTCAGATGACCTGTGCCAAGGCAGACGATGTAGAAACACCAAGGATTTTGGCAGACAGCCATCAGCAATCAGCTCAGGCAGATCCATTCAGTCTCAGGGTCATAACTACAAGGCTGAGGAATTTTGGCCTTCCCAGTTGATGACACATTCCTGATCAGCGAGCGAACAGGCATCTACTATCAGGAAGATGGCTCAAGCAATCAATAACAGTACAGTATTACACAGGAGGATGAGCATGGGACATGATGAAATACAATTGGAGGGTAATCAATTATATTTTTGCATTGCTTCATATATTTGATTTAACAATTGATCAACAACAATTGGCACTAGGTCAGCTTTAGCTATAAAATCTACTTTAATTAAAATATTACAATCTACATATAAATGATATGTAATACTGCTATTTAACGACAATGTAATTTGTAGAAACCATCATAATTGGAATTGTATAAATAACAAGCGCCTAAAATAACGATAAGGTTTTTTTTAACTTTCTGAAAAAAATCATAAAGTAAACATTGTTATATTATGTTACTTACCAAATCATCGATCTTTTTCTGCAAGCTGTATTTTGACAACTGCAACAAGAAAAGTGACATTATTTACATATAGATCACAACAGCAAGAACTAATTAATGAGCACCTTTTCAAAGCAGGTGATGTCAATCAGTGAATATTGGCATCAGCCAGTAAACATTGCTGCTGTGTAAAGTTTAACCTACTCTTCAATAAGGATGGGCTCAGGCGTGTTCGCAAACCGCACGTGCAGAGCCCGCCAGGAATTTGGCACTGCACAGCGCTTATCACAGGCAGTAAGACATTTTCTCGATCCGCAGCTGCACAGATAGGGGAATGTCTCACTGCCTGTGATTAGCGCTGTGCAGTGCCGACTTCCTGGCGGGCTCTGCGCGTGCGGTTTGCGAACACGCCTGAACTCATCCTTACTCTTCAATGCTGACTTACTACAGGACCAGATAATATTGCAATAAATTTACTGAAAATGTATATCAAGAGGAAAAAAAATGCAGTACACCTCCTGAATACATGCACATTTCCTTATGATTTATCCTTTTAAAGACCCTGCAAGTGCAAAAAAATAGATATCGATCTGCTAGAAATGCATTCAGCTTCTGAGGCTAGCCATTAACGAATTGGCTTCCTGCTGATTCGGCCGAAATTCGAGCCATGGGTGGCTCTGTCAGTGCCACCTGGCTCAAGATAGATCAATTAAAAAAATCAAAGGAGCTGAGTGGAAAACTGTTTGCTGAACAGTAACAGCATCCAATTAGATGGAATCACTGTTAAAGCGTTTGTTAACCTAGAAACAAAAAAAAAATTGGATCCTGTTCTCTTAAAGCATGTTATATAGCACAGTGCTTGTGCTGTGTAATTTGGCACCTTCTATCACCTGAAATACCTGGCTGATCCTGCCTGGCTATGTCCTTCCCCCTGTAAACTAACCACGGTTTATTATGGCTGCTAAGCCCTGACACCGGGGTCAGTTTACATGCCTCCATCATCCCCTGCAGCTCCCCTCTGTCCCCCTCTGTCCTCCTTCCCCCTCCCCTCCCTGCCTGTCAGCTCTCACTAGCGCCGCTCTGCTCCTCTCCCTGCTGCTACAAAACTATCTGATATTTATATCATCCCCTCTGTTAGATAAAAACCTATATCCTAGTGCCTGTGCTTTATAAAAAAAAAAAGCAGATTTCTACCTGTTTTCACAGCGGCTCCCGGCGCTCACGTGACTCCCTTCTTTCTCCTCCTCTCCTCCCTGCCTCCCCGACTGACGTCAGTGGGGGGAATCTCGGCCCCACCCACTGGAGCTGTCAGACAGGGAGAGGAGAGAGCCGGGAGTCATGTGAGCACCGGAAGAAACTGTGAAAACAGATAGAATTTTTTTTTTTTTTAATGAAGCACAGGTACTAGGATACAAGTTTTTATCTAACAGAGGGGATGATGTGAAGATTAGATCTGTCTGAATTTAGTTGCTGGCAAAGAACATAAATCCCTCCATGCTGTTCAGTGTGGATGGAGCATCTACTATATTTTTTTTGCTCAGTCTGTGGGCAATCTGTGGGAATTCTACATGTGTATGGCTAGTTTAAATTTTGTTGCGGACTAACAAAACACAACGTTTTTGTGGAGTAAAGCTAAACATAAATAGATCAAAATTCGGCCAGTTCAGTCTGGATGAATTTCGATCCATGTGTGGGTGTCACTGTTTGACAGAAGTCGATCATTAGATTCTGTTGAATGGGAATGGTGGAAAACTTTTGTTGATCGTCGGCTTCAGGTGCTGATCAGTGTATTCAGACAGCGGAGAGTCCCAGCATAAGGGATTCCTCCGTCCACCTTGCTTGTGTGGATGGGGTGAATTGTTCGTTTTTTTTTTATTTAGTCTGCTCACTGAAAAAAAAAAAGATCCATCAATGGCCAGCTTAAAGAGTAACTCCACTTTTATTAAGGAAAAAACAATTCCCTCTGGGTGATCTATGTACATTGCAAAGATTTTAACAAATTTTGTAGCAGAGTCATACCTGTTTCTGTTCTTAAGAAAAAGCTGTATGTTCCACTATGTCCTTGGAATTTTGGTTCCTGAATGTGAATGTCTGTGTTTAATCTAATCAGCTGATGCGCTTGCAGTCTTCCAACAAGGAAAATTGCAATGTCTACATCCCTCATCCCTTAAGTAATTAACCCTTTGCAGTATCTCACAAAAATGAAATTTTTGTTGTAAAAGATGCCTAAAATCGGATTTGTATCTTTATTCAGACTTCTGGGAAAATCAATGACCCAATCACACAAGCAGGAAATGACACACCTGGGGAAGTTCTCTACACCAGCTGTACACAGGAAGCTTCCAGGTTGCCACATTGTACTGAATTTTAGATAAAATTATAGCAATTGAAAAGGAAAGGTCGTTTTTAAAGAATAAGTTCACCTTTGTTGGAACATGTTACATGTTCCACCAATATTTAGGGTGGAACATGTAACATGTTCCAGCTCCTTTCCCCCTGGTCCCCTCTCCTTGTGACAGTGGATGGGGGTTCCTCTCCCTGCACTTACTGTCATTTTAAAATAAAACCACGGCTGTGTAGGGCTCCACCCACACAGCAGCGTCATTCATTCACAGCTTCCTGTGAATGATTAAATTACAAATACCGTCAGCTAACACTCCTTTTCAAATATGTAAACCAAATTATTTTGTTTACAATTTTTTTTTGTACAGTTTTCTTTTTTGTACAACTATAACTATTACTACAAGTAATACAACTATTTTTTGTGTCTGTTTACTACTGTATGATTACTTTGTTATTTCTTCTTTTACTTTTATACTTTTTTTTACATGTTCGAAAAAAAAAAAAAACTACTACTACTACTACTTATAGTTTCAATGGGCTGCAGGGGCGTTGATGGGCGGTCTTGGGGTCCACTGACATGTTCTCTGGCTTTCAAACAGAAAGCTTATACAGAGGTATGGGATGAAAGCCAGAGGATATGTCTGCAGGAGCCCATGATTCCTGGTGCAATGCTTTCCAGAATCTTGCAGGAAAAATAATAAATTCACATTTTTCTTTCAAAATACCGTATTTATCAGCGTATAACGCGCACATTCGTTTTAAGAGGGAAGTTTCAGTAAAAAAACCTTAAATTTTAAATAAGGAACTTTGAAGCAAAATAAGGTTCAGTGCCCATCTGCAGCCTCACCATTGCCATCAATGCAGCCTGATCAATGCCAATCTGCAGCCTCACAAGTGCCATCAATGAAGCCTCATCAGTCCACATCATTGCAGCCTCACTATTGCCATCAATGCAGCAGCCTCGCCATTGCCATCAATGCAGCAGCCTCGCCATTGCCATTAGTGCAGCCTGATTGATGCCAATCTGCAACCTAGAGGGGACAGGGAGGGGTGGCAGGACGAGCACCGACAGAGTACATACAGTGAGAATCTCTTATGATAGACAGAACAGTGGTCCAATGGTGGCCCAGGAGACGGGACTTCCTATTACAGAGGCCGCCAAGTAAACAGGAGATTCTCACTGTATGTAATCTGACGGCCTCATCCCGCCCCCCTGCCTGTCCCCTCCGTGGCAGCTAAAATTGAAGTATTGGCGTATAACACGCACACGCTATTTGCACCCGATTTTCATGGTGAAAAAGTGAGTGTTATATGCCAATAAATACATTATGTGCATTTATTATTTTTTCTGTAAAAGTGAATTTAGCATTTAATAATATGAAATTACAATATAGCTAGTGTAGCAATTGTATTTACTATATTACTTTTTTTTATTTGCTATTTTTTTTCACAAAAGTTAAGTTATCCTTTAAGTGCTCTCAGTCCTGATCATTGTCTTTTGCTAAGCAACTCAACCACTTCCACTCTCAGATCTCTACAAAATAAAGGCTAATGGATTCCACAGTCCAAGATAAAAACTAGGAAGCTCCTTGAGATAACACAAGACATGTGCAGAACATTGAAAAAAATGTACACCTGACGGACTTCAAGGGTCCCACAAAAAAAAAAAAAAAATTAAACCATTTGATTTTATTATTGTACATATAAACATATTGTTACATGAAAGAATGAATAAAATGTTTAGCATATTTATATACATCAGTCTAAATATTGATTAGGATCATCCAAAGGGTATGTTTAGCTAAGGGCCAGCACCCCCCCCCCTCCCCCAGTTGAAGATATTATAAACGCTAATATTTCTTAATAAATATTATTATGAATATAACTCATTACTTATATTGGGGAAGCTGTATTCCGATATTTGGAATTCTGTATATGAATGTGCTATAAATATTATTTATTCTCTCATGTAGCATTGTTTTTATACGTACAAAAATAAAATGAAATGGTTCTGTTTTACCCTGCAATGATGCAAAGAATGGTAATGAAAGTTAAGCATGCTGCATTGCAGTACCAATTATTTTCAATGGTATACCAACAGATCTAGACAATGCACCTGTGAACCATTTGTGTGTTGTGCTGCACTGAATAAAAGTGTCCATGTCTTTTAAAATATGTACCACATTACATCACACCTGTCTAAATGTGCCTTTAAACTTAGCCCTGTAACTCCAAACTTCCAAAGTTCACCTTTAAAAAAAATAATAATATAATATACGCATATTTTTTTGCAGGCTAAAAAAAATGTGCATTTACAGTTTTTTTTTGTAGGAGCCTGGAATGAATTGCACCCACGATCAGCAGATCGTGGGTGCAATGCTGGGCTCCTGCACACTGTCAGCGTAAGCTGTCTGCTCGTACCTTGTACAGGCAGGCAGTAACACAATGGCAGGAAGAAACAATGAAATACAGCACCCTACAAGCTATCAGCTGCAAAAGCTGTTGGTACTTGTAGTTCATTTATTTGCAGAACTCTGTAAATGAATGGCGCGGTTGTATGGATTGAGCCCCCCACGGCGGTGCTCTATTCAGATAATGATAGCGGGTGCTGGAAGAAAATCTCCGACCTGCTGTCACAGGGAGAAAGGAGGAAGGGGGATCGGGTGGGTAGCAGTTGCGGGAACATATTACATGTTCCACCCTAAAAACGGGAGGAACATGTATCATGTTCCCAAAAGTTAACTTATCTTTTAAAAGGAACATATGAGAACAGAAATAATGAAACTGTCATAGCTAACTTGGGGTCTGTAAGAGCCATCATTTTGATCCTGACTTTACTATCTAGTGAACCGGAACAAGAATGCAGGGCAAGAATTCACACTTTTCAGACTTATCTGGCTACATGTGATTCTAGGTGACTGACTCACTAAATAATTAACCTAGCGTGGCAGTGATAGTCCCAGAGCCTTTAATAATCAAGTTAGCATAGTCAGTTCTAACATTTAGATCATCACAGGTTCTATACACACACTTAATCTAGCTAATCCCAAAAACAAACTTTCACATAATGTTTTTCGCTAACAATTACCGCATAAGTTCATACATGACCCACACTAATTCATAGCTAAAATAAATCCCAAAATATACAGATTTCTATACAGCTTCATATGGGAAACTATGACTGGCTGTGCGGCAGCAGGGCTTGTAGAACAATGTACAGTACAGCCATGACTTGTACATGTTATGTGTGGATAGATAGATAGATATTAAATTACAGCTTGTGTATGTGTGTGTGTGTATATATATATATATATATATATATATATAATATTATATATATATATTTTTTTTTTTGCCAAAAAATAGTTATAAGTTAAAACATTTCCTTAGAAATGTGTGTTTCTAAAAATGATAGGTTTTGGATTTTACAGAAAAATGAAAGCAACCAAGCACAGGCGACAGTTTTCAGAAAAGAAAAAAAATTGAATAAATGTAAGATTAGTAAAGGCTAATATTGATAAAATACAAAAGAACAAAGAAAACAGGATGCTGATCTCTATATGTATAATTCCCCTTTAAAACAGATCAGCTATATACAAACACTGCATTATATTTTATTGTGACAGGTATTAGTGTTTCATTTACAGGTCAGAATACCATTTAGTACAAAATGTCATGCCTTCACTTAGACACTGCTACTCAATTTCTCATCTGTCTGTGTATCAGGAGCAGTGGACCATAAGATACACTATACATCACTTACACTGTGGCATGTAGTGAACTAGGCAAAACAAATCCCAACTGATCATGAGATAAGGTCATCCTTGTGGGGGCATTTATTTTGTTTCCAAAATGCAAGAAGCATTAAGAAGATGATTGAGCATGCCCAAGCTGACAGGGAAAACAAGCTATTTGTAGAAGAATTTTAATAAGAATCAAATGCACCCTACCTCTGACAGTACAAATAACCAATTCTAATGGCAAATAATGTTCGAAATCCTTGGGCTGCTACATTCAAATGCCAGATATTTGAAATGTTTTAATATTTCTTCAGGTAAAAGGGACAATCTGGCTTATCTTCTCATGTAAACAAATGTTTAGACAATTTTACATGTCATAATAATTTTGTTCAATCATTTTCACTATTTCCTCATAATTTATTTGACTTAATTGGGCCAATTTTTAAAGCTGTTTTTAAAGTGTACACAGTTTTAAACTGTTTTTTTTTTTTGGTCCGATTTAGCCATATACTGTGCAGTAAACACACAATCTTTGTTTTATAAGTCACTTACTAATCATTAATCTCCTAAACCCCTGGTACCCAAACTGCAGCTCCTTGGTTCTTGCAGCCCTCAGACCCCAGCAGCTAATTACAGGAGCACTGATTTGCAATGTAGCTATAATGACTGATCTAGAAGTCTCAGGTAACATGTCCCTAATATCTAACAGTCTCTTGCAGCATGTCCCCAGCATTTAACTACACCAGCGAAATGTCAACAGTTTCTAACTAGTAGTATGGTCTCAGACAATCCTCTGTAGCATTACATATACTGAATATTATGTGTGGCCCACATGTTGATTTCAGGTTCAAAGATGAGACCCCCTATGTCTACTAAGTTGACAACCTACCTTTTTAGTTTGGTATCCAATTATTGCACCTTCTATAGCATGGGTGCTCAACCTGTGGCCCTCCTCCAGCTGTTGCAGAACTACAAGTCCCATGATGCACTGCAAGGCTGACAGGTGCAAGCATGACTCCCAAAGGCAGAGGCATGATGGGACTTGTAGTCTGGCAAAATCTGGAGGGCCACAGGTTCAGCACTCATGTTCTACGGGGATACAAATAGCAATATGTACTGTAAAAAACACATCAGAAACATACCAAACCAAAAAAAAAAAGAAAATTCCTGGTGTGAATTGGTTTTAACAGGAAACTTCAATGTATGCAGCTACAGTGATGAGTGGGATACTAGTATGACTGGGATAATGGTAGGGATATTATCATGCTACAAATGTCATGCACTTACAATGTATGAATAGCTGTGCACATCACTATTTGTTGAACGTTAGCTTTTTTTTTTGCTTATTTTTTAGTCATTCAATGTATAAAAGCACGTTTGCTGACTTAGTTCACTGGGAGAATTTGTCACTTTACACCTTTTCCAATTTATTATTTGCCAACCTTTTTCACTGTATTTTGCCATATTTTAGTAAACTATGTCACACTTATAAAGATGAAGGGATACAAGGGCTTTGAGAACAAAATGTTGGCATGTTTCATGACATCTCCTTCTAAATAAGCTCAGTTGGTTTATTCCATATTGGCAACTGTGTTCATCTCACTTTTAAAAACTATCCCACTTTTTGCCCAATAATAATACATCAATTTAGATTAAAACTGTAATGACCAGCTTACTGTCATTCCAGTATGTCAGTTGGCCATTTAAGGAAGTAGTAAAAAATGTCACCTGGCAATTTCTTTATAAAATTGAATTTATGAATTACAATTGATTGATTATGCTGAGGGAAATACCTGGATAGATTCAGACATTTTAGATCCACCTCCCATGTCAGGCTTAGCTAATAAGTCACAACGTTTCCCCAGTTTCTCTAATAATAAATATCTTCAGATGTTTTTGGAGGCAACTACGGAGGATATACGAGCTATAAAATGTGAAACGATAGAACCCACTCCGGATAACCTTTCACCTAATGAAAAGAAAACGCTTCAAGAACTAAAAATGCTACTAAATTGTATCATCAAACCTATTGATAATGGAGGGTATGTAGTTCTGTGGCCAAAAAGTGACTACCTGGAAGAAATTTATAGACAGCTGACTGATTCCAGCTGCTATGAAAGATGGCCAGAGAACCCTTTTCCGAATTTGGTCAAGGAAATAAACTACATTTTGACTAGAGCACAGGAAGTTGGTCTATTGACTCAGAAGGAATTTCTCTTTCTGAGAGTGATTAACTTCAATACATCCACTTTCTACATTACCCCTAAGGTGCATAAAAATCTAAAAAAAAACCCCGGTAGACCAATTGTGTCTGGAATGGGGGGTCCCCTTGAAAGGGTAGGAAAATACATCGACAAAAGAATTAAGCACCTTAATCAGGAACTACTGTCCTATGTACAAGACTCTGCAGATATTCTGCGAAAATAACTTGGAGATACCCAGGGATTGCCTATTGGCAGGGATCGATGTGAAATCCCTTTACTCCTCTATTCCTCATGAGGTGGGGATACATACAGTATCGCAATGGCTGGATATCAGACACCCATTGGCATGTCCCCATAACGAATTCCTGATTGAATTGATCGAATTGGTCCTTAACAACAACTATTTCATTTTCGATGGTAAATACTATCGACAAAAACGGGGAGTGGCCATGGGGGCTTCATGTGCCCCATCCTACGGATGCTTGCACTTGGGATGGTGTGAGAGAGAGGAAGTATACAACCACCCAGCATTCCAGAAACATGTGGCCCTTTGGGTACACTTTATCGATGATGTTCTGGTGGTGTGGAGGGGTACTGTGTCGCAGTCTGAGTCATTCATAAATCAATAATAACACCAGAAATATTTTTGTCACCTACAAGGTGGACAGTGTGCAAATTGAGTTCTTGGATCTGTTGATCCGTAAAGAGAATACAAAAATTGTGATCAGCATGTTTAGAAAACCCACGGCCAGAAATACACTCCTCCACGCCACCAGTCCTCATCCATGGCAACTCATTAGAGGGATCCCTGTGGGACAATTTTTGAGAATCCGCAGGAATTGCTCTTGTATCAAGGATTTTCATAAAGAGAGTAACGAATTAAGTCAGAGATTTAGGAAACGGGGTTATCCAAACTCTGTAATAAAACAGGCAAAAAAAAAGCTTGGTCTAAGAGGAGGGAAATCACTCTGGGCAGCGAACAAGATCAGGAAAAATTGAATAAGGCCACCACAGACAGAATAGGTTTGGTGACGACCTACGGTACCCATTGGGATTACCTAAAAAAAGTACTGGGCAGACATTGGCATTTGCTCATGTTAGATAATAGATTAAAGCAGTTTTTGGGCCCCCATCCCAACATGATAGCTAAACGTGCACCAACACTAGTTGACGTACTTGTTCATAGTGAATATACCCATAGAACAAAAAAACAAGAACAAACAAGCTGTCCCTGCCCTTTGCTTCACATGCGGAGGGTATGTACCCCTGTGGGCATTGCTCTATATGTAGTTTTGTTATGAGGACAAATATCTTTAAGGACTCTACTGGTAGAATAACATACAGGATAAAACCCTTTGTGAATTGCTCAACGACCTATGTCATATACCAGATTATTTGCCCTTGCGGGAAAATTTACGTAGGAAAAACCATAAGAGAATTTTGCAAAAGGATGGGTGAACACCTCTCCAGTAAAACTACTGAAGATGACACATCACCTGTGGCAATTCACTTTAGACAACCATGGGGCAAAACCTGATGGTTTGAAATGCATGGTTGTCTATAAACTTGAGATGTCCAATAGGAGAGGGGATTGGGACAAAACACTATTGCAGAAGGAAGCCAAATGGATTTTCTTGCTAAACTCGATGGTGCCGAGGGGGTTAACCACTTGCCGACCGCCTCACGCTGATATACGTCAGCAGAATGGCACGGGCAGGCAGAATCACGTACCTGTACGTGATCTGCCTCCCGCGAGCGGGGGGTCCGATCGGACCTCCCCCGGTGCCCGAGGCGGTCGGCGTTTGTCCCCCGGCGATCAGAGGTGAGGGGGAGGCCATCCATTCGTGGCCCCTCCCTCGCGATTGCTCCCAGCCAATGGAAGCATTCCCCTGCCACAGAGGCAGAGGAAATGATGTCATCTCTCCTCGGCTCGGTATTTTCCGTTCCGGCGCCGAGGAGAGAAGACTGCAATGTGAGTGCACAACACACACACACACAGTAGAACATGCCAGGCATAAATTACACCCCCCTTTACCCCCCGATCTCCCCCAATCACCCCTCCCCCCGTCACACTGACACCAAGCAGTTTTTTTTCTCTGATTAATGCATCGGTGTCCGTTTGTGACAGTTAGTGTGGTAGGGCAGTTAGTGTTAGCCCCCTTTAGGTCTAGGATACCCCCCTAACCCCCCCAATAAAGTTTTAACCCCCTGATCACCCCCCGTCGCCAGTGTCGCTAAGCGATCATTTTTCTGATCGCTGTATTAGTGTCACTGGTGACGCTAGTTAGGGAGGTAAATATATAGGTTCGCCGTCAGCGTTTTATAGCGTCAGGGACCCCCATATACTACCTAATAAATGTTTTAACCCCTTGATTGCCCCCTAGTTAACCCTTTCACCAATGATCACCGTATAACCTTTACGGGTGAAGCTGGTTAGTTCATTTCTTTTTTATAGTGTCAGGGCACCCGCCGTTTATTACCTAATAAAGGTTTAGCCCCCTGATCGCCCGGCGGTGATATGCGTTGCCCCAGGCAGCGTCAGGTTAGCGTCAGTAGCGCTAACACCCACGCACGCAGCATATGCCTCCCTTAGTGGTATAGTATCTGAACGGATCAATATCTGATCCGATCAGATCTATACTAGCGTCCCCAGCAGTTTAGGGTTCCCAAAAACGCAGTGTTAGCGGGATCAGCCCAGATACCTGCTAGCACCTGCGTTTTGCCCCTCCGCCCGGCCCAGCCCAGCCCACCCAAGTGCAGTATCAATCGATCACTGTCACTTACAAAACACTAAACACATAACTGCAGCATTCGCAGTCAGGCCTGATCCCTGTGATCGCTAACAGTTTTTGTGGTAGCGTTTTGGTGAACTGGCAAGCACCAGCGGTCGTAGTCAAACCAGCACTGCAGTAACACTTGGTGACGTGGCAAGTCCCATAAATGCAGTTCAAGCTGGTGAGGTGGCAAGCACAAGTAGTGTCCCGCTGCCACCAAGAAGACGAACACAGGCCCGTCGTGCCCATAATGCCCTTTCTGCTGCATTCGCCAATCCTAATTGGGAACCCACCACTTCTGCAGCGCCCGTACTTCCCCCATTTACATCCCCAACCAAATGCAGTCGGCTGCATGAGAGGCATTTTCTTTATGTCCTCCTGAGTACCCCTACCCAACGAACCCCCCCAAAAAAGATGTTGTGTCTGCAGCAAGCGCGGATATAGGCGTGACACCCGCTATTATTGTCACTCCTGTCCTGACAATCCTGCTCTTTGCATTGGTGAATGTTTTGAACGCTATCATTCACTAGTTGAGTATTAGCGTAGGGTACAGCATTGAACAGACTAGGCACACTTTCACAGGGTCTCCCAAGATGCCATCGCATTTTGAGAGAACCGAACCTGGAACCGGTTACAGTTATAAAAGTTACAGTTACAAAAAAAAGTAAAAAAAAAAAAATATATAAAATTAAAAAAAATAGTTGTCGTTTTATTGTTCTCTCTCTCTCTATTCTCTCTCTATTGTTCTGCTCTTTTTTACTGTACTCTATTCTGCAATGTTTTATTGTTATTATGTTTTATCATGTTTGCTTTTCAGGTATGCAATTTTTTATACTTTACCGTTTACTGTGTTTTATTGTTAACCATTTTTTTGTCTTCAGGTACGCCATTCACGACTTTGAGTGGTTATACCAGAATGATGCCTGCAGGTTTAGGTATCATCTTGGTATCATTCTTTTCAGCCAGCAGTCGGCTTTCATGTAAAAGCAATCCTAGTGGCTAATTAGCCTCTAGACTGCTTTTACAAGCAGTGGGAGGGAATGCCCCCCCCCACCATCTTCCGTGTTTTTCTCTGGCTCTCCTGTCTCAACAGGGAACCTGAGAATGCAGCCGGTGATTCAGCCAGCTGACCATAGAGCTGATCAGAGACCAGAAAGGCTCCAAACATCTCTATGGCCTAAGAAACCGGAAGCTACGAGCATTTCATGACTTAGATTTCGCTGGATGTAAACAGCGCCATTGGGAAATTGGGAAAGCATTTTGTCACACCGATCTTGGTGTGGTCAGATGCTTTGAGGGCAGAGGAGAGATCTAGGGTCTAATAGACCCCAATTTTTTAAAAAAAGAGTACCTGTCACTACCTATTACTATCATAGGGGATATTTACATTCCCTGAGATAACAATAAAAATTATTAAAAAAAAAAAATGAAAGGAACAGTTTAAAAATAAGATAAAAAAGCAAAAAATAATAAAGAAAAAAATAAATAAATAAAAAAGCACCCCTGTCCCCCCCTGCTCTCGCGCTAAGGGGAACGCAAGCGTCAGTCTGGCGTCAAATGTAAACAGCAACTGCCCCATGCATGTAAGGTATCACCGCGAAGGTCAGATCGAGGGCAGTCATTTTAGCAGTAGACCTCCTCTGTAAATCTAAAGTGGTAACCTGTAAAGGCTTTTAAAGGCTTTTACAAATGTATTTATTTTGTTGCCACTGCACGTTTGTGCGCAATTTTAAAGCATGTCATGTTTGGTATCCATGTACTCGGCCTAAGATCATCTTTTTAATTTCATCAAACATTTGGGCAATATAGTGTGTTTTAGTGCATTAAAATTTAAAAAAGTGTGTTTTTTCCCAAAAAATGCGTTTGAAAAATCACTGCGCAAATACTGTGTGAACAAAAAAAAAAAACACCCACCATTTTAATCTGTAGGGCATTTGCTTTAAAAAAATATATAATGTTTGGGGGTTCAAAGTCATTTTCTTGCAAAAAAAAAATAATTTTTTCATGTAAACAAAAAGTGTCAGAAAGGGCTTTGTCTTCAAGTGGTTAAAAGAGTGGGTGATGTGTGACATAAGCTTCTAAATGTTGTGCATAAATTGCCAGGACAGTTCAAACCCCCCCCAAATGACCCCATTTTGGAAAGTAGACACTCCAAGCTATTTGCTGAGAGGCATGTCGAGTCCATGGAATATTTTATATTGTGACACAAGTTGCGGGAAAGAGACACATTTTTTTTTTTTGCACAAAGTTATCACTAAATGATATATTGCTCAAACATGCCATGGGAATATGTGAAATTACACCCCAAAATACATTCTGTTGCTTCTCCTGAGTATGGGGATACCACATGTGTGAGACTTTTTGGGAGCCTAGCCGCATACGGGACCCCGAAAACCAAGCACCGCTTCAGCCTTCCTAAGGGCGTAAATTTTTGATTTCACTCTTCACTGCCTATCACAGTTTCGGAGGCCATGGAATGCCCAGGTGGCACAAACCCCCCCCCCCCCCAAATGACCCTATTTTGGAAAGTAGACACCCCAAGCTATTTGCTGAGAGGTATAGTGAGTATTTTGCAGACCTCACTTTTTGTCACAAAGTTTTGAAAATTGAAAAAAGAAAAAAAAAATGTTTTTTCTTGTCTTTCTTCATTTTCAAAAACAAATGAGAGCTGCAAAATACTCACCATGCCTCTCAGCAAATAGCTTGGGGTGTCTACTTTCCAAAATGGGGTAATTTGGGGGGGGGGTGTTTGTGCCACCTGGGCATTCCATGGCCTCCGAAACTGTGATAGGCAGTGAAGAGTGAAATCAAAAATTTACACCCTTAGAAATCCTGAAGGCGGTGATTGGTTTTCGGGGCCCCGTACGCGGCTAGGCTCCCAAAAAGTCCCACACATGTGGTATCCCCATACTCAGGAGAAGCAGCTAAATGTATTTTGGGGTGCAATTCCACATATGCCCATGGCCTGTGTGAGCAATATATCATTTAGTGACAACTTTGTGCAAAAAAAAAAAAAATTTGTCACTTTCCCGCAACTTGTGTCAAAATATAAAATATTCCATGGACTCAACATGCCTCTCAGCAAATAGCTTGGGGTGTCTACTTTCAAAAATGGGGTCATTTGGGGGGGTTTAGTGCCATCTGGGCATTTTATGGCCTTCAAAACTGTGATAGGTAGTGAGGAGTGAAATAAAAAATTTACGCCCTTAGAAATCCTGAAGGCGGTGATTGGTTTTCGGGCCCCGTACGCGGCTACGCTCCCAAAAAGTCCCACACGTGGTATCCCCACACTCAGAAGCAGCTGAATGTATTTTGGGGTGCAGTTCCACATATGCCCATGGCCTGTGTGAGCAATATATCATTTAGTGACAACTTTTTGTAATTTTTTTTTTTTTTTTGTCATTATTCAATCACTTGGGACAAAAAAAATAATATTCAAGGGGCTCAACATGCCTCTCAGCAATTTCCTTGGGGTGTCTACTTTCCAAAATGGGGTCATTTGGGGGGGGGGGGGTTGTACTGCCCTGCCATTTTAGCACCTCAAGAAATGACATAGGCAGTCATAAACTAAAAGCTGTGTAAATTCCAGAAAATGTACCCTAGCTTGTAGACGCTATAACTTTTGCGCAAACCAATAAATATACGCTTATTGACATTTTTTTTACCAAAGACATGTGGCCGAATACATTTTGGCCTAAATGTATGACTAAAATTGAGTTTATTGGATTTTTTTTATAACAAATTTAGAAAATATCATTTTTTTTCAAAATTTTCGGTATTTTCCGTTTATAGCGCAAAAAATAAAAAACGCAGAGGTGATCAAATACCAGCAAAAAAAAGCTCTATTTGTGGGAAGAAAAGGATGCAAATTTTGTTTGGGTACAGCATCGCATGACCGCGCAATTAGCAGTTAAAGCGACGCAGTGCCAAATTGTAAAAAGTGCTCTGGTCAGGAAGGGGGTAAAACCTTCCGGGGCTGAAGTGGTTAAACAGTGACATGTCTTTGCAGTGCTTTTTATAAAATCATCTGATGTCTGCATTACTCTTTCCCCGTTCCCAACGGTGACATTTCTACTTTCTATAGAAGACACACACTGCCATTGAATATACTACCCCACCCTTTATATTCTTTTTGCAGATATGAGAGTATTCGCTAAATTTCTATTAATGGAGGAGACCACTATATTATATAGATTTAATGCTTATATCCTTTATTGGTGGTACCTGGCATTTCTTTTGATTTCAGAAATTTAATGCTGGTAACCTATAATAGAATAGAATGGGATCGGCTTAAGTGTCTTTATATTCTAGTGTATCTACTAGTAAAAGACTTGGGTCGCACCTCTGTTTCTCTTGAATAGAGTAATCTTCTGCCTCTATTGAAGCCGTGGTATTGTGCCCATTGGGTTCGACACCTTATCCACACCTGTTCGCTTTTGCCATATACCCTCCCTTTTTGGGTGATGCAGTACACAATGTGAGAGATGAGTACAGTATCTGTCTGCGATTATATCTTAGGCATATGTGTTGCAGCATATCAATCAGGTGAATGCTTGTGGACTGATATGGATGCGGTGTTGACGGTGCTGGACCTATCAGGTGCAGTCAGTAGGAAGTTGTCTGGTGTGTGGTTGATTAGTGTGTAAACACACCCCGTTCATCAGAATATATGGAATTCTCTCAAACATGGTATAGATTGATGAATGAGTGAGGAGCCGTGTAGATAGACACTGCTATACCGAGGTGACTTAATATCTCATGAGGTTGCACAGTGATGTGAAACTAGAATGATATGGTGATCTAATTTAGTCAACTTAACAAATTATGTGAATAACGGCAAAACACCTATGTTGGGTGCAAAACGAATGTGTCCAAGCACCGTTGTGGTTATCTTAGATACTGAGTTTGGATTAAATAATGTGGGTTTATCCCCTTCTTTCTCTGGGAATCCGCTGATTTCCTGTTTCCATGCACGACGGATCGGACATCGTTAACAGTATGAATGGATTACTTATGTATGTTCTTTTGTACGATAGAACACTAACATGTAGTAGATCGGTCCATGTATTTACTTGTCACTAATGTGTAGGTTGCCATCACATTGAGAAAGTTAGTAACATCATAAATGCATGTGCTATGTAGCGCTGGGCGCAATCTACAGATTGTTCAATATGGTGTCTTATCTATGAGTGTATGTTTGTCAGATGATGGAATGCATACACCTTGCTCCACCTATCTCTCTATGGGGATACTGGGGTGTTTTGAATAAACACTGGAATGTTTGTCTGGTGTATGAATGGTCTGTTTATGTCCACCTATCGTAATACAGAAGTTGTGATATAGTGCCAATAAGTAGTGAAGACTACCAAATAATGATCGCAACTATATTACTGTGTGTAAATATGACTATAAATTAAACAATGTGTTCTCAGGGAGGATAAGGTGGAGAGCTTGGCAGTCTGAGAGTATTGATTTGTGTGTCTGTCTGAAGTGAACATTCCCTTGATATATGTTATTATCATTATTCCTTCTTTGAATGGGAATTACTGTATGGGAAAAAGTGGAAAGATGTAAGGCGCCTTTCACACGGACGGCTATTCTGCCGCAGTTAAAAGCATGTTTTTTTCCTGTGAAATTCAAGACTCCAGGCACTGCGATCAGCTGCATTTGCACAGTGGGATTAGCTGCGGTTGCCAGTGCGATTAGCTGCGGTTGCGTTTAGCTGGGGTTTGCCATTTCCATGACAACCCAACAGGGTACCAACTCGCACTGCTTGGTATGAATCTTGAGGGGGAACTCAACGCCAAATTTGGTTCCCCCCCAGGAGCATACCAGGCCCTTCGGTCTGGTACGGATGTTAAGGGGAACCCCCTACACCGAAAAAACGGCGTGGGGTCCCCCCCAAAATCCATACCAGACCCTTATCTGAGCACGCAGCCCGGCCGGTCAGGAAAGGGGGTGGGGACGGGCGAGCGCCCCCCCCTGAGCCGTACCAGGCCGCATGCCCTCAACATGGGGGGTTGGTGCTTTGGGGGAGGGGGCACCCTGCGGCCCCCCCACTACAAAGCACCTTGTCCCCATGTTGATGAGGACAAGGGCCTCTTCCCGACAACCCTGGCCGTTGGTTGTCGGGGTCTGCGGGGGGGTTTATCGGAATCTGGGAGCCCCCTTTAAAAAGGGGGCCCCCAGATCCCAGCCCCGCACCCTATGTGAATGAGTATGGGGTACATGTTACCCCTACCCATTCACCTAGTGAAAAAGTGTCAATAAAAAAAAACACTACACAGGTTTTTAAAGTTATTTATTAGACAGCTCCGGGGGTCTTCTTCCGGCTTCGGGGGTCTCTCCGGTCCTTCTCCGCGCTCTCCGGGTCTTCTGCCGGGCTCCTCCGCTATCTTCTGCTCTTTTGCCGCTCTTTTTGCTAGCGGAGAAGCCCGGTCTGCTGCCTTCTGCCTTCTTCCCTCTTCTCTTCTTCCGATGTTGACACGATGCTCTCTCCGGCTGAAATGCTCTCTGTGCGCTCCGCTCTGACTTATATAGGCGGAGACCCCGCCCCCTTATGCCATCACAGTCCCTGGGCATGCTGGGACTGTGACGTTTTAGGGGGCGTGGTCAACATCACCCGGTGACCACGCCCCCTAAAACGTTACAGTCCCAGCATGCCCAGGGACTGTGACGGCATAAGGGGGCGGGGTCTCTGCCTATATAAGTCAGAGCGGAGCGCACAGAGAGCATTCTAGCCGGAGAGAGCGTCGTGTCAACATCGGAAGAAGAGAAGAGGGAAGAAGTCCAGAAGCCAGAAGTCCGGACCTCCGCTAGCAAAAGAGCGGCATGAAGACAGCGGAGGAGCTGGCAGAAGAACTGGAACACCGGGAGAAGAGGCCAGAGACAGCGGAGCAGAACCAACTGGATGCCGGGAGAAGAGGAACCGGAGGGACCCCTGAAGTCGGAAGAAGACCCCCGAAGCCGGAAGAAGACCCCCCAGCTGTCAAATAAATTACTTTAAAAACCTGTGTAGTGTATTTTATTATTGACACTTTTTCCCTAGGTAAATGGGTAGGGATACCATGTACCCCATACTCATTCACATAGGGTGGGGGGCCGGGATCCGGGGGCCCTATTATTAAAGGGGACTCCCGGATTGCGATAAGCCCCCTGCCTGGAGACCCCGACAACCAACGGCCAGGGTTGTCGGGAAGAGGCCCTTGTCCTCATCAACATGGGGACAAGGTGCTTTGTGGTGGGGGGCCGCAGGGAGCCCCCTCCCCCAAAGCACCAACCCCCCATGTTGAGGGCATGCGGCCTGGTATGGCTCAGGAGGGGGGGCACTCGCCCATCCCCACCCCCTTTCCTGACCGGCCGGGCTGCGTGCTCGGATAAGGGTCTGGTATGGATTTTGGGGGGGACCCCATGCCGTTTTTTCGGCGTAGGGGGTTCCCCTTCACATCCGTACCAGACCGAAGGGCCTGGTATGCCCCTGGGGGGGAACCCACGCCCAAATTTGGCGTGGAGTTCCCCCTCAAGATTCATACCAAACAGTGCCGGGCATTGGCGGGGATCCGAGTCGGATCCCCGTGCTTGTCGCTCATTGGGAAAGGAAAAATCATTTTTCCTTTCCCTAAGAGAGGCTCGGCGCTGTTATCCGCAGCTGACACAGTGCACTGCGAATACCTGCGGTTATGTGTGGATAGCTGCGCTAAATCGCTCCTGGACGCAGGCAATTCTATTTTTTCTATCCGCACAGAACCGCAGGCATCAAATTCGCCAGCTAAACGCAGTGTGTGAATGGGGCCATAGGAAAGCATTGTGTGCTTTTAGCTGCGGTAGAAAATTAGAAAATCCGCAGCTAAAAGCACCATTCTATCCGTCCGTGTGAAAGGGGCCTAAGTGTGCGGGGCAGCACACCACACACATTTTTAATTGGTTTGAGCACTTGTGGAATTACTATATTGATTACTAGAAGTAATGGATGGGTGGCACCTGCATTGTTTTTAATATAATTAAAGGTGGGGTGTGGCCCTATATTTAAGCAAGTAACAGCTGACTTATCCCTAGGTTCTGATGAAGTTCCGGTATCAGAGGAATGAAACATGTAAACTTTTACGCTGGGACAGCACCGCTGTCTTATACCAACCCCAGCCTACACCTTGTTCCCTTGGGGACATCGTTTTGAAAGCAAATGATGCACTACCTGAAACAACTAATCTGAAATGCTTCATTAGAGATCTATCCTGTGTACCAGACTCCCTGGACATTGATCTAATTGACCGTTGGATTATCACCAGCCTGCCTTGATAGCATTGAAACACTGCATAAACTGAAAACCTACAGAAAAATCACAGATGAGGAACCATTTGCTGAGGAATTGTATGCATTGCACATACACTGACAAATTGATCTACACACAAGACTAGTGGAGATCTCTGCGTTGCCAGCTGAATCCGTGAGTAACCACTACAGATTGAAAAAAAAAACGTATCACTATATCAAATGCCTATGGGAGTTTACCTGCACGCTGCGGGAAACCTAGCATGTGGTTACATTGAATATACCTGTGAATAAATCTGTTGCTTTGAGACAATATCACTTGGATTTGCAGTGTCTAGGGACTTATATCATCTTTCTGGCATGTGGATATACATCTCTGTCTCCATTTTTGCACTTTAAACACCAGGATGAGAGCAATAGGGATGAATTGATATTGGAGAATCAATACATCTGTCCGTAAGGGAGTCTTTTTTACCATTTTTTTTTGGCTAAACACCTACTTTCACTGAGACCAATAACTTGTGATTTTACTTAGCCCCACTGACTGACCCATGATACTAACAAGCAATATGGGTGCATCAGAATAGTGTGGATCGTGCATCTCTCCATTTTGGAACAATGTGAGTACTATCTGTGTTTCACGGAAACACACTGGTCCCTTTAGGAATCATATGCTGGTTATTTGTTTACAGGTGGCTTGGGGGATTCTTAAAAGGTATTATAGGGGATGCTTTTTATCTAGGGGAGGGAGGGGTCTGTGGACTGTATTTACCCATTTTCTCCCAAGTTTTGTGAGACAGCTATACATTTACAAAGGTTTTCTATTCCTATTGATGTAGGGAAGTATAGAACATTAGGGAATTTCCATAATTCCTTTTTGGCCTATATACAGGGGATAAGTGGGATTTTTGGCTTGTTGTGATGTTTTGTAGTTTGCATTTTTTAAGCAATAAATCAAATTATAGGTAACTCTTTAAGGTGTGTATATATCTCTTTATTTTTTATTTTATTCTTGATTGGGGGTTCTTTATAAAAGACCCTAATGTGTGAAGGAATATGGACACAGAAAGCACCTGTGCATAGAAGCCTTAAATGGACCATATAATAAAATGTGAACTCACCTGCAGTACTTTTATGTCTTCTCTTAAACCTAGATTTTCTCTTTCCTTTGTTTCTGCAGTTAACTGAAACCTTCCCTTAAAAGAATAGAATGGAAACAGACTTATGTATACAGCAATTACAAGACCAGATATGTATATCTGATATCAGATATACTACTTCAGGAGAAGGTTCATGACAGTTTTCTACTCATCCATTTGAAATATCAAAAGCTTGTCCTAACTGAATCACATTAAAAAGTGTTTTCCTATTATTCACACAACTAGGAAATAAATATATTTTTCTTTTCTAAAGCATTTCTGTAAAACTTTTAAATTGAATTTGAAGAATGTGTGAAATCTTGGGTAAAAACATTGACTCTTTGTGTCAAATTTCTTGCTATACAAATAACTTTTGCTAAAATCTTTGCAAATATATATTGCTGGCTGTGTTTATGTGTCAATCAATTCAAGAAGTGATCACTTGAAATCTAAGAACAATAAAGCTTTTTTACAATGGTATCATGTCGATCACAGATCTCTCAAGGGGACTTGTTCCTCATTTTAGGATAGTATCGGTTATTCATACCTTTTCCAGTTCCACTGCACACATTTTTGCATTAAACTGTTTAGAAGAAAAAAATAAAATTTCAGTAAATACAGTACAAACAGCTATTTGAGCAAACAAATGTAAAATGCAATAGGTGCATTCTTATGGCGAGTGCTGTGAATAATTTTGGAAATACAAGCATGTATTAAGCAGCCCATACACTGAGCAAAGTTCTTTCCTGCAATCACGGCTGGGAGAAGACAGTGATAGTATAGCCGCTAGCGATATTGGTATGCAAAATCCTGCAGGCTGGTGGTACCAATATTGATCGATCAACTTGATACATTCAACCTGCCTATACTTGGTTCAAATCTCAGGCAGTTCCTGCTGAACTGGCCAAGGCTCGAGCAGTCTATGGCCGGCCTAGTCTCTATAGTAAATTGTATTTAATCAAATGACATGTAATTTAAATTATATATGATATTTAAATGTAATAAACAATGTTAAAAAAGTAATCTAAAAACAGACTAAAATAACACAAAACAGCGCTAATGTTGAGCAAACTATAATATACATGTGGCCAACTACACATGCAAAAAGGTCCTTTTTTGAGAAAAGTGATGAAAAGTTCAGAGTGCAGTTCATAAAGTGTTCATCAGGTGATCATGAAAAATAATCTCAACGTGCACCTTCCACCGATCACTCCAGATTCCACCCCGTGCGAACACACTCCCCTCAGGGGGTTACACTCACCAGAGCTAGATAGTAATTAAGCATCCAAAAAGGAAAACAATTCACGCCACCAGCTGCTATTAACACCACTCCAGAGGGATCTCAGATGCTCAGGGCTCACAATAAATCTCTAGGGCTTAATAACATGTGTCAGTATTCCTTAAATTTTGCAGAACGTTTGTGATCCCCCGGCACAACACGGCTAATGTATAAAATCTTCAATCCAGAGATTTCCCTCCAGTACCGTTTTCTGCCACTAAAGGTCCTCAGTCTGATAGTCAACCCACTTCCTCTGAATCCAGCTCATCCTGGAACATCTTGAAGAGAAGCGTTGTATACAGCCTGGGCCTAGGATCCAAGGTATTTAACCATATATATTCCTTCAGCTCCTCGTAACGCCTCCCACTGATAGAACCGCGAATGATTCATATCCTCATAGCAAAGAGCGGCTTGAGATGGTCAGAACATAGAATGGCTGTGCGTACCGCGAGCAGCTCCCCGCACAGCTGGAGGAAACAAAGCCTAATAGATTCCCGATGGGCGGCTCACGTCCTCCATACTCCGGGCTTTACAAGCAATTATTTCCAATGTCTGATGTCTTGATAGACAGTGGAAGACATCAGAAGACATCAGACAGTGGAAATAATTGCTTGTAAAGCCCGGAGTATGGAGGACGTGAGCCGCCTATCGGGATTTAGTTTAGATTACTTTTTTAACACTGTTTATTACATTTATGTAGCAATTATTTAAACGGCTGCTTTTCCTGCCTTAGGGCTATACACCTGTTTGCTCATTGGCATATTGGGTGTTATTCATATATTTATTTTTTTGTTTCTGTATTCAAAACAGTATCTTGTCCTGGCGCTGAGTGGTGTATCTGCAGGCCTGGTTTAAACACCTATTTATATTTCTTTTATATATGATATTTAGGTAGAAATTAACTGCTGTTTAAGGCTTTGAAAATATGAAGCCTGATAAAAGATAAGTCCCAAAAGCTTGAATCTTTAATAACTTACTTTAGCCAACAAAAGGTATCATTTAACAACTCACCTACAAACTTTCTGCATTAAACAATGGCTAACACAGTACAAGACTCTATTTAAAAATTAACGATAGTCTGTTTACGGTTTTTCCAATATACATGATCACCTAATTTAAAATAATGTTATCAATGGGTGTTACTGTTTTAAAAACTTTTGCATATATATTTTTACATGTGGGCACTGTTCTCCTCTCTCTGCAAGCTTATGAGTCAAGTATGATGTAAGGAAAATTTTAAAAAAAGGCAAAGGTCTCATTCACTCGCATGTACTATAGCGTACGCTCATACGAGGGCCAGGTTTGCCCACACAGGCATTTCATGCATCTCTGAGCAGACAGCCCCATTTATTTCAATTGGAATGCAGCAGCTGCACAGATGCAGCCATTGCTCCCAGTTTGACAGTCGTGCAAGTGCGAATGCATTGCCCCGAATGCAGACAGTGTACGTTCAGGGTCATGCATGCGCACCCAGATGGCTGGGAGCAGTTGCTGTGTCCATGCAGAGGCTGCATCCAAATGAATTGGACTGCCTACATGGGAATGCATGGAACACTTGTGCATCCCTAAGTAGGTAAACACAGCCCTCGCATGGGCTATAGAACGCTCGTGTGAACATGGTTTAACTGAACTTTTTTCAACAGGTATTAATGTAATTTTTAACTCTACAGTGTACAACCAGGTGGGAGCACTGAAGGTGTTGGAAAAGAGCTAAGGGGAAATACAAGTGGAGTCTACCTATCTCCTTTATTCATACAGCACAGTCACAATGGCTTTGAAGATCTGTTGCAGTTCACTTCATGCGCACTTCTGAATGGACTCTTTATGAGAACTTGACGCTTTTAATTATTACCACTGGGCACTTTTGCTTGATTCTATGTATGGTTTTTGATACACATTGTATAGATAACAAATAATACACACAAGTGGTATTCATTTAATCAGTGTTTATTGGCATTTCACAATCCAGTACAAGCAATTTGCACATAGGGAAAGCACAGCTCTTTTTTTATAATATCAGTAATTATTTAGGATGCTTTTTAAATTATTATATAATGTTCTGAAGCTTCTTTCAATTTTCATAGTAAGGGTGGTTTCTTGTAGGGTCCTGTGGAGCCTGGCTGGAGCTACCAGTTCTGCACACCCAGAATACCTGCTAATGTACCCATCATGCAGCCTGAGATTAAATGGACATGCCTCAAGCAAAACATTGACAGCAGATTGAAAGAGCCATGCATGCCTAGTGACACCATGAAGTATGGAACGTGTACGCCTGAGGAAGGGGAAACAGGTTACTGTGCACAGGGCCAGATTAAGAGCATCATGGGCCTGGAGCTGAGGATTTTGGTGGGCCTTTTTATGGAAATGAATAAAATAAAAACACAAACAGGTATCCAGTGCCCACATATACCACCTTCAGGGCTATGCAAGCTCACCCTATATAGACAATATAAGTATATGTGTTTTCCTCCATGCACAAAGTGTGACTAAAAATCAAATATAAATTATTGTGCTGCTACTTAAAAAACACATTATACATACAGTTGTGCTCATAAGATTACATACTCTGGCAGAATTTATGATTTCTTGACCATTTTTCAGAGAATATGAATGATAACACAAAAACGTTTCCTTTCACTCATGGTTAGTGTTTTGCTGAAGCCATTTATTATCAATCAACTGTGTTTACTCTTTTTAAATCATAATCACAACAGAAACTACACAAATGACCCTGATCAAAAGTTTACATACCCCAGTTCTTAATACCGTGTATTGCCCCCTTTAACTTCAATGACAGCTTGAAGTCTTTTGTGGTATTTGTGGATGAGGCTCTTCATCTTCTCAGTTGGTAAAGCTGCCCATTCCTCTTGGCAAAAAGCCTCCAGTTCCTGTAAATTCTTGGACTGTCTTGCATGAACTGCATGTTTGAGATCTCCCCAGAGTGGCTCAATGATATTGAGGTCAGAAGACTGAGATGGCCACTCCAGAACCTTCACTTTACTCTGCTGTAGCCAATGACAGGTCGACATGGCCTTGTGTTTTGGATCATTGTCATGTTGGAATGTCCAAGTACGTCCCATGGCTGATGAATGCAAATGTTCCTCCAGTATTTTTTGATAACATACTGCATTCGTCTTGCCATCAATTTTAACCAAGTTTCCTGTGCCTTTGTAGCTCCCACATCCCCAAAACATCAGTGATCCACCTCTGTTTCACAGTAGGAATGGTGTACCTTTCATCATAGGCCTTGTTGACTCCTCTCCAAATGTAGCGTTTATGGTTGTGGCCAAAAAGCTAAATTTTGGTCTCATCACTCCAAATGCCTTTGTGCCAGAAGGTTTGAGGCTTAGCTCTGTGGTGTTTGGCGTATTGTAAGCGGGATACTTTGTGGCATTTGTGTAGTAATGGCTTTCTTCTGGCGACTTGACCATGCAGCCCATCTTTCTTCAAGTGCCTCCCTATTGTACATCTTAAAATAGCCACACCACATGTTTTCAGAGAGTCCTGTATATTACCTGAAGTTATTTGTGGGTTTTTCTTTGCATCCCGAACAATTTTCCTGGCAGTTGTGGCTGAAATTTTAGTTGGTCTACCTGACTATGGTTTGGTTTCAACAGAACCCCTCATTTTCCACTTCTTGATTAGAGTTTGAACACTGCTGATTGGCATTCTCAATCAGTGCAGCACTGGATGAAAGATGCAAGGGTCTGTCAGGAGTCCAGAAACTCATTGACCTTTTATACACACATACTAATTACAAGCAAACAGATCATAGGTGAGGATGGTTACCTTTAATAGCCATTTAAACCCCTTTGTGTCAACTTGTGTGCATGTTATCAGGCCAAAATCACCAGGGTATGTAAACTTTTGATCAGTGTCATTTGGGTAGTTTCTCTTGTCATTATGATTTAAAAAAACAGTAAACACAGTTGATTGATAATAAATGGCTTCAGCCAAACACTAACCATGAGTGAAAGAAATGTTTTTGTGTTATTCATATTCTCTGAAAAGTGGCCAAGAAATCATAAATTCTGCCAGGGAATGTAAACTTATGAGCACAACTGTATAAGGTGAAATAATTTTGAAAACAGATTTTAAATAATAAATAGTTAGCATATATCTATTTTTTACAATCTTTTTTCACTTTTTGTTGCGCTACTGTGGAATATTGAGTTAATTATTTCACCTTATATGAATACTGTATAGAGAATATACAGTGCCCATCACTGTACATCACAGTGTGACTTTGAACACATACAGTATATGTAGATGATATATTACGCCAGCCATACACATCCAATATGGACTATAGTGTGTACCCACATTTATACCAATTGCTCACGGTGTTTATTCAGGAAGGGGCTGGTAAATGTGGCATGACATGTTTACCAGCCCCCCGCTCTCCATCTCCTGGTAGCTGCCTGAATCCCGCCCAGTAGCAGCTATAGGGGAGGAGGGGAAGCCGGCCAGCAGCTGCAGGGCGGTGGGCGGTGAGCGCGGGTTGGTGCTGCAGTGGGGAACCCAATACAGGAGGTGCTGAAGCACCATGGGAGGGAAGAGTATACTTAAACAGATTTGGATTTCCTGGCCCAAAGTTTCCGTGCAGTAGCTAAGGCCAGCCGGAGGGAAGCTAGCCAGCAGCGCTGCAGGGAGGTGGCATGGGGCATTGGTGAGGGGGTCAGTGTGGGGGTCAGAGCAGTGGGGGGATCGATTATTGGAGTTAAATCCCCCATAAGTCCCCTGCAGCACTCCAAGTTGGCGGTAAGGGTGAGGAGCAAACAGCTGCAAAGAAGTCACAGGACATCGGTGGTGGGAGAAAGGGGGAGCATAAGCAAGGAGGGGGGGCATCTGGAAGCACAGATGGAGCAGCAGCTCCTCCATGTGTGTGTTGTGTATTAGTAGATCACAGTAAGCCCCCTCAGGGCCTGTGTGCTGCACACATGGATGATACGCCACTGACTATGCCCCCTATACACATTCTATATGGACTGTACACTGTGCCCACATGACATGCAGACTCCATGCAATAGAGGTCACACACAGTCTATGCCCACAGCTTCTCATATACAAACATACAGCCCATGTGGAAAGGTGCCAGGTACAGACCTCCTATGCCCACACTCCCAGCAGATGGCTGTCTGATTGGCTGCACTGCATACTAATTCCATTGAGAACAGCCTTGCCAGGGGGCCGAAGTGATGAATATACAGTTAGGTCCATATATATTTGGCACAATTTTCATACTTTTGGCTCTGTATGCCACCAGAATAAAATTAAAACGAAACAATCTAAATGAATTTGAAGTGCAGACTTTCATCTTTAATTCAAGGTGTTGAACATAAATATCAAGTACAAATTTTAGGAACTGCAACCATTTTTATACACAGTCCCTCCCCATTTTCAGGGGCTCAAATGTAATTGGACAAATGAATATAATCATAAACAAAATGTTAATTTTTAATATTTTGTTGAGAATCCTTTACTGGCAATGACTACCTGAAATCTGGAATCCATGGACATTACCAAAAACTGGGTTTCCTCCTTTCTGATGCTTTTCCAGGCTCTAACTGCAGCTGCCTTCAGTTGTTCTTTGTGGCTCTTTCTGCCTTAAGTTTTGCATTCAGCAAGTGAAATGCATGCTCAATTGGGTTGAGATCAGGTGATTGACTAGGCCATTGCAGAATATTCCACTTTTCCTTCAAAAGCTCCTGGGTTGCTTTTGCAGTGTGTTTTGGATCATTGTCCATCTGTGCTGTGAAGCGCCATCCAATCAACTTTGCTGCATTTGGCTAAATCTGGGCTGACAGTATATCTCTAAACACTGCAGAATTCATCTGGCTGCGTCTGTGTTCTGTCGCATCATCAATAAACATCATGCCATCACACTGCCTCCAACATGTTTTACAGATGACGTTGCATGCTTTGGATCATGAGTGGTTCCAAGCCTCCTCCACACTTTTTTTCTTCCCGTCATTCTGGTACAGATTAATCTTAGTTTCATCAGTCCAAATAATGCTTTTCCAGAACTGGTCTGGCTTTTTTAAATGTTTTTTAGCAAAGTCTAATCTGGCTTTTCTATTCTTCAGGCTTATGAAGGGTTTGCACCTTGTGGTGAACCCTCTGTATTTGCTCTCGTGAAGTCTTCTCTTGATTGTAGACTTTGACAATGATACGCCCACCCTCCTGGAGAGTGTCCTTCACTTGTCTGGATGTTGTGAATGGGTTTTTCTTTACCATAGAGAGGATACTGCAATCATTCACCACTGTTGTCTTCTGTAGACGTCCAGGCCTTTTTATGTTGCTGAGCTCACCAGTGCATTCTTCTTTCCACAGAATGTACCAAACTATTGATTTGGCCACTCCTAATGTTGCTGCTATCTCTCTGATGGATTTATTTTGTTTTTGAAGCCTTACAATGGCCTGTTTCACTTGCATGGACAGCTGCTTTGAACGCATGATGTAGGTTCACAGCAATAGATTCCAAATGCAAATACCACACTTAGAATCAACTCCAGACCTTTTACCTGCTTAATTGATGAAGAAATAATGAAGGAGTACCCTGGACATGAAACGGCTTTTGATTGAATTGTCCAATTACTTTTGGTTCCTTGAAAAGGGTATACTTAAGAGCTGCAATTCCTAAACCCTTCCTCCGAGTTGGATGTGCAAACCCTCAAATTAAACCTGAGAGTGTGCACTTTCAGCCCATATCCATTATATAACTATAGCTTGAATTGGTAAATACCTGAAAAAAATAGAATTGTGCTTGTGTCCAAATATATATGGACCTAACTGTAGAGGAGTTATTGATATAATAATAAAACATTTAGTACTACTTTGGGCAGGGAAGCCAATAACTTCTGGAAGAAAAAAACAATTGCTATTATGGAAATTAGTGATTAAAGCTCAGTACATTGTATCTTTAATCCATTCAGGAAATGTTTATAAAAATGTTACCATAAATGAAAGTTAATACCTAAAATGGTAATCATACAGTACCTGTTTCTTTAACACAGATAAAGCATCCTTGTGCCTTTTTTCAATGATTTCTTCCTGATTTGATAATGATTCCTAATCAAAGATGCAATACATTTTCTGTAATAGCAGTAAAATAACAAAACAGTGGACACTCAAATAACAAATATATTCCAAAAAAGGCACTAACATAGGACTAGCACATATTGGAAAAAAATTACTAAGTAATTGGCTCCTGTCTAAATTGGCACTAGTATGTGTATGTACAGTCATGGCCAAAAATATTGGCACCCTGCATTTCTGTCAGATAATGCACCACTTCCCCAGAAAATTGCTGCAATTACAAATTTAGGCATCCTCATGTTTATTTATTTTGTTTGTGTTGGTATGGCACCTAAAAAAGTGGAGAAACAAAAAGCCAAATCTGACACATTCCACGCAAAACTCCAAAAATGGACTGGACAAAATTATTGGCACCCACAATTTATTATTTGTTAGCACACCCCTTGGAAAAAAAAAACTGAAATCAATAGCTTCATATAACCATCAATGAGTTTCTTACACCTCTCTACTGGAATTTTGGACCACTCTTCTTTCGCCAACTGCCCCAGGTCTCTCAGATTGGAAGGGTTCCTTTTCCCAACTGCTGTTTTGAGATCTCTCTACAGCCGCTCTATGGGATTTAGGTCTGGACTAATTGCTGCCCAGTGCCCAGTTCAGTACTCTCCAGCACTTGGTCTTAAACTATTTCTGGGTGCTTTTTGATGTGTGCTTTGGATCATTGTCCTGCTGTAAGACCCAACTTTGACACTGGGTCCTATTTTGCATCCCAGAATTCTATGGCAGTCTTCAGATTTCATAAAGCCATGCACACAGTCAAGGCATCCAGTACCTGAAGCAGCAAAGCAACCCCAAAACATCAGTGAACCTCCACCATGTTTGACTGTAGGGACTGTATTATTTTCTTCAAATGCCTAATTTCTTTTTCTGAAAACAGTAGAATGATGGGCTTTATCAAAAAGCTGATGTTGTTTCGTCTGTCCACAGCACATTCTCCCAAAGGGATTTTGGCTTTCTTTAGATAGGTTGGAGTTTGCCAAAACTTGACTTTATGTTTCTGTGTCAGCAGTGGGGTCCTCCTGGGTCTCTTGCCACAGCGTCCCTTTTCATTCAGAGGGCGATGTATAGTGCGAGCTGACACAGTTGTACCCTGTGCCTGAAGGTCAGCTGGAATTTGTCTGAAACTTGATCGAGGTTCTTTATCCATCATTTGAACAATCCTTCGCTGCAATCTTTTATTCATTTTTCTCTTTTGTTCACATCCAGGGAGATTAGCTACAGTGCCATGGGCTGCGCACAGTGGACACAGGAACATTAAGATCTCTGAAGATGGACTTGTAACCTTGAGATTGTCCATGCTTTTTCACAATTTTTGTTCTCAAATCCCCAGACAATTCTTTTCTGCTCTTTCTCTTCTCCGTATGGCACACAATGACACACAACAGAAAGGCTGAGTCAATTTTTCACCATTTTAACTGGTTGCCAGTGTGATTTTTATATTGTCAGCACCTGTTAATTGATACAGGTGAGTTTAATTACAAACTACAGGAGCATCACAAACTTGGAATGCAATTATTTCTTACAATTTTGAGAAGGTGCCAATAATTTTGTCCAGTCCATTATTGGGGTTTTATGTTGAATGTGTGAGATTTGGCTTTTTGTTTCTTCACTTTTTTGTGTCACACAATACAAACAAAAGAAACACGAGAATGCCTAAACATTTGTAATTGCAACAATTTCCTGACAAAGTGGTGCTTTATCTGACAGAAATGCAGGGCTGCATTTGGCCATGACTGTATGTATAAGATTCAGGGACCGTAGATTGTAAGCTTCTTGAGCGTAGGGATTGTTGTGAATCTACAATTTATATATATTAAATTGACAGTGAAAATTTACAGCGTTATACAAGTACAAGTAATAAATAATAAAAAAACAAAATATAGTGTACTGCTTCTGTGTGTCTTCCTTTGAAGTATGGGTAAAATTCAGCAATAATTTTTTATGACTGCCTGCTAAACATTTATGTTGTTATGATGCAGGGTGACATTATTTGTTAGTTTCAACATTACATCCTGCTAATGAAAAACTCCTTTTACGGCTTTTTTTATTTGTATAAACTACTACCATTCACTACTAATACAATTCTATAAACTACTGAATCTCTGCCATACAGCAGTCTGATTCTTTACGAGTGTGCCAGCAGACAGCTGGAATTACTGAACAGCAAAATGTAGAAGTATTGATATTCTTCTTGTCAAAAATGGGATAAAGATGTGCTTGTTTGACGTTATTGTTGTGAGAATCAAACTACTATGTAGCAAACCTTTGTCAGTTTTTGACATTTACTTTTTGAACTTGGTAGATTAGTTCAAGTAATTACATGATAGCTTGCTTTCTACAATTACTTAGGGGTACAAAAAATCAGTTGCTGCGAATTGTCAGCCTTACAGTTAGGGTAGATTTAGACGTGCTTCTAAATCTCCCTTGCCTCTGAAGCCCGATCTACATTTGCATTGAGCTCCAGAGGCTACTGATAGGCGGTGAGGAAGTGATGCAATGCCTCCTCACCGCCTGTTTTAACCCCATTCTTGCTGATAAACATACCACAACCGCACGTATTGCATGCGGTTGCGGGGCATTTGTGGCGTTCCCCCATTTACGTGCATGTGAAGCGTTTGGCAGACTTGCCGCCTGCTGATTGCTACAAGTCAGGTTAACTTTGCCGTGGGCAAAAAGCAAAGCATCACGGCGGCAGCTTAAGGGGGGGCAGCAAAAACATTGCTCAGCCACACATTTATGTTGCCCTCCAACTGCATGTCTAAATGATGCCTTAGTGTACACAATAATTTTCATTCATTCACATTTCTTTGTAAAGAATGTTAAAACGAAAGCAAAAAATGGTCACAAACTGACTTCAGAGTGTATGTACAGCCAAAACTTTTTTTTTAACTTTGGTTAGAGTGGGGTAGGATTAGAACAACTGTCAGGTTTTTATTGTAAAGCGCTGCGTAAACTGATGGCGCTATATAAATCCTGAATAATAATAATAATAATATTGTTGTCTGCAGAGATTCATCCTCACTGCTAATCGTAGTGACCACTGCCTCCATATGTGGTGAGCATGTGACTCACACCCCTTCTCAAATTTGAAAATGCTGTCAGCTGGAGATTGGCCACTAATGTCACATGGGGGCAGGAAAGGAGTCCTTATGCCACGTACACACGATCGGAATTTCGGCCCGCAAAAGACCGATGAGAGTTTTTTGTCGGAAAATGCGACCGTGTGTATGCTCCATCGGACTTTTGCTGGCCGAATTCCAGCCAGCAAAAGATTGAGAGCATGTTCTTAATTTTTCGGTCGGGAAAAGTTCCTATCCGAAAATGCGATCGTCTGTGGCAATTCCGACGCGCAAAATTCCTACGCATGCTCGTAAACAATTCGAGGCAGGCTCGGAAGCATTGAACTTCATTTTCTCGGCTCGTCGTAGTGTTGTACATCACTGCGTTCTTGATGGTCGTAAGTTCAGCGAACTTTTGCGTGACCGTGTGTATGCAAGGCAAACTTGAGCGGAATCCTGTCGGAAAAGCCGTCATATCCTTTTCCGACGAGAATTCCGATAGTGTGTATGCGGCATTAGCCCTGTATAAGCTCCAAACAGTTGGTTTAGAGCTCAACAAGGGCTTTCTTTCTCCAGTCCTAGCTTCTAAACAGAGTAGCTCAGGAGTAAAGAACATTTTGTATACAGTATGAGCTTCTGGGGAAATCAAGGGGATAAATTACCCTTTTACTTTTCCCTGAGGCATAGGAAGGGGTCATCATAAACACATTATGCTAGAAGTATAATTTTTTTCTACATACATTTTTCCATGAAAGTTCCTGTTTTTCCATAATAAGTTTGCTAATTTGCTCTTCATACTGAAGTTTTGCAAGCTGAAAAACAGAAAAAAAAAAAAGACTAACACAACCAAAGTCAAAAATCCTAGCTATCCCTGGAAGACCATAACTTGAACTGTTTAAAATGAAATCCATACCATTTTATGTGTACTGTATATATTATAGGTGTACATGCATGTGTATAAGTGTACATGTAAATAATTTTCTTAATGCTTGCAGCACACAGAAGTGCAATGTCAACAATATAATATGCAATTGCCTACTTACCCAAGAATTAGCTCATTAAACAAAAACCATCACTACTAGGTGTGGGGAAGGAAAAATAATATATACAGTATAACTAAACCAAGCCACTGCCAATTCCCTTTAACCACTTCAATACCAGGCACTTAGACACCTTCCTGCCCAGGCCAATTTTCAGCTTTCAGCGCTGTTGCAATTTGAATGACAATTGCGCGGTCATACAACACTGTACCCAAACACATTTTTTATCATTTTGTTCCCACAAATAGAGCTTTCTTTTGGTGGTATTTGATCACCTCTGCGGTTTTTATTTTTTGCGCAACAAATAAAAAAAAAACGAAAATTTTGAAAAAAAAAACAAGTTTTTCTTTGTTTCTGTTAAAATTTTTTGTAAATAAGTACGTTTTCTTCTTCAATGATGGGCACTGATATGGCGGCACTGATGGGCACTGATACGGCGGCACTGATGGGCACCGATAAGGTGGCACCAATGAGGTGGCACTGACGGGCACTAATAGGCGGCACTGGTATGTGGCACTGATGGGTTACTCATAGGTGGCACCGATGGGCACTCATAGGCGGCACTGATGGGCACTCGTAGGTGGCATTGATTGGTACTTATGGGTGGCAATGATGGATACTTATGGGTGGCACTGATGGGCACTGACAGGTGGGCACTGATGGGCACTGACAGGTGGCACTGAAAAAACTGATTGGTGGCATTGCTTGGCAGACATGAAACATGTTGGTGCCAATCAGTGCCCATTTGTGGGCACTGATTGGCACAGATTGGGCACATGTGGATGGCCATGGGGTACATACCTGTCCATCCACATGTTGCCCCTTCCCTGGTGGTCTTAGTGGCGATCCCTGGTGGTCCAGTGTGGTGATCTGAGGGGGGCTGCACTGATAAACAATCAGCGCAGACCCCCCCTGTCAGGAGAACCGCCGATCGGCTCTCCTCTACTCACGTCTGTCAGACGCGAGTGAGGAAAAGCCGATCAACGGCTCTTCCTATTGACATCGTGATCAGCCGTGATTGGACACGGCTGATCACGTGGTAAAGAGCCTCCGCCGAAGGCTCTTTACCAAGATCGGTGTAGCGGTGTGTCAGGCTGACACACAGCTCCACCAATCGCCGCAATGCGCACCCCCATGGGCGCGCGGCGGCATGTTATCCTGCTGGACGTCATATGACGCCCAGTCAGGATAACTGAACCACTTCCCGGACGTCAATCCGCTATAGGCCGGGCGGGAAGTGGTTAAAAATGTATCTGCACTGTATTACATTGTATGCTAAATATACTGTACATTACTAGCAAATCAACAGAGGAAATAACAAACCACCTGAAACAGTGTATGTACAATATGCAGCACTCTATATAGAGGTCACCTGTATATACAAACACACACACAGGGTGGGGTATAGGGGTGAGCTTTTAGCAATAATGGTATTTCAACATCAGTGGTGCCATTAACCACATGACCCCTGGAAGATTTACCCCCCTTCATGACCAGACCATTTTTTGCCATACGGGACTGCATTGCTTTAACTGACAATTGCGCGGCTATGCAATGCTGTAACCAAATAAAATTTATGTCAGTTTTTCCCACTAATAGAGCTTTCTTTTGCTGGTATTTGATCACCACTACATTTTTTTTTTTTTTTTTTTTTACTGTAAACAAAAAAAAGACAGACAATTGTGAAAAAAAACCAAAACAATATTTTTAGTTTCTGCTATAAAACATATGCAATAAAATATGCTGGCACTAAATAACACTTTGTGGGAACCAGTGACACCAATACAGTGATCAGTGCTAAAAATATACACTGTCACTGTGCTAATGACACTGGCTGGGAAAAAGTTAAACATCATGGGCAATAAAAGGGTTAACTGTGTGCCTAGCCAGTGTTTTGGTGTACACAGTGTGCTGTGTTTACTAAGGGAAGTGATGGATTTTATGCAGGGACACAAAACTATCACTTCCCCCTGTCAGAACAGAGCTCTGCTTTGTTTACATAGGCAAAGCTCTGTTCTGTGTCTCTGCCCGATGATTGGTGGGTGCCAGCAGACATTCAATGGCCGGTACCCGCAGATCAGCTTCTGCTGCCAGTAACCACAGCAGAAGAGGTGCGCCCCCTAGGTGGAAGTGCAGAATCACGTATATATACATGTGACTCTGCACAGGAGGGCCACCCTATAGCAGTACATCTGCTATAGGGCGGTCCTTAAAGAGGAGTTACAGTCACCTGTAGAAAAAATAAATGCAAAAAACTGTAGCTGCTGACTTTTAAAAAACAGCCACTCACCTGTCCCACGATCCAGCGATGTGCTTACCCGAGTCGGTCTCACTCGCTGTCTTTGGCCCCCAGCATCTTCACTATGGGCACTCAGCTGTGACAGCTTGCAGATTCACAGCCGGTTGCCCACTGCACATGCACGAGTCGCGCTGGGCATCGTGAATGGTGGATGCAGAAGACTGCAGGGGGGGAGGGAGGAGAACGGAAGTGGAAAGCGGGTATCTGTCAAAAATCAATCAGGTACCTGCTCCCCCCCCCCCTCCCGCTCCTCAAAAAAGCCAATTGTTCAAGAGGAGCAGGGAATAAGTCCTTAATGCGGAACTTCCCTTTTGGTAGAGCTCCGCTTTAAGTGCTTAAATTGTATGACAAGCGGAACAATAAACTTATCTTATTTGCTCCGTTTTTGTTCTGTCAAAAATACCATTAAAAGAATTTTGCTATATCTGTTTTATAAGTGCGAAAATAAATACCTATTGATCATGTCAAAAATTTAGAGCTGTCCTGTGCACACTTCCTGTGCTTTCTCAAAGAGTCTCCCAAGTTCTTATCTTGGATTACTGAAAAATAAGTCCCTATGTTGAGGATACTGAGAGGGCTTCAGTAGCTTAACAAAAGATATCTAGGCTGGGCTGACACCATTCAGTCCACAAACATGTAGCGTTCTATCAGCAAGTAAGAGGAAATCAAAGTCTGAGGGCTATTCTGGCAAATCAATATGTCCTTTTTTTATACTTGGAACATTTTTGGGATAAAACGTGAGGAAATCTGCATTTATAGCAAAGATGTACTGCAGTTTTTTTTTATTATTCTCTTTACACTTTATTATTCTCATCTCAGGTCAGAGAATATTTGTGGGTTTCACTTTTAGCTAACCACTTGTAGTTGTTCGATTTCCTAAACTATAATGTATATTTATATATTTTTTTATAAGTCATGGCAAAGGGTTTGTTTGTACAGTATTTTCTGCAATTTGACATGGCATAATTTATTAAGTTTCAAACTAAAACATTTTGGGAGTAAACGATAAACTGTATCCCCTAAGTCATTTTCATTTTTCCTCATGACCAAACACTATTTGAAAATGTGCAAATGAGTTTCAGGCAATTACAAAAATCACAAACAACATATGAAAAAAAATTTAAATCATTAAAGTCGGATAATTTCCCATCACTAATGTGCAAAAATGACATTAGAAAGAGTCTTTCTTTACTCCTACATGATTTGATAAAATTGAAATTGTTTTGCTTGTCTTAAAAACAGCTTGTGGGTGTAAGTTTTACAAAATGTAAAAATATTATTCAATTCTGATATTTAGTTATAGCTACAAAAAGGCAAATAAAAAAAATGACCAACCTTCCCCAAAATGTATGCTATCCAAATAAATGTATACTTATTTTAGAACAAACAGATTTGAAATGTTTGAAGGGCAAAGTGACATTTTAAATTTCTAGATTAAAATGATTGTAAAGGATATTAAAAAAAAAAAAAAACAAAGACACAACAAACATGTCTATACTTACCTGCTCTGTGCAATAGATTTACACAGAGCGGCCACGAACCCCCTATTCTCGGGGTCCCCCACTGGGGCTGCTGGCTCCTCTTCCAAGTCCGGTGCCCCTATGTGGAGACGCTTCCCATGGGGGCATTTGTGCATGATTGCTCCCGAGCCCCGCTGCTGCGTCCATTGACACAGACAGCAGGACTCGGCCCCCCTGCTCCCTCGTCAATGGATTGGATTGACAGCACTAGGAGCCAATTACATTAGCAAAGCCAGCGAGACCAGGATGTGAGGGGAGAGAAGAGATGCAGACATGCACAGCACTGGATCGAATGGGGGCTTAGGCAAGTATTAAGGGGGTGAGGGGCAAAATAAATTTTTACACATGCATTTAAGAGGAACTTCAGTCTGCTCACATAATTTGTAATAAAAACATCTTTTCCATTCTGAAGCTTCTCTTCAACCACTTTGCATATTATTTTATATATACTGTGATTCTGTACTTACCAAATATGCTGCAGAAATCTCCCTCCACTGAGTCTGGCTGCAACCATTTTACCTGTGGGCAGCTGAAGCTGCTGCCTGTTCACTTCCTGGATTTACACAGAAACATACCCCCAGCTCTGCAGCCCTGCAGCTCTCATTGGCCCTTATATGACTCATCCCCCTCCCTTCCTGTCAAACTCTAACGAGAGTTATGCCGCGTACACACGGTCGGACTTTTCGTCTACAAAAGTCCAACGGACGCTGACGGACTAAAGCTGGCTGGTAATCCGATCGTGTGTGGGCTTCTCCGGACTTTCAACGTACTTTTTTAGCCTCAAATCCGACGTACTTTAGATTTGGAACATGCTTCAAATCTTTACGTCGTAACTACGACGGACCCAGAAATCCGCTCGTCTGTGTGCTAGTCCGACGGACAAAAACCCACGCTAGGGCAGCTATTGGCTACTGGCTATGAACTTCCTTATTTTAGTCTGGTGTACGTCATCACGTACCAATCCGTCAGACTTTTGTGTGATCGTATGTAGGCAAGTCCGTTCGTTAGAAAGTCTGCCACAAGTCCGCCGCAAGTCTCCTGAAAGTCCGCCGGAAGTATGTCGGACAGGCTGTCGGACTTTTGTAGCTGAAAAGTCCGACCGTGTGTACGCGGCATTAGAGAGAGAACTGTGCATGATGTCATAAACCTAGGCTAATGATCAGACAAGAAACAAGAAGTGGGCTTTATAAGGTATTTACTGACAGAAAAAAAATTACTGGATTTTACTATCCAAAGTTAAAAAACAAGGGCAGAAGATTTAATAGATGGAAAGATGAAAAAATGACTGAAGGCCCACTTTAAGGTAAAACATGTTTAAGCTTTATAACCACTTTAATTCTAGATCACCTCAAGAGATGATTTCTGATTAGCAACTTTGGCATTATCAGTGCTTGCTGCCTTTCTTTACTGAATAAGCTTAAAAATATATTTCATCAAGGTAACCTCACATATGAATGCCCAGTTCACATTTATGTGCATGCAGTAATGTGTATTATTATTGTGCATTAAATTCACAGCAGCGTGCATTTTCTATGTGAACATATAAAAAGCTTAATTAACATTAAAGTATACCTAAACCAAAAACTTGTTTTTTCTTGGAATATCTTAGAAGGTTGGAATAGGAAATGGCTTTAAATATACAAAGCCCTGTGGACAGCTGAGACTAATGCCCCGTACACACGAGCGGAAATTCCGCCAGCAGAAGTTAAATCAAACTAAACCCATCGATTTGCTTCTCAAAACAGTTTTATGAAAGGCATGCCGTGAATGATAATGGTCACAGTTGCTTGTGCTCTCAACCCAACTGTTAAGCCTTCAAATGGTTGGTGCAATAACACGTGCAGCACCATGGCAACTGCAAATCAAGTGGATCCTAAGATGACAGTTTCCTTGGCTGTAAAGGATAGGAGGGTTTAGTTCTGCTTTAGGATTGTGAAAAAACAAAAATGTTGTTTTCTCCATATCAGTCACAAGCACCACATACCATGTATAGGTATGGTTGCCACCTGTCCGGGAATCGCCCGGATAGTCTGGGTTTTGAATCATGTGTTCGGGTTTCAGGTGGACTGAAACCCGGACACATTATTCAGACTGGGCTGTGGCTACCAAAGTAACCAAGATAGTCACACACAAATCTGTTGCCATCCGGGAGCTGCGGGCAGCTGTCTGGGGGCAGGTTTGGCATCACTTGGGGGGCAGGTGTCAGCCAGAGCAATTTGGCCACACCCACTGTTCAATGCAGCACGCTATGCACACCGCATTACTACTCTCCTTTTGGCACCCAATGGTGTCCCAGGTTGCTAAAGTGTTCAGGTTTTGATTGAAGAAAAGGTGGTAACCCTATGTGTAGGTGAGAAACCTATGTGACACATATACATCCACAATCCTGCTAGTCAGTGCCTCACAATATGTATAGACATTGATAGATCGTGCAGGGCCCTGCATATATTTTTAGATGGTTTTATTGATGTTCTTGAAGTAAAGATTGTAAAGAAAGATTTGCTAATCTTTGATTGCTGAGACACTTTTTCTATTATGTATGATGATTTGATTTGCTCCCTCTATAAGGTGTCTTATAGGAGACCAGTGTGCTTTCATTTTGTATGACACCTATGATGGTAACATTTCATACTAAATAATTGTTGGGGTATGTAGTGTACCGGCAAGTTTCTGGCCGGTTGCAGCCCACGTTGTGTGGCTTGTTATAATATGTATTGTATAAAACAAAATAAAAATAATTTAAAAAAAAATAATTGTTGGGGTCAGAGGCATAGCTTAAAGCTTTTGGGCCCTGATGCAAAAGTTGAACTGGCCCCTCCCCCCACTACCACCCGCAACTTCCATTGGGCGCCAATATACTTCCACCGTGCCAAGTGGCTAAATAATTATATCAGACCTTTATTTACATATTGAGAGGGTAATTCAAATGAATTGGGGAAGTAAGTAAAAATGTGGACAGTTCAATTTTTTGAATGCCCTGGAGCAGGGGTGTGCAATCTTAGAGAGGTGGAGATCTACATGAACAATGTGAAAGAGATCAAAGATCACTGGAGTTGGGCAAGAAGTCAGTGAGCGGTATGTAGTGACAGGGAAGTCAGTGGGCGCTATGTAGTGACAGGGAAGTCAGTGGGCGCTATGTAGTGACAGAAGTCAGTGAGCAGTATGTAGTGACAGGGAAGTCTTCCATGGCAATGACAAGGACCCCTCCTTCCCCCACCATCCTGGCAATGACATGTCCCACCAGCCCTGATGCTGCTCAAATTGCAAGCCCGCAGCGTGAGCCTGGAGCTGATGTGAGTGCCTGGCGGGCGCGATGACTGCCGGGCACCCGTAATCGCTCATGACAGAGCGAGAACCGGGAACTGTGTGTGTAAACACACAGATCCCGGTTCTTTCAGGGGAATAGAGACAGATCGTGTGTTCATACTAAGTATGAACACCGATCTCTCTCTCCTCCTAGACAGTCCCATCCCCCTTACAGTTAGAACACACCTAGGCAACACAGTTAACTCCTTGATCGCCCCCTAGTGTTAACCCCTTCCCTGTCAGTGACATTTATACAGTAATTAGTGCATTTTTATAGCACTGATCACTGTACAATTGTCAATGGTCCCAAAAATGTGTCAAAAGTGTACAATTTGTCCGTCGCAATATAAAATTGCAGATCGCCGCCATTACTAGTAAAAAAAATTAAATAAATAAAAATGGCATAAATCTATCCCCTATTTTGTAGACGCTATAATTTTTGCGCAAACCAATCAATATACGCTTATTGTGATTTTTTTTTTACCAAAAATAAGTAGAAGAATACATATCGGCCTAAACTGAGGAAAAAATGTTGTTGTGTTTTTTTTGATAAAAAATGTGGGATATTTATTATAGCAAAAAGTAAAAGATATTGTTTTTTTCAAAAATGTCGCTCTTCTTTTGTTTATAGCGCAAAAAATAAAAATCGCAGAGGTGATCAAATAGCACTAAAAGAAGGCTCTATTTGAGGGAAAAAAAAGGACGTCAATTTTGTTACCCTTTGAATAAATTCAGACCAGGTTTAAGAAACAATTCAAGAACTCTTCTTAAAAACGCTTCAGGAACATTACAACAATAAAGTGCATCTCAGTCCAATTCCTAGCTAACTTCTCTGTGACTGCCCAGGCGTACCTGTAGATGTGCGAGTCCATAACTGGTGAATCCCTTGGGGGGTGACAGATTAAAGTTACATCCTTCCAGGTGATATGGACCTTCCAGCTCCCATGCGGTCCCACACAAAAATCTCTCTAGCCCGGCCTTTCCGCAGTGTATATATATCTCAAAAGGGGAAGGATGACAGGACCCAAAAGGCCAGGTAAATCGGTGGCAAGAACTTAACTCTTGCCTAACCAGGGCAGACTAAATTTACTTCCTATTGTACAACATTCTGGTGGCTTTTCTAATGGCTGACATGTCTAAAACCATGGAGTTGCACATTATGCCATGAATTCTAAATCATTAATACAAATGGGCACCTGGAGATGCTTAGTGTTCACATGTAATATTGGTTTCAGAGCCACAAGTAAATCGTTGATACAAAGGAAATTACATAAACAAAGCACTAAGGCCGCTTTTACATGGCTGTAGATTAGGGATACAGCCATACAGAATAAAATATACTTGTTGTTGTGGTGCCCAAGAGCCACAGCTACAGCATATTTTTGCTTATTGACATGCATTACAGAAAAACGTGCATGGCTACATGTGCATAACCACTGGCACTCGTGTTTACATGCGCACAAGTGTGGGAATATTTTTATAACATAAAACTGTACATTTTATAAACTACAGTACGTCCATATGTATGCATGTGTCCATGATAGTGCCTGCGGTTACACGCATATAGCTGAGCAAGACATTTTCTGTAATGCATCTCAATGGGCAAAATGACTCCGCAGCTGTGGCTCCTGTGTGCCACAACAAGCGTGTTTTACTCTGCACATCACCTAATGTACTAATGTGTGTAAGAGCTCTAAAAGAGCTTATCAGACAAATTTTTATCCCCATCTCCCCCCACTTAAAAAGAAGCCTTTTAGCAAGAAAAGAAAAATCATAAACACCATACAAACTTTCCCTGCCAAGATAAAATAATGCCTAAGCTTCCAAACTCTGTTACATAAAGGCAGAAAAAGTCGTAATTCAGGAAACAAGACCTTTAAAATGTTCTATTTTATGACATGCCTTAGGACTACAAGCATTTAAGTGTTTTTCTATAAACACTATCATAAAACTAAAAGATGAGTAATTTGATGGTTTATTTACCAGTTCTAACCTTTACAAAGTGTCAAGCCTTCTTCAAAATGTTTGCTCCAGGCTGTAGTTTTACAAGCTGGACACAGACTTGTTCGGGCCTTTCTGCAATTGACCCAGAACTGATTTAGGAAGAGAATACATAAGACTAGTGTTCTTGATGTTTTTTAAGTTTTTTTTTCTAATGCATAGTCTGCCTCCTACAAAATAAGAAAAGTTTCCATGATGCTTAGTCAATTCCATCTTTCACTTTCTGACTTTTAAATTGTTTTCTCAAAAAAAAAAAAATCAGCTTCAGTAACTGTGTCCGAAGTACAAGAAAAAAGAAAAGCAGCATTTGACTACTTACTCCATTACTATCACATTGTAAATGTATATAAATATGCAAATGTACTATACTGTATATAGATATGCAAATAGGCAGAATACATTTCTATCAACCGTTAGATGCTGAATCTTTGGTTTGTGGCCTAATGTATGGTGACCTAATCCATTTGGAAGAAGAGCTGGTGCAATTTCACCTAGAAACTGGACCCCTGTGTTCTATGTAGTTTCTTATTAAGGTTATTGGGACAAATCAAGCAATATGGTGATGTTCCTTTTGGCTTATGCTTCTGAGGGATTTTGTATCTCTATTCTATCCTCTGTGATCCCATTTTGGGGAAACTATGAAACTGTGACAGAGATATAATATAAGACAAGCATTGTCAAAATTTGCTTGAAGAAGCAGATCCTCTTCTGTGAAACATGTCCAGTTTGCTGGCTGCCCAGGACTTACCTACCATATCTCAACCTACACAACATCTGCAAAATACGCCCCTTCCTAACCAATGACACCACAAAGCTTCTAATTCACTCCATGGTTATCTCTTGCCTCAAATACTGTAACTCCCTCCTCATTGGCTTACTTTTACATAGACTATCTCCCCTTCAGTCCATCATGAATGCTGCTGCCAGGCTCATCTACCTTACCAACCGTTCAGTGTCTGCTACTCCTCTTTGCCAATCCCTCCACTAGATTCTGCTCACCCAACAAATTCAATTCAAAATTCAACTTACAAAGCCATCCACAACTCGGCCTACATCCAACTACATCACTAACCTAGTCTCAAAATACCAACCAAATGGTTCTCTTCATTCCTCCCACAACCTCTTACTCTCTAGCTCCCTTGTCATCTCCTCCCATGTCCACCTCCAGAACTTCTCCTAAACCTCTCCCATCCCATGGGACTCCCTATCCCAATCTGTCTGACTATCTCTTACTTTGTCCACTTTTGGGGGCAATCCCTGAAAACCCATCTCTTCAGAGAAGCCTATCGTTACACACACTAAAATTCAGCTCTCCTGTTCTCCCATCTCTATAAAGCATGTAGTTCCATCAGTGCAGAGACACTGGAAAGAGAACTGAAAAAAAATACTACCCAGCACCACTGAAAGCTGGGCAGTGTAGAGGGGCACCACGCTACATCTGAGGTCTAATCTTTTGATTACTACATATGGTGGCGTGGTGGGACACATAGCTTCACTTTTATATTAAGGTGGAAGTAACACAATCATTCAACATAATGATTGATTCTATGAAAGGCTTGTATCTTCCAGAATTTTTTTTTTTCAGTCATTTAGATCTATAAAAACATACACTATATTGTCAAAAGTATTGGGGCGCCTGCCTTTACACGCATATGAACTTTAATGACATCCCAGTCTTAGTCCATAGGGTTCAATATTGAGTTGGCCCACCCATTACAGCTATAACAGCTTCAACTCTTGTGAGGAAGCTGTCCACAAGGTTTAGGAGTGTGTCTATGGGAATGTTTGACCATTCTTCCAGAAGCGCATTTGTGAGGTCAGGCACTGATGTTGGACGAGAAGGCCTGGCTCGCAGTCTCCGCTCTAATTCATCCCAAAGGTGTTCTATGGGGTTGAGGTCAGAACTCTGTGCAGGCCAGTCAGGTTCCTCCACCCCAAACTTGCTCATTCATATCTTTATGGACCTTGCTTTGTGCATTGGTCCAAATCATTTGGTGGAGGGGGGATTATGGTGTGGGTTTTTGTTTTTCAGGGGTTGGGCTTGGCCCTTTAGTTCCAGTGAAGGGAACTCTTAAGGTGTCAGCATACCAAGACATTTTGGACAATTTCATGCTCCCAACTTTGTGGGAACAGTTTGGGGATGGCCCCTTCCTGTTCCAACATAAATGCATGCCAGTGCACAAAGCAAGGTCCATAAAGACATGAATGAGCGAGTTTGGGGTGGAGGAACTTGACAGGCCTGCACAGAGTCCTGGCCTCAACACGATAGAACACCTTTGGGATGAATTAGAGTGGGGACTGCGAGCCAGGTCTTCTTGTCCAACATCAGTGCCTGACCTCACAAATGAGCTTCTGGAAGAATGGTCCAACATTCCCATAGACACACTCCTAAACCTTGTGGACAGCCTTCCCAGAAGAGTTGAAGCTGTTAGAGCTGCAAAGGGTGGGCCAACTCAATATTGAACTATATATTGAAGACTGGGATGCCATTAAAGTTCATGTGCGTGTAAAGGCAGGCGCCCCAATACTTTTGGTAATATAGTGTATGTCCACTAAAAAGGGATGCTCTGCCATGGCAGAACATCCAAATGAAATTGACCAAATCAATCTTTACTTTGTTGAGTTGAATTATCATTATTAAAGTAAAAGACTGCTTTACACAATTACATCTATAATCAAGCGTTTGTTTCAAAACCTATTTGTGTAAACAACAGAGGGCAGAAAAATATATTAACCACATTAAAAGAGATTTATGGCTTTTTTTTGTTTAAGAATTATACTTACCTAGGTGGATGCAGCATCGCTCTGATGCTGCATATGTCCCCTGGCGCCTCTAACACTGAGAACCGATCGATCGAATACTGCCGATTGCTCGATTCTCACAGGTCCCCAAGCAGAGAACTCTCTGCTCTGCACACCCCCCCCCCTCTTGCGCTCACTGGAGCGCTGGGCTGTAGAGGGGGATTATCTAGAGGCTCATGCCCTCAGCGGCTCTCTGAGAGGCTGAGTTGGCTGCTGGCCCAGGCATGTGGACGGATCATTGTTGCGATCTTGCCTGAGCCTGGACTGGCTCTGTGACATTAGCGGGCTTCAGCCCACTGTCTGCTGAAAATGGGTCACAGGAGTGCAGAATGAACGTCCATAAGATTGTGCTCTAATATAACCCCCCAAAACTTTCCGGATGTTCTGGCCAACATCAACAGAAAGTGTAATCTGAAAGGCAAGCACTAACCCAAATTAAATGACTTAAGCTTCCAGAGTACACACTTCGGCCCTATTCACACCTCAGCGTTTTGGAGCTTCAAGCTCCAAAACGCCGGGGGGGAAAAAAATCTATTATTCCCTATAAAGATGGTTCACATCTCCACTCAAGTCGCCTGAAGCTCAAAAAAGCTCAGGAGCTTTTTTTGTAGCTTGAATTGGGCAGATTTGAGCATTTTTGGCGCGTTTTTATCCACATAGATATGAATGTAAACGCGACATTAGCGTGTTTTTGTGCACATTCTCATGCGTTTTTGTGCGATTTTCTGCTCAAATTAGAAAAGTAAAAAATAAAATAGTAATAATATATGAATAAATAAATGTAAAATAAATACACAAATAGCTAAAAATCATCATGAATAAAATAAATCAATAATATGTAATAAAAAAAGAACAAATAATAATTAAACCCTAACAAATATTAAATTATTATTATTAATAATAATAATAATAAAATAACAATAAACACCCAAATCCGAACAAAATGTTTTGTAATTATTATTAATAATAATGTATTTATTTTGTGTTAGGTTAGGGTGTTTAGTTATTTATTATTATTTTTTTTTTGAAGGGGTAGGGGTTAAAGTTAAGGGTTAATTACTTATTTATTAGTTATTACCGTATTTATCAGTGTATAACATGCATAGGCATATAACACGCACCTTCATTTTAAGAGGGAAGTTTTAGGAAAAAAAACGTATTTTTTAAATGAACAACTTTGAATTAAAATAAGGGTCAGTGCCCATCAATGCAGCCTGATCAATGCCCCATCTCTCATTAATGCCCATCTGCAGCCTTAATGCAGCCTGATCAATGTCCATCTGCAGCCTCAATGCAAGAAAACAGAAAAGAGAGGGCGCACGGGCCTTGTGCATTATCCTTTAACAAGTTTATTTAACAGAACACGTAATAAAAACTACTCACAAAAGGTAGCTGAAAAATCACGCTTAAAATAGTCTTTGACTATCACAGTCTGTCCACTGATAGCAGTTTCCAAATCCTATGAAGAGGACGTACAAACCACTGCTGGCTGACGCGTTTCGAAGGTAGCACCTTCTTCTTCAGAGCCTCAGGCTGGAAGGCAGTCATATGACGGCCTCCTGTGATTGTGCCCGGCGCTGGGCGCAGGCAACGCACTCTGTGATCACAGTGTCCAGAGGACACTGCTGATCACAGATAGGGGTGAAGAGCCAATCAGCGGCTCTTTACCACGTGATCATCTGTGTCCAATCACAGCTGATCACTGATGTAATTAGAAGCCGGGTATCAGCACTCCTTTCCTCATACTGACATGCATGAGGAAAGGAGAAGAGAGCCGATAACCGGCTCCTCAAAAAGGGAAGTCTACACCGATAATCAGGGCACTGATTTCCTGATTATCAGTGCAGTCCAAACAGTGATCACCAGTGCTGTCAATCAGTGCCCATCAGTGCTGCCAATCATTGCCTCCTCGTCAGTGTCACCTATCAATGCTGCCTACCAGTGCCGCCTATCAGTGCCATCTATCAGTGCACGTCAATGCCCATCAGTGCTGCCTATCGGTGCCCATCAGTGAAGGAGAAAAATTACCAGCTTCCAAAATTTGTAACAAACTATGAAAATGTTTCTGTTTTTTTTAAAAAACTTTCGTCTTTATTTGTTTATTTAGCAAAAAATTAAAAAACCCTGTGGTGAATGAATACCACCATAAGAAAGCTCTATTTGTTTAAAAAAAAAAGATACAAATTTTGTTTGGGTATAGTGTTGCATAACTGCACAATTGTCATTCAAAATGCAACAGCGCCGATAGCTGAAAACTGGCCTCGGCAGGAAGAGGGGAAACATGGCCAGTAGGCAAGTGGTTAAGCAAATAGCTTTGTACAGCTGTCTTCCCCCATTCATGTCTAGGGGGGCACAGTACTAAGACATCTGGGACATCAGAAATACGCAGTGTCTTTATGCTGCACAGGTATGTAGCCATTATGTGTTTACTGGTGTTACAGCTTAGCAGGGCCATAATATAGGGCAGTGATGGCGAACCTTGGCACCCCAGATGTTTTGGAACTACATTTCCCATGATGCTCAACTACACTGCAGAGTGCATGAGCATCATGGGAAATGTAGTTCCAAAACATCTGGGGTGCCAAGGTTCACCATCACTGGTATAGGGTGTGACTTGATGATGGGCAGCACTTGAAGCCTACAAAGCCCTTAGCTGCAATCCTAACCCTCATTCCTGTATACCTAGTGCAGGAGAGCCACCTTACAGGTTATGCAGTCAGCAAGCAGTTAAAATATATTAAAACACTCTAACGATGCCTTTGAACACATTTATGCAAATAGGTACAAAATGTCTCCTACCCGCAACATACGCAGTTCTTCCACAGCTTCCAATAAATGTGTTTTAAACTCAAATAGTTGGATAGGCAACAGCGTTTCAGTGGACCCTTTTAATGTAGAGCAAATGTCTTCCGACTTTACTTCATCTTTGTCCATAATTACCAGTACCTACACAATGCAAACAAATATCATTAGGCAACATAAATACTTTAACAACAAAACAAAATTGGTTTATCTCTGGGCAACTGCATGCTTACAGTGGTCCAGCTTGGCATAATGTAATTGTGCATTATTTGCACCTGAGGGAAGGCTGGGGAAGCAGACACTGTAATAGTTGGCACTACTACAGTGATCACTACAATCTTCCTGTGCCAAATGGTTGCCCCACTGCACACTGACCACAGGGGGCGCTCACTCGGCACTGTTGCAATTTACAGAACGCCTTATATTTTTTATTAATGAATACAAGGCGTTCACTGGTTAAAACGAGGTAGCGAATGTGATGTCTCTGTCCCTCCTCTTCACCTCGTTAAATCAGAGAACAGCTTGTGGTGCAGCATGCTGGTTTTAACTTGGCATGTCAAGGTGTCTTTTAGGCCTCATGCACACAGGACTTTTTTACTGCCGGTTTTAAGGGAGTCAGACATTTTTTTTCCTGCTTCCAAACGACCCTCCGTGTTAGCCTATGTGTCCATGCACACACTTTTAGCAGTGTTTGGTGGAAGCGTCTTTTAGAGGCAGGGAAAAAAAAAAATCGCACTGCGTCTAGGCAGAAAAAATGCTTGACACTTGTAAATGTGTGTTAATTCTAGGAGAGCTTAGCGCTTGAGCGTCAATTCATTTCAATGGGCAGAATAAATTATTCTGGCCAATTAAATTCATTAACACCCAAGCGCTTGATGCCTGTAAAAGCTTAAAGCAGGGCACACGAGCTGAATGTTGGGCGGCATTGGCCGATTCAATGGAAACCAGCCAACATTCGGCCCATGTGTACTGCAGCCGGTCCGGCTTCTGTCAAAGGGACATGACTGAAAAAGGTCTGCCGACTGGCTCCAGGATCAGCACTGACCAGGGTGTTCTGGCAGAGGGGCCATCGTCCTGTCAGAACACAATAGCACAGCAGAGATCGGTGTACTAACAACTGATAGTTAGTACAGTGGCTCCTCCTGAGCTGTCAGGTTTTTTTTTCCATTCAGCCCTGCTGGGTTGAACAAAAAGAAACTAGTAGTATGCACTAGGCTTTAGGCACTTTACAGGCATCAAGTATTTTTTCTGCCAAAACGCTGTTGCCAGGCGGAAAGGCTTCTAAGAGTTCTAAAAATTATATTTTGAATTCGCTGTGAATTATATTGTACTGATTTTTTATGCTGATTATACTGTAATAATTTTTCAATGATGATAATAAAAACCTTGAATGAGAAGAGTTCTAAAAATGCCCTATGTGCGTGGTGAGGCCTTATGCCGCGTACACACGGTCAGAATTTCCAACAGAAAAAGTCCGATGGGAGCTTTTCATCGTATATTCTGACCGTGTGTATGCCCCATCGGACTTTTTACGTCGAAAATTCAGACGGACTTAGATAGAGAACATGTTCTATATTTTTTGGACTTTAGTGTGACCGTGTGTATGCAAGACCGCTTGAGCTGAATTCCGTCGGAAAAACCTTCAGAGTTTATTCCGATGGCAAAACCGGTTGTGTGTACAGGGCATTAAAGTCAATCATGTACTAAATGCAACTATAGTGGTTGCAGTGGGGTATTTCAATGTAAAATCTTCTGGAAAACTGGCGTTCAGGAGTCTGCAGTCTGCCTTGTAAACCGGACCTAAATTGAAATCTACTAAAGTGATCCACAACTGATCACTTTTCAGAGCCTGCCACCCATGTGAAAGAAATTCAAGAGGGGATATCCACGTGCTTTGAAGGAACCTCTTACTTCCTTCTGTGTCTCTGGGACAGGAAGTGAAGAGAAATCTTGCAGACAACAAAATAAACCCTGACCTGTTACTGCCGGCCATACACATATATCTGGCAGCACAGAGGTGGGCTTTAGGACCGTGCTGCCACATATATATGTGTACAGCTGACGTTGCTGTTCTGTGCTAGGAATGTGCTAACTTGGCATCTCCAGCATTGTGACTGAGCTGCACCTAAGGTGCAATCACAGACATTGGATGTGATTCACACTGCATTGTTGTGCAGATCACATGCGATATCTGTGCGATGCATATTCAACCATACAATTTGTATAGCTGAATTCGCATTGCATTCAGACCAAAATGGTTCAGGACCCTTCTTTGGTCCGTGCTAGAATTGGATCGCATGGATGTTCACACCCACGTGATCCGATTCCTGTACTATTTCACAGTTCGCACTGCGATCTGTGAACCGATCTGGGGGTGTCATTAACTTTACATTGACGCCCGCAGCAGTTTGCAGATGTCAGCGTGAACCGGCTGCGATTCAGGTGCCATGCGGGAACCCACACAGGAATCGCTGGGTTTCCCGCATCACACCAGTGTGAACTGAGCTTCACGGTTTACAATCAGGAGCCCATAGAATGGGCTGCAGAGTAAAGTACCCCTTAAAGGGCCAGTGGTAAGGGGTTAACCACTGCCTACACTAAGGGTGGGTTCACACTTATGCAAAGTGGATGCAGGTTTTCCCGCATCCAATTTGCAATACAGGAGATTGTGACTGGCTATCAATGGAGCGGTTCGCACTGGAAAAGGGTTCTGTGCGTCTTCTGGTCCGTTTCATGTCCGGTTTCAGGCAAAAATTTGGACCTGATTCGCACAGGGATGCACCGGACCCCCTACTGTAAGCCGTGGCTGCAGCTAGTGTGAACTCAGCCAAAGGGCTCGTTTACACCCGATGCAGTCGGGTGCGTTTTTAAATGCAGTAAGAGGGTTCAATAACACCACAATCCCCATGTTTACTGTGCATTTCTACATGTGCATTCACGTGTTTTTAGTGTGTTTACAAGCATTTGCAGTATGCAAAATTGCAGCATGCTGTACTTTTTTTTTAAAGGCACATCAAAGCACTGCAATGGTGTAAATTAGGCTCATTGGAATAAATTCATTTTTCTTACATAGAGTGAGGGAAAAAATTTTTGACCCCTTCGCTAAACATGACTTAGTACTTATACAAACAAAAAAGGAGACAATAAGCCCTACTCCAATCCTCCTATCTCAGCGCTAAAGGATATTCGGTATATGCAGATTGAAGATAATAATGGTAATAAACCGCAGTGATTTAACCTGATGTCACCATATTCTGAGTGAGATATCTCTCAGCAGCCACTTAATACAAAAAGAAATATAAATATGGATGAATGAATGTACTATATGAAACAGCAATTAACCCATCAAAGCTGCGCTATTTTCAGTCCTCAATGCTGACTGATAAAACAAAGTCTTTGTAAATGCAAGCAAAACACATGCAGGCAGGCAAATTCCAACAAAGACACAGCGGTTGGAGCTCGGTCTGGATTCCCTTATATGAATAGTAGATCTGATGAGTGCACCTTTCACCATCTATTGGGACACCTTGTGCTGCACACACCCCGTAGGGGTTCAAACTCACCGGAGCCAAGAGGTTAACAAGCCTTGGATCAAATCCTCTCTCTGGTTACTCCCGAAGTCCTCCAGGGTTGAAATTCGGATAACAGCAACAATGTCCACATGTAAAAAAGAGACCCCGAATAGTCCAGTACCATTTTGATAATTTAGTGTAAGTCACAAATAAGAGAAAAAACTAATAAAGTAAATACACTGTAAAAATCAGTGGGCGCAGTTCCTTACAAAGGATAGCCTTCTAGCTTTCAGTTGGTTGGTAATAGTGGATAACTCAAACTGCTTCTCTCAAAGCACAAGGGTACTGGTTGCAGACTGGATGGATGATACACACTCACAGCTGATCAGTCCTTCATTCCACTAGTATACAACTACAAGCTTGGAGCGCACTACGTGTCAACCAGGCACAGCTGATCCGCACTTCCTCCCTCTCGTGTCTGAAGCTTCAGGCTAGAAGCACACTGCGTCCTCACGTGATAACGGTTGCCGTGGTATCGTGCTCTGACTAGTTTCGTCAGGAAGACTTTTTCAAAGAGCATGCTCTTTGAATCGTACGATAATCGATTCATTAGTACAGAGCTTTTGAGAGCTGATCATGACAGTTCATCCGATGGGACAAGCACGAAAATATTTCTCGTATGATACCAGATCGTACGATTTGTTGTCCAAAAATGCAATACAACATATAACATCACTTCCGATTTTTTATTCTGTCGTAGGAGAATTTTCGTAACTTTAGCAAACTCTCCATTTTTGGTATGCGACTATCATGCAAAAAAAAACAGACGATCTGACATCCAATTTTCGGATTGTTTGTACGGGTCATAAGAGAGTGCTCCTAATCTTAGCTCGTTACCTGTATAGGAGACACCCGGGAGCCAAAAATCTTGCTGATTGACAGGGGATCAAATACATATTTCGCTCATTAAAATGCAAATCAATTTAGAACTTTTTTCCAAATGCATTTTTCTGGATATTTTTGTTGTGATTCTGTCTCTCACTGTAAAATAAACCTTCCATTAAAATTATAGACTGATCATTTCTTTGTCAGTGGGCAAACATACAAAATCAGAAGGGGAGCAAATACTTTTTTCTTTTTAAGTAGAGTTTGTACTGCCCCGCTCCGCCTCGCCCCGCCTACCCCCCGTCCCGCTGCCAGTCTGTTATGGAAAGGGGCGGGGGTAAAGTAGAAAAGTATCTGCCCTTATCACCGCCCATCACACCTCCCCTTAGAATGTTGTAAGAGCCTCGGGAGCGTGCGGGGGCATGTGACATGAAATGTTATCAAGTGTGCATGCGCCCAGCTCAGCTGTTCATTTTCGGATATTTACGGAGTGTCCCGCTGTGCTTGCGCAGTAGAGAGTGGACAGTATCCGATGGGCCAGCTGAGCTTGCACAGTAGAGGGCGGACACTATCCGATGGGGGACAAAATTCGATAGGACACCGGCGGTCACTACTACACTAGGACACCTCTGAGGTGGGGGGGCGCACCGCTGTGGGAATCTGATGTAAGGGGGGCTCCACTGGGGACACCTGATGCAAGGGGGGCTCCACTGGGGACACCTGATGCGAGGGGGGCTCCGCTGGGGACACCTGATGTGAGGGGGGCTCCGCCGGGGACACCTGATGTGAGGGGGGCTCCGCCGGGGACACCTGATGTGAGGGGGGCTCCGCCGGGGACACCTGATGTGAGGGGGGCTCCGCCGGGCACACCTGATGTGAGGGGGGCTCTGCCGGGCACACCTGATGTGAGGGGGGCTCCACTGCGGACACCTAATGTGAGGGGGGGCTCCACTCGGGACACCTGATGTGAGGGGGGGCTCCGCTGGGGACACCTGATGTGAGGGGGGGCTCCGCCGGGGACACCTGATGTGAGGGGGGGCTCCGCCGGGGACACCTAATGTGAGGGGGGGCTCCGCCGGGGACTCCTGATGTGAAGGGGGGCTCTGCCGGGGACACCTGATGTGAGGGGGAGTTCCGCCGGGGACTCCAGATGTGAGGGGGGGCTCCGCCCAGGACACCTGATGTGAGGGGGGGCTCCGCCCAGGACACCTGATGTGAGGGGGGGCTCCGCCGGGGACTCCTGATGTGAGGGGGAGCTCCGCCGGGGACTCCTGATGTGAGGGGGAGCTCCGCCGGGGACTCCTGATGTGAGGGGGAGCTCCGCCGGGGACTCCTGATGTGAGGGGGAGCTCCGCCGGGGACTCCTGATGTGAGGGGGAGCTCCGCCGGGGACTCCTGATGTGAGGGGGAGCTCCGCCGGGGACTCCTGATGTGAGGGGGGCTCCGCCGGGGACTCCTGATGTGAGGGGGAGCTCCGCCGGGGACTCCTGATGTGAGGGGGAGCTCCGCCGGGGACTCCTGATGTGAGGGGGAGCTCCGCCGGGGACTCCTGATGTGAGGGGGGGCTCCGCCGGGGACTCCTGGTGTGAGGGGGGGCTCCGCCGGGGACTCCTGGTGTGTGGGGGGCTCTGCCGGGGATTCCTGGTGTGAGGGGGGGCTCCGCTGCGGGCACCTGATGTAAGGGGGGCTCCGCTGGGGGCACCTGATGCAAGGACGGACTCTGCTGGGACATCTGACGCAAGGACGGACGGCTGGTGGCAGGCGACGTGGCTAGTGACACGCTCAGGGATCCCACTGATTCTGCATTATGGTGAGTTGAATGATTTCATTTTATATAACAATGTAGTAATAGAAAAAATGCACTTCAATCATCCTGACACCATAACAACCATGGTGCTGGGATGATTGAAGTGCTAACACCAGGTGTTTGGAGTATCTTTATCTGCTGATTGTTAAACTTTCTAGAATACACATATTTTTATTGTGTAGGATCTGGGGCTGCTGTCCCGTCATTTCCCTCTCCCCCACTCCCCCTTTCATCTCAGACTCTAACCTCACCCTCTTGAGCCACACCCATTTAAGCCACGCCCACTATGCCGCGTAAACCACGCCCTTTTTTGGCACGCCGCACTTATATATTTTCCCTAAGCCACGCCTACAAACGAATGCTCGCCCCCTAATTATTGTACGGCTCCGCCTACAGCCACAAAAGTGTCCCACGATTTTTTTTTACAATGTTGGCAACCAGGGGCGGACTGACCATTGAGCCACTCGGGCACTGCCCTAGGGCCCTGGGCCACTAGGGGGCCCCATCAGGGTTGCCAACCTCAGTAAAACCAGGGACAGTATGTATAAATCTGTGTTTTTTTTTTACATCTGTCTGTGTATACTGTGTGTACATGTATGTGTATACTGTGTGATTGTATACTGTGTGTGTGTGTACTGTGTGGCCCTATAATCTCTGATTGCCCGGGGGCCCCATGAGTTATCAGTCTGCCCCTGTTGGCAACTATGGCAGGGCTTTCATGTGTTTATCAAAATACTACAGCATGCTGCATTTTTCCACACCTGAACACAGTGCAAATGCATGGGAACGTACATAAATACACCTCAAACACGCGTGAACACATGAAAACGCACCGTGAATACACGCAAACAAATGTAAATACAACTTAGTGAAAAAAAAAATTATTAAAATTTTTAAAAATCCAAAAAATGCACTGCAAAGATACTACAAAAGCTTGTAAACGCACTGTAAACTCATTGCAAATGCATGTAAACGCACATGCAGAAACGTATGGTGAACGCGGGGATTGTGGTTTATATGAGCCCAAAAAAAAAAAAGAAAAGGATTAGGCTTTGTATATACTTATCAAAGCATACCAACACTGCTATATACAGTATATATTAAAAAAAAAAACATGGCTCAACCACCTGGTTTTACCACCCCCAGCTCTAAGAGATTTCCCCTCACCTTGTTGTGTCTTTGGGACAGAAAGGGCCCCTTCACATCAGCAGGAACAGGCTGTGCTCTGGATAACCTGCACCAAATGGTGTGTGTTGTGTAGATGGGGTGTCATGCATTAGTACAACACCTCACACTTTTTACCTTTTTTTTTTAAACTTTATTTAAATGTCACAAAATGACATTTCATGCAACTCCAAGCGCCGTGCTGTATAAAAACATGCAATTTGTCCTATGTTTTTCTTGCACACATCAATGCAGCACTGACATTGCAGAAGACATAGAGCAAATGTATTGTAAATGTGTCAAGCAACTGGACTGATATGAAGGAACCCAAAGTCAGAATTTCCCCACAGGGTCCCAGACAGCTAAACAAATAAAACCTAGGATTGGTTATAGGCGATCCTTACTCTCCTGAAATATAAAATAAACTGTATAGATATACTTTATTGCCACTTCCTGAGGAAAGTGCATGGGGCTACACAAGGCCTGAGGTAGTGCACACTGAGGTAGCCATATTGCGGTGAAATCAAGGTGACACTTGATTGGTTGCCCTAAGTTACCAAATGTTTTCTATCTCCCGATAAAAGCTTTGCGCCCATCACTTCACAATTGAAAACTGTGATAATGGAGGAAATACAGCCATACGGGAGTGGACATGGCTCTCTGTGGTGACAGAGTACAGACATCACTGGCCACCTCACTGCTCAGAGCTTCCCGCCAAAACGACACTACACACCTCATGGGTGAGAGGGAGGAGCCACCCCGGTTTGGTCTCTTTAACGTTGCTAGTCAGAGATAGGGGCACAAGTTAGGCAGTAATGGGGCAAAGCATATAGTCAGTATAATGGAGGAGAGTAGTATAGGGATATAGGACAGTAATTGGAGGAGAAGAAAAATGCGACTTCTACCTTGTGAATGTCGTCATGGACACAAAGCTTGGCCTGTATTACAGTGTACATGTAAATAACATTTCCCTCATAGGAGCCCTCACCTCATGTATAGCCTTCAGGGAGCAGGAAGACTGAATAAAAATGTACTGACCATAGAGATGAATAGTCTGCTCGTTGCTAAGGGAAACAGCAGTGAAATGCACCTTTCCTGTCTATGGTGGATGTATGTGCAGTCATGCCAAGTTTAGCAGCTTCTTAGGCCTAGTTGACGTGAACATGCAGGCAGTCCCATTCATGTCCATTACTATGTAATGTAGGGGAGTGCGGTGTGGTGCTCAGATTTTAATAGTTAACACATGCTGTGAGGAGGCAATATATTGACTCTGAAAAGTGATCCACCATGGATAATTTTTTCAGAGGATGGCTGCAAGTGTAAATGAGGCCTAGGCTCTTCTGAACGCTTTTCTCCTGACAGGAGAACAGCAGCATTAAAAAGGTACCTAAAGCCGCGATTTTCAAACACGCTTGGGCGCATCAGTGTTTATGGATTTTATTGGAAAGAATATTGATGTATTCTGGCCATTGAAATGAATAAACACTCAAGCAGTAAACATGCCTTTCGTTTAAGCACATTGGGCCTTTTTTCTGCCCATACATTCCACTTCTGAATGAGATTTTGGTGCGTTCAGATTTCTGCTACTAAGGCTGGGTTCACACTTGACATCGCATGTGATTCGCACCACATTGCTGTGCACATCACATGCGATATCTGTGCAATGTGAATTCAGCCATTCAGTTTGTATGGCTAAATTTGCATCAAATTTGGACCAAAATGGTGCAGGATGCTTTTATTTGGTCCGCACTGGAATCGGATCGCATGGGTGTTCAGACCCATGTGATCTTATTACAGGTCGATTCCACAGTTCGCACTGCGGTCTGTGAACCGATTTAGGGGTGTTATTAACTTTACACTGACACTCGCAGTGGTTCGCAGAGAGCAGTGTGAACTGCCTGCGAGTCTGAAAATCGCTACAAATGTAGAATATCAAGGCTCCCAATAGCATAAAACTGCTCGTAAAGACATGTACATCACTGTCAGAAACTCGCATCAATGGACGCAGTTTGGACTCGATGCAGCGTCATGACATCAGCACGCAAGCTCCACCTACTTTTATATTTTTATTTACCATGAGGGATTACACGAGGAGTATTCTTTCAACATAAAAATAGTAATTTTACTTTGAGATTCAGTGTGTGATTGTGTATTACCCCAGGGTTTTATTTTTTCACTTCTAATAGTCAGGCTTTGTTTTGGAAATGAAAGAAAATTATGTTTTTTAATGAATAAATGAATAAATAATGAATTAATTTTAAGAATGGGCACGGTGGAAAGTGAAAATGAACCCAGTCCCCACTAGAAGGCCTGTGCCACTATAATATTGGTGATTGCAATCACAAGGCACAGAGCCACACTGATTGGCTTGAGACCTAATTCACATGGGGCGTATCACAGCATGTGCCCATGCAAGGGCCAGGTTTACCCACATGGGGGTGCATGGAATATGATACTGAACTCATACTGTCTGTGTTCGAGGACCCACACCCGCACAGATATCAAATTGTCCATGTCCAAGCTGTCCATGCAGCTGCTTTGTCTCTATTGATATCAATGGGACTACCCACATGGAGTTGCATTGAACACCTGTGCATCCCTGTGCGGTTAAACACGACCTTTGCACAGGCAAACACTGTAGTATGCCCCGTGTGAACATGGCCTTATGCCATGTACACACGAGCGGACTTCTCGTCCGCCTGAACTCTGCAGGACTTTGACAGAGTTCTGACGAAACTGACTTGCCTACACACGATCCCACCAAAGTCTGATCGTTTTGAACGTGATGACATACGACCGGACTAGAATAAGGAAGTTCATAGCCAGTAGCCAATAGCTGCCCTTGCGTCGTTTTCGGTCCGTCAGACTAGCATACAGGCGAATGTTTTTTTTCGATAGGAATCGAATCCGTCGGAAAAATTTGAAACATGTTCTATTCCTAGGTCCGTCGGAATTTTCGGCAGCAAAGGTCCGATGAAGGTCCGATGAAGCTCACACACGATAACAATTGTCCGACGGAATCGTTCCGTCGGACCTTTGATGCCGAAAAGTCCAGCCGTGTGTACGCAACATTAGATGATAAATGGGTGCGCCTGGAGAGTGCATGCTAATTGAAATCAAGAATATATTTATATATCCTTTGTATACATAAATAGGGTCAAGAAAAAAGTTATAGAGCTCATTTACACCTGCAGCAGCCATTTCCACCCCTTTGAAAAAAGCTGCGCAGTGAAATGCTTTTTAGCAGGCGGTAGAGCAGTGGCTGCCAGACAATCAGGAGCCATTACCGCCCCCCTCCAAAAACCCCAGCAGAATGGAGATCTTGTATGTAAATACCATGCCATGAGCCAAGTGATTGGTTCATAGTTGCGCCATGGACCTATTTACTTGAATGGGTTGTGTGTGGCAGCTTAACCACCTATCTTCTCTACCCCTAGCTGCCCGTGTTTGTGAGGCCATAAAGTAGGGAACCAATGCATATATAAAACTGAAAAATGACCCTCAGGGCCACTTCACACCAGAACATGGTTAGAAAAGTCTGTTCCATGCACGTTTCCCATACTGTGCTCAAAATGCATCTGCTGCGAGAGCCAAGATTGACACTCAAAATGCAAATGGCTTATGCAATTCTTTTCCAACCAAATTGCATGCTACTGCATTACCCTGCAATTTGGTGCGCCTTTTTTTTAAACTACTGCACGCACTACTTTTTGAGCAGTCCATTGCAATTTGCATCCCATTTAAATTAATAGACTGCAAAATCACACCACACTGGTACATGCAGGAATCGCACAGGAACGCAGACCACATTCCTGTGTGAACCAGCCCGTGAGGGGAATTTGGAACTAAAGCAGCCAAGTAAGGTTATTTAACCTAATAAAGGTACAATTGGAGGATAAAGGATAAGGTTCCTAAAAAATTAATGTCCTTTAAAAGAGGACCGGTTTAGAGCTACAACTGTGCGATATGTTCTGCAAATTCAACATTTCTGTAATTAAACAAGTTTTTAGTTTTATGTCATCTTGCCAAGCACAACGAGGTCCTGACACAGAATAAAGCTATGACAGCAGCATCTGGCTTCTTATTATTTAGGGCCTTCCACGTCCCCTGTAGTGACAACCCTGTGTACTCTTCATGCTACATCAGGTGGGAGATGTCCACTGCGGAAGATTCTTTTCTAGAAGGAAAGCGTTCTCCGTTGAACCCATCCAGTTATCAATCACAGGCCTGGACAAATGAGCCCGCTCACTTCTCCAGTATCACAAATGACACAGTGACCCAGGGCCAAGAGCTTTATTTGCTTCTCCAGTGATTCACTTCAGCAGATATTAAGCAATTTTATAATCCATGAAAGGCAAAATTAAAGGACACCATCCATAAAACAGAATAATTCCGATCAGCTACAAAGTGATGTCTGTATTATCTTATAAATTATACGGCCATACTGTGCAGTAATGTAATGAAGGGAAGCTTGTAATAATCAAATGCCCTGGGCAGTTACTAATATGCATTTAATCACACGGCAGGAGGAGATTTGTCACTACAGCTGAGTGAACTGGTACATAAAGTACAAATAACCAACATCCACGTTTAGTCTTACAACAGCAACACCGCCCATGCAGCTTGATATGGAGGCAAACAAATGTCAGACTGAAATATTTGTATATTGAGCCCATTTACACTTCTGCCTTTCGGGGGCTGTGCTACTGCCCTGAACACTTGGCCAAAGCATATGGTAAGATTGTATTCAAAAACACAAAAAAAACCAGACACTATTATGTCATAATTGCAAAATGTAGAAAAGAAAAAAAAAACAACATGCCAGCCCTGGCAGGTATACTTTGGTTCTTGTTTGAAATTATTTATACCACGGATGGTGGAAAGTCCATTTTTCCATCTAAAGCTGAATTTTAACCACTTGCTTACAGGGCACTTAAACCCCCCTCCTATCCAGACCAATTTTCAGCTTTCAGCGCTGACGCACTTTGAATGACAATTGCGCGGTCATACAACACTGTACCCAAATGAAATTTTTATCATTTTTTCCCCACAAATAGAGCTTTCTTTTGGTGGTATTTTATCACCTCTGCAGTTTTTATTTTTTGTTAAAAAAATTCAAAAAGACTGAATTTAAAAAAAAAAAAATTTTTTTTTTTTTTATATTTTGTTATAAAATTTTAAAAAGGGTAATTTTTCTCTTACATTGATGTACGCTGATGAGGCGGCACCAATGGGCACTGATAGGTGGCAGTGATGGGCACTGATGGGTGGCAGTGATGGGCAATGATCTTGTACACTGCTAGGTGGCACTGATTGGCACCACTGGTGGGCACTGTTAGGTGGCAATGGTGGGCATTGATAGGTGGCACTTGTAGGCATTGATAGGTGGCACTGTGGGCACTGTGATGAGGCAATGTAAGGTGGCACTGGCAGGGGGTACTGGTGGCACAATTGAGGCACGTATGAGGCCTTATTGCCTCCTCCTCTTCGGGACCGATGTCCCTTGCTGGTGAGCCGGTGATCGGCTTTTTTTTCTCCTCGCACTGTCAGCGCGAGGAGAAAAAAAAAACGATCACAGAGCTTTTGTTTTGATCATGTGATCAGCTGTCATTGGCTGACAGCTGATCACATGGTAAGGGGCCGGGACCGGCCCCTTACATGGATCGGTGATCACCCGAGTCTCAGTGACTCGGTGATCACAGCGCGCGCGGGGCACGTGCACAGGGGAGGCCGTCATATGACGGCCTCCCGGGAATTCAGGTCCGCGCTGTAGCCGTCATTCGGCTATAGCGCGGATATCAAGCAGTTAAACACAGAATGAATAATCTTGGAGCTACAAGTACCAATTAAGATGGACTTTTTAGGTGCCGTATTCCCCATACTATCGTTACCTATGGCCGCTGCTATGTCTAAATCTACACTAGATATCAAAAGCATTGGGACACCTACCTTTACATACGCACATGAACTTTAATGGTATCCCAGTCTTAGTCCGTAGGGTTCAGTATTGAGTTGGCCCACCCTTTGCAGCTATAACAGCTTCAACTCTGGTGGTATAGCTGTCCACAAGGTTTAGGAGTGTGTCTATAGGGAATGTTTGATCATTCTTCCAGAAGAGCATTTGTGAGGTCGGGCAGTGGTGTTGGATGAGAAGGCCTGGCTCGCAGTCTCCACTCTAATTCATCGCAAAGATGTTCTATCGGAGTGAGGTCAGGACTCTGCACAGGCCACTCAAGTTCCTCCACCCCAAACTTATGGACCTTGCTTTGTGCACTGGTGTGCAGTCATGTTCGAACAGGAAGGGGGCCATCCCCAAACTGTTCCCACAAAGTTGGGAGCATGAAATTGTCCAAAATGTCTTGGTATGCTGACGCCTTAAGAGTTTCCTTCACTGGAACTAAGGAGCCAAGCCCAACCCCTTAAAAACACCCCCACACCATAATTCCCCCTCCACCAAATGATTTGGACCAGTGCACAAAGCAAGGTCCATAAAGACATGGATGAGCGAGGTTTGGGGTGGAGGAACTTGATTGGCCTGCATAAGGTCCTGACCCCAACCTGATAGAACACTTTTGAGATGAATTAGAGAGGAGACTATGAATCAGGCCTTCCTTGTCCAACATCAGCGCCTGACCTCACAAATGTGCTTCTGGAAGAATGGTCAAACATTCCCATAGACACCCTCTTAAACCTTGTGGACAGACTTCCCAGAAGAGTTGAAGCTGTTATAGCTGAAAAGGGTGGGCCAAATCAATATTTAACCCTATAGACTAAGATTGGGATGCCATTAAAGTGCATGTGGGGGTAAAGACAGGTGTCCCAATACTTTTGGTGTGTATTCACCAAACATCATTATGCCTCACAACCAGGAATATCAATATATTGTGCAGTCCCTGGACACCTCAAAAGTCCATCTCATTTGGAGCTTTCTGTAGCGGTTATGTGATCAGGAGGTGATGTCCCTATACATAGCCCACCACCATGCCATATGTCTGTATAAACCAACTTGTCTGCTAAATGATTTGTAATTCTGACCAGCCATCATTGGGATTCGTAAATATCTGCCAGACAGCACCACCAGAAGGGTTTCATTGCTTCCTCTTTAAAGCAATAATAAACCCAAAAGCAAAAGCTGATTATTTTGCTGCACCATTTTTTAGATGTGATGGCTGCAATAGTTTTCTTTTTTATGCTTTTTTTTTTCTTCTTTTATATTCCCCTCTCATCCTGTCAATAAGTCTGTTTTTTTTTTCTCAAAAGAACAAGCTCTCCAGCATAATGTATCAGGTACAAAAATGGAACAAACCATTTAACACTAGCAGAGATGTTTGCAACCATCAGCTTTTATTTATTTATGTAAAAGCTTTATCCTACGAGGAAGAAATCTGTTTGCTGTGAGGCTAGGTTCACATCTGTGTGGGAATGTGTGTAATTGCTTGCATTCCTGCAGCCGCATACAAAACACAATGCTACACAGAAGATGCACAGGAGTACCATTAACTCCTAATGGCACCCCCACACACTGAAAAATGCTGTATGATTTACCACACATGGAAATACATGGTGAAAAAGCATCATTCGATTTCTGTGCGGCCTCCTTTTAAAAAAAGCGCAGGGACCCTGCAGGAAACGCAGACTCGCATAGATGTGAACCTAGCCTAACTGCTTATAGTGTGAGCTGGAGTTTGGCTTTAATGTCTTAAGGTATCTAAATCTGCTAGTACAACTAACAATCCCTTACCCCCCCCCCCCCAGACATACAATGCTGCTGTCCATAGGTGCCCCCTGTGTTCCCTCATTCAGAGTGGGGGAGCTCTAATACAGGAGGAGTGTTACTGGCCAGACTTCCAGGTGAAAACAGAGGGGAAAAAAGCCTAAAAAAAGAAAAACTAATGCAGCCACTACATCTGATTGGTAAGCTGCAATAAATTACACTTTTGGTTTTGGGTTTAATACCGCTTTAAGAGTGAGCGCCGGTTCACACTAGACGCGGCACGACTTGCGAGGCGACTCGGTGAGGCGACCTGCACACGACTGCCGGGGCGACTTGCAAGACGACTTCTGTATAGAAGTCTATGCAAGTCGCCCCCAAAGTAGTACAGGAACCTTTCTTCTAAGTCGGAGCGACTTGCGTCGCTCCGATTAGAACGGTTCCATTGTACAGAACGGGAGGCGACTTGTCAGGCGGCTAGGTCACCTGACAAGTCGCCCCCGTGTGAACCGGCTCTGAGGCCTCATGCACACTGAACGTTAAAATAACATTATATAAACGCAAGTAGCTTTGCAGTGAGTATTTTCAACATTTTTGCAATAGCGTTTTTTAGCGTTTTTCTGCGTTATCGATCAAAAACGCTGGTGAGCTGCGTTTTTGGGGGTTTATCGATGTTTACCAGCGTTAATCAGAATTAGAGCATTTTTACAGCTGAGAAACGTCTCTCAGAACCCACTAGCTTTGGGTTTTTTTTACTGCTCAAAAACCCCACTGCCCAAAACTGCTGATAACAGCCTATGTGTGCATGGACACATAGGATAACATGATGGAGAGTTTAATGACTGTACAAAAAACGTCTACAGCCAAAAACAGCTGCTGTAAAAACGCTAAAAAACGTCCAGTGTGCATGAGGCCTTAAAATTGCATTTCACGTGATATTTTAAAGACCGAGCCTGTTTCTGGGATTTGTTGTTTACAAATCAGTTTTTTTTTTGCTAGAAAATTACTTAGAACCCCCAAACATTATACATTTTTTTTCTAACACCCTAGAGAATAAAATGGCGGTCGTTGCAATACTTTCTGTTACACCGTATTTGCGCAGTGGTCTTACAAGCGCACTTTTTTTGGAAAAAATACAATTAAAAAATAAGACAACAGTAACATTAGCCCAATTTTTTTTATATTGTGAAAGATAATGTTACGCCGAGTAAATTGATACCCAACATGTCACGCTTCAAAATTGCGCCTGCTCGCGGAATGGCGACAAACTTTTACCCTTAAAAATCTCCATAGGCGACGTTTAAAAAATTCTACAGGTTGCATGTTTTAAGTTACAGAGGAGGTCTAAGGCTAGAATTATTGCTCTCGCTCTACCGATCGTGACGATACCTCACATGTGTGGTTTGAACACCGTTTTCATATGCGGGCGCTAATCACGTATGCGTTCGCTTTTGCGCGCGAGCTCGTCGGGACGGGTCGCGTTTAAAATGTTTTTTTTTTTTTCTTATTTATTTTACCTTTTTTTTTTACATTTCAGAATGTAAACATCCCTTGTAATAGAAAAAAGCTTGACTGGACCTCTTAAATATGAGATCCGGGGTCAAAAAGACCTCAGATCTCATATATACACTAAAATGCAATAAAGAAAAATGTCATTTAAAAAAATGAAGAAAAAAAATGGCTTTAAGAGCTACGGAAGGGACGTTTTGACATTGCTTCTGCCCTGCAGTGATATGGAAACGGGTGGGGGCCATCTTCCCCTCACTCGTCTCCATACCCAGCAAGGGGACAGATGTGATTGCAGCTAGCTGCTGCCATAACAACAATATCCTCCTTCAAAGTCATCACGTAAAACGAGGGTGGGCGGTCCGGAAGTAGTTAAAGTAGTATTAAACCCTCAAAATTTCAATGCTGCTGTCAACTGCTCTCTCAGTGCTGCTTCCCTGAACTTTCACTCTTCACAAGAAAAAAGTTAAAGCATAACTAAAGGCATTTTTTTTTTAGTTTTGTACAAACTGTAGGGATTAGAACACCTGTCAGGTTTTTATTGCAGTCTGTTCCCGTTAAGGAAATTCACCCTGTGTTTTTGTCTGGTTTACAGATTTTGGGTTGTGGCCAGAACAGTAATAGAGGGGAAATTGTCCAATAAGGACACTAGTTCTGCTAGAGATGAGCCGAACACCCCCGGTTCGGTTCGCGGTAGAACATGCGAACAGACAAAAAATTTGTGCAAACTCGCAAATTAAAGTCTATGGGACTCGAACGTGAAAAATCAAAAGTGCTCATTTTAAAGGCTAATATGCAAGTTCTTGTCAAAAAAAGTGTTTGGGGACCTGGGTCCTGCCCCAGGGGACATGTATCAATGCAAAAAAAAGTTTTAAAAACAGACATTTTTTCGGGAGCAGTGATTTTATTAATGCTTAAAGTGAAACAATAAAAGTGAAATATTCCTTTAAAGGGGTTGTAAAGGTAAATTTTTTTATCTTTAAAAATAACAAACATGTTATACTTACCTTCACTGTGCAGCTCGTTCTGCACAGAGTGGCCCCGAACTTGCTCTTCTGGGGTCCCTCGGCGGCTGTTTCAGCTCCTCCCCGCAATAATTAACCACCTTAATGCGAGCTCCCTCGCACGGTGGTTAGTTATTGCGGGCGCGCTCCCGTGATACAGCCGGCGGCTATAGCCGCTCGCTGTATCACTTGGCCCCGCCCCCGGCGCGCCGCGTCATTGGATGTGATTGACAGCAGCGCGAGCCAATGGCTGCGCTGCTTTTAATCCATCCACTATAGCCAATCAGCGACCAGGCTGATCGGCTGAATGGAGGTCGGGAACGAGCGGCCGAGTTTCGAGGTGTCAGTTAAGTAAAACGGGGGGGCTGGGGGCGGCGGTATTATCAAAAGTTTTTTCACCTTAATGCATAGAATGCATTAAGGTGAAAAAATGTATACCTTTACAACCCCTTTAAATATCGTGCCTGGGGGATGTCTATAGTATGCCTGTAAAGTGGCACATTTTTCCCATGTTTAGAACAGTCCCTGCACAAAATGACATTTCTAAAGGAATAAAAGTAATTTAAAACTGCTTGCGGCTGTAATGTAATGTCGGGTCCCGGCACTATAGATGAAAATCATTGGGAAAAATGGCATGGGTCCCCCCCCCCCCCTATTACCAGGCCCTTTGGGTCTGGTATGGATATTAAGGGGAACCCCACACCCAAATTACAAAAAAAAAGGCATGGGGCCCCCAAACAAGATAGGGACTGTAGGTTTCTTCTTAAGTTGAATCTTTTTTTAATTTGGAACAGATACATTTTTTAAGTGTAGCTCCAGCCAAAAAATCTATTTTTAAGTTTTTTGGATAACATAGGGAAGGGTTATCACCCCTGTAACATTTGTTTTGCTGTCTGTGCAACTGTTCAGAAGATTTCACCTCACTTTCTGTCCCAATGACAATTGGATTTTGAACATTTTGGGTTATTAGGGAAACAAGGATTAGTGATAAAGCATCAGTGGAGACACCTTTTTCCCATATTAACTCTTACAGGAGAGAATTTCCCTTCCTAGGGGTAGATTTCTTCTCACTTCCTGTTGTCTCCCTCCGTTTGTAAGTCTGATGTTTGAAAATAGGGGACCGCCTGTATATACTATGCGGCCTGCCCTACATACTCTGTGGAAAATTGGGCCTTAGCTGTTGGTGGTACCAGAACACAGTAAGCCCTCACAGTTACTCTTGGTGGGCGCCAGAACGGGCCCTGCTGTGAAATATTATATCAAGAATTGTAATTACATGCCACTGTTAAACAGGGGCAGAAAAATTGGGCCTTAGGTAGTGGTGGTGGTGCCCTGAACCAAAAATATTCTTAGAAGCTATCATCATGATGATTGAAGAGGAATAGGATAGTCACTCAGCATTATAGGATAGTCACTCAGCATAGGCAGTCTTCAAGGAATCCCACATTAAACAGGGGCAGAAAAATTGGGCCTCAGGCTGTGGTGGTGGTGGTGCCACAACACTGTAAGCCTCACAGATACTCTTGTTGAGCGCAGGAATGGGCCCTGCTGTGAAATATTAGATCAAAAATTGTAATTACGTGCCCCTGTTAAACAGGGGCAGAAAAATTGGGCCTTAGGCAGTGGTGGTGGTGCCCAGAACCAAACATTTTCTTAGAAGCTATCATCATAAAGATTGAGGAGTAATAGGATAGTCACTCAGCATATGCAGTCTTCAAGGGATCCCACATTCATAGAAAAATCAATCGGTTATATCAGAATCAGATGCTTGGTAGCTGGTGATCCAAGACTGATTAATTTTTATGAATGTGAGCCGATCAACAGAGTCTGTGGACAGGCGCACTCTGATGAGTTACAAAGCCTCCAGCAGCACTGAATGTGCGTTCAGAAAGAACGCTGGATGCAGGACAGGTAAGTAGCTCAATTGCATATTGAGTAAGCTCTGGCCAGTGGTCCATCCTCAAGACCCAGTAACCCAGTGGATGTTCTGTTGGAAAGGTCTCCCAGTCTGATCTTTCCCCTAGATATTCCTGCACCATGTAATTCAGACGTTGGAGATGGTTGCTGGAACCGATCAGACCTTGGCGCTGAGGACTGAAGAATTGTCTGAAGGCATCGGTCAGCCGGCCACCTTCTCCACCGCTCTTTCTGTGACTGAACGAAGCCTCAGCAACCAGCACCAGGAAATTGTAACCTCCCAGGCTCTGGAAACGCATTGCACAAACCTTTCTACAAGGCCTCCCGAAGATGTTTCATCCTCTGCTCTCTCTGCAAAGGCTGGATAAGTTCTGCAACCTTACCCTTATAACGTGGATCTAGAAGGGTTGCCAGCCAGTAATGATCCCTCTCCTTGATACCACGAATCCTAAGGTCCTTTTGCAGGCTTTGCAGGATCAGGGAGGCCATGCAGCGTAAGTATGCAGAGGCATTCATTCCTGAGTCCTCTGGGTCACTAAGGATCACATGATCCTTAACCACCTCCTCCCAGCCACGTACAACTCCATGGGTTTCTGGGGACTGAAAATTATCCCTTGAAGACTGCTGCTGATGCCGAGTTATCAAAACAATCGAACACCCATCCACTGCAAGGATAACGCGATGTCGTCAGCATGTCCAACCTCCCGACTCGCGTTTTGTCATATAATGACGTTGTCCTGAGGCTTTGTGCTCCAAGACGACGTCATTATATGACAAAACGAGCATCGGGATGTTGGACGTGCTGACGTCATCACGGTATCCTTGCAGTGGACGGTGTTCACTTGTTTTGCCGGCCGGCTTTTTTACCTTGTTACTTTTAAAACCATGTAAGTGCAATTTTTATCTATTAAATTGAATACTGTTACGATCTTACACTATGTGAGTCCCTTCATTTTGGGTAACTGACTGACATATCTGTGGCCTGAGTACTTGTGATAGCTCATCTTGAAACTTGCTGTGGCTTGTCCAATTTGAACTGCCTGGAGGTGCCGTTAATGCCACTCTGGATAAAGAACCCCAGCTGGATTACAGTCATGGGCTTTTTAAAGCTTGCTTTCTGGTAAGCTTGCAATCTGTGTGGTGGAGGTGCACTTGCCCTTTGGTGTATATTAGACCGCCCTGGTTAATCTTCTGGTGAATTATGAACTGACTCTAGTTATATGGTGTTTTTCCAATTATCCTCACCCACGGACTCGTCCACAGTTTTTATTGTCATTTTTATTTATTTTTTTCCTTTATTCACATCATCACTGTATATGATACTCATGATAGTGTTATAGCGCAGTGGTATCAAGTAGAGGGATCATAACTGGCTGGCAACCCTTCTTGATCCACGTTACAAGGGTAAGGTTGCAGAACTTATCCAGCCTTCGCAGAGGGATGAAACATCTTTAGGAGGCCTTGCAGAAAGGTTTGCGCAATGCGTTTCCAGAGCCTGGGAGGTTACAATTTCCTGGTGCTGGACAACGTGTTGCTGAGGCTTCGTTCAGTCCCAGAAAGCGCTGTGGAGAAGGTGGCCGGATGACCGATGTCTTCAGACAATTCTTCAGTCCTCAGCGCCAAGGTCGGATCGGTTCCAGCAACCATCGCCAAATTACATGGTGCAGGAATGTCTAGGGGCAAGATCAGACTTGGAGACCTTTCCAAAAGAATATTCTCTGGGTTACTGGGTCTTGAGGATGGACCACTGGTCCAGAGCTTGCTCAATATGCAATTGAGCTACTGGCCTGTCCTGCATCCAGCGTTCTTTCTGAATGCACATTCAGTGCTGCTGGAGGCTTTGTAACCGATCACAGAGTGCGCCTGTCCACAGACTATGTTGATCGGCTCACATTCATTAAAATGAATCAGTCTTGGATCACCAGCTACCAAGCACCTGATGCTGATGTAACCGATTGATTTTTCTATGGATGTGGGATCCCTTGAAGACTGCCTATGCTGAGTGACTATCCTATTCCGCTTCAATCATCATGATGATAGCTTCTAAGAATATTTTTGGTTCAGGGCACCACCCCCCACTGCCTAAGGCCCAATTTTTCTGCCCCTGTTTAACAATGGCATGTAATTACAATTCTTGATATAATATTTCACAGCAGGGCCCATTCCTGCGCCCACCAAGAGTAACTGTGAGGGCTTACAGTGTTGTGGCACCCCCACCACCACCAAAGGCCCAATTTTTCTGCCCCTGTTTAACAGGGGCATGTTATTACAATTCTTGATATAATATTTCACAGCAGGGCCCATTCCAGCGCCCACCAAGAGTAACTGTGAGGGCTAACCCAAAATTTTCAAAATCCAATTGTCATTGGGACAGAAAGTGAGGTGAAATCTTCTGGACAGGGGCACAGACAGCAAAACAAATGTTACAGGGGTGATAACCCTTCCCTATGTTATCCAAAAAACTTAAAAATAGATTGTTTGGCTGGAGCTACACTTAAAAAATGTACCTGTTCCAAATTACAAACAGATTTAACTTAAGAACAAACCTACAGTCCCTATCTTGTTTGTAACCCAGGGACTGTCTGTATACCACTTTTTTTTTTATTGGGTGCGGGGTTCCCCTTAATATCCATACCAGACCCGAAGGGCCTGGTAATGGGCGGGGGGGGGGGGACCCATGCCGTTTTTCTCAATGATTTTCATCTATATTGCCGGGACCCGGCAATACATTACAGCCGCAGTTTTAAATGACTTTTAATTCCTTTGGAAATGTCATTTTGCTGTAGGGACTGTTCTAAACACGGGAAAAATGCGCCACTTTACAGGCATACTATAGTCACCCCCCAAGCACGATATTTAAAAGAATATTTCACTTTTATTGGTTCACTTTAAGCATTATTAAAATCACTGCTCCCGAAAAAACGTCCGTTTTTAAAACTTTTTTTTGCTTTGATACTTTGATATGTCCCCTGGGTCCCCAAACACTTTTTGTGACAATAACTTGCACATCAGCCTTTAAAATTAGCACTTTTGATTTTTCATGTTCGGGTCCCATAGACTTTAACGGTGTTCGCACAAACTTTTTGTCAGTTTGCATGTTCTGCTGCGAACTGAACCGGGGGGTGTTCGGCTCATCCCTATCCACCACCATATATGGCTCCCTGGCTGACGAGGTCCAGGAGGATCCCGGATCATTCCAGCCCTATGATGCCTCCCCTGATTCCTCGCATAGCGAGATGGAGGGATATGAGTTCATTGGAGGCTTCGACTACTCCCTGGTTTCCCCACTGATTAAGCCGGTCAAAAAAGCCCTTAAGTGGGAAGATTCTTCCACTCCCCCAGTAAAGCAGAGGAAGTTCTTTAAGCAGCTGGGGAAGGAACGTTCTAATTTTACGCTCCTTCCTGAATTAAAGGACATTTTTGACGAGGAATGGGGTAAAGTGGACAAGGTCTCTATGTCAAATAAAACCTCCAGATTATACCCCTTCAAGACTGAAGAAGTGAAACATCTGGATAATGCCCCCCTCGTCGATGCACCTCTGATGCGGCTAGCCAAACATGTCACTCTTCCCTTAGAGGACACGGTACCTGTCAAAGACGGCCTTGAGAGAAGGATAGATCAAGACCTCAAGAGGATCTATGGACTGGCTGGGATGGCTTGCAAGCCAGCCTTGGCTCTTGCGGCCATGTCCAAGACCATGGAGGCCTGGACGGAAAATGTGGACTCTGTACTTAGAGGAGTCTCAGAAGATCTGGCCCGGGGCTCGGCAATCCAGGAGCTAAAGCTGGCAGTGGCCTTCCTGGGGGAGGCCTCGATCGTCCTTATCCATCTGTTGGTCCAGTCTATGCTGTCCTCGGTTGCGGCCAAGCGGGCCTTGTGGTTGCACCCTTGGCTTGCCGACCCAGCATCCAAGCAAGCCTGGTGTAAGATCCCTTTTGAGGGGCCCTCGTTGTTTGGTAACAGGCTAGACAGTGCCATAACTCGGGCTATGGGTGGGAAGTTGGGGTTCCTGCCCCAGGACAGGCGTCTGTTTGGTCAGAAGAGGCCCCAGCGAAGACACAGCACTGAGCGTTCGAGAGAGGCACACTCCTACAAGCCCGGACAGGATTTCAGGAGGAATTGGAGCAGAGGGCAAGTACCCTTCCAGAAATCTGCCAAAAGACAGGCGCCCAGTGGTCGCGAGCCAGCTAAGTCCTTTTGAGATTGGGCCCTGCCCAGGCGGGTTGGGTGGGGGCTTGTCTGCTTTGCTTCCGGCAGGTCTGGGTGGGCATGTCTCCTCAGGCCACACATGGTCCTTCACCAGTATCCCCCCCTCCAGATCAATCTCTACCCTTCTACCACGGTCAGAAGAAAAGAAGAAGGTGTTGCTGTCCTATGTGGATTCGCTGGAATCACAGGGAGCGGTGGTGCCTGTCCCGGAGAATGAAGAATTCCAGGGTGTGTATTCCCCTATCTTCCTAGTGCAAAAGAAAAACGGTTCATGGAGACTGGTGATAGATTTGACTTACCTAAACGAATTCATAAAATACGAGAGGTTCAAAATGGAGACTTTGACTAGCATACAGCAAGCTGTGCAGCCAGGCGATTGGCTTATCTCAATTGACCTAAAGGACGCGTACTTTCATGTACCTGTGGCAGAAAAATTTTGCAAGTACCTTCGGTTCCAGGTCGGGCAAAAACATCTGTAATTCACTTGCCTCCCTTTTGGTCTGACAACCTCACCTCGTGTTTTCTCGAAAATTCTTCTGGCCGTAGTGGCCCTCATCAGAACAAAAGGGGTACGTCTGTACCATTACCTCGACGTCTTCCTGGTGCTGTCCCAGGACAGAGGGCAGCTAATAGAGCTGGTTATCTCTACTCTAACCTATTTCAGATGGCTCCTAAATCTGGAAAAGAGCCATCTAGATCCAGTCCAGTGTCTGGAAATTTGGAGCCCAGTTCGATAGATGGAAGGCACCATCTCCTTTCCAGTAGAGAAGATCCCGGTCATTCAGGAAAGAATCTCTCGGGCCTTGGGCTCCTCACACCTGAAGGCCTCCCATTGCCTGAAAATTGTCGGCACTATGGTCTCTACGACCCCCATGGTCAAGTGGGCGCTGTGGAGGTTACACCCCTTTCAATCAGGGCTTCTCCAACAATGGAAATCAGGGGATGTCAACCAACTAATTTACATAACACCAACAATGAGGAACAGCCTCTTCTGGTGGCTTCAACGCACATGGGTCATAGTCACGTCCGATGCCAGCTGTGCAGGCTGGGGAGCCCTATGCGGGTCAGAACCTGCACAAGGCAGATGGGATGCCCGTCTGCACAACCCAGGCTCGAATGTCCTGGAACTTCGCGCGGCCTGGCGCGCCCTTCAAACCTTTACTCATCTACTGATAGGAAAATCAGTGTTATTGAGGATGGACAACACCACAGCGGTCTCCTACGTGAAGAGGCAAGGGGGCACTCGGAGCGTTACCCTGCTCCAAGAAGTCAAGCCCATTATGTCCTGGGCCCAAAGAAATCTAGCGAATATCTCGGCAGTCTTTATCCCCGGGACTCAGAACATCCCAGCGTACTTTCTATCCCGCAAGCAATTGGACAACTAGTGGTCCCTCCATGCACAGTTGTTCAAGTGGATCCTGTCCCTTGGAGTCGATCCCAAAGTGGATCTATTTGCGTCCCCCTGCAACTTCAAAATAAGCAATTATTACACATGGGGCCATTGCAGCCAGGCCTTCCGAATAGATACCCTGACAGATCAATGGAATTTCAACAGGGCATATGCCTTTCCCCGGCTTCTGATCATCCTCAAGTTCCTGCAGAGACTTCAAGCGGAAGCAGTCGAGGTGGTGGCAATATCGCCCTACTGGCTGAACAGGCCATGGTTTGCCCTCCTGACCCAGCTGAGCTTCAGGGACCCGGTGCCTCTTCCCCTCAGGCCGGACCTTCTTTTTCAGGGGACAGTTCTGCACCCTTGTCCAGCAGTAATGAGACTGATGGTCTGGTTCTTGAGAGGGAGAGGCTGGAATCTCTCGGGTGCGCTTCAGGAGTAATTTCCACTCTCATGAGCTCAAGAAAGTCAAGCACGTATAAAGTCTATGGGAGAATATGGGCCAAATTTGTTGAATTCTCTTCCTCCGCTGGCAGGTCTTGTAGAGATCCCGGAATCCAGGATATTCTCAGCTTCCTCCAGTCCGGACTAGATCTGTCTCTATCCATCAGCTCCCTCAGGGTTTAAGTCTCAGCTCTGTCGGCCTGCTCCAGAACGTCATGGACCGTTCACCCGTTAATTCGGCAGTTCTTTAACTGCTAGCCGACCGTCTCACGGCGATATACGTTGGCAGAAGGGCTCGTACAGGCAGAATCACGTACCTGTACGTTCCCCTTTAAGAGGCAGTCAGCGGGCGCGCCCGCGGCAAGCTCCGCGAGTCGGGTCGCGGGTCCCGCGGACTCAATCGCCACAGGGATACCCGCGATCGCCTCACAGGGAGGAAGAACGGGAAGATGCTAATGTCAACAAGCATCTCCCCGTTCTGCCTAGTGACAGTGTCACGGATCTCTGCTCCCTGTCATCGGAGCAGAGATCAGTAACGTGTCACACACAGCCCAACCCCCTCACAGTTAGAAACATTCCTTAGGACATACTTAACCCCTCCCTAGTGGTTAACCCCTTCACTGCCAGTGTCATTTACACAGGAATCAGTGCATTTGTATGTGACAATGGTCCCAAAAATGTCCGATGTGTCCGCCATAATGTCGCAGTCACGATAAAAATCACTGATCGCCGCCATTTAAAAAAAAAATTATTAATAAAAATGCCACAAAACTATCCCCTATTTTGTAAAGCTATAACTTTTGCGCAAACCGATCAATAATCGCTTATTGCGATTTTACCAAAAATATGTAGAAGAATACGTATCGGCCTAAACTGAGGAAAAAAAATTGTTTTTTTATATATTTTTGGGGAATATTTATTAAAGCAAAAAATAATGCGATTTTTTCAAAATTGTCGCTCTTTTTTTGTTTATAGCGCAAAAATAAAAACCGCAGGGGTAATCAAATACCAACAAAAGAAAGCTCTATTTGTGGGAAAAAAGGACATCAATTTTGTTTAGAGCCACGTCGCACGACCGCGCAATTGTCAGTTAAAGCGACACAGTGCCGAATCACAAAAAGTGCTCTGGTCAGGAAGGGGGTAAATTCTTCCGGGGGTGAAGTGGTTAAGGGGCAACGAGACTTAGGCCCCAATGAAAACCGAGGTTTCCCAAATGGGATCTTCCTCTTGTCCTTGATTCTCTGAATACTCTAAGTACCACGGGACTCACTTCGCTCTCTATTAAGGATTTTTCGGCTAAAGGTTCTTTCCTAGTTGCCATCACTTCGGCCAAAAGGGTTTCCGAGATTAGTTCTCTGGGCTGTCAAGAGCCTTTTCCGACTTTCTTCCCGGACAGGGTGGTCCTCATTTCTATGCTTGGCTCAAACTCGAAAGCTACTTCGGTGTTCAATGAAAAACAATAAATTGTCCTACCTACATTCAGGTACCGAGCCTACCGAAATGCATCCACTGGATGTAGGCAAAATACTGAAGAAATACCTACAAGTTACCTCTTCCTTCAGACGTTCTGACTACCTGTTCGTCTTGCACTCCGGAATTAACAGAGGGAAGCAAGCTTCGTCCAGAACAATTGTGGCCTGGATCATCCAGTCTATTCAGCAGGCTTACAGGGCTAAGGGCTTGGCCCCTCCAGAGGCGGTGACGGAACATTTTACCAGGGGCATGGTGGCTTCATGGGCAGCAGCTCGACACATGGCTCCTAATGTCATCTGTAAAGCGGCCTCATTTGCCTCAATTAACACCTTTATGTCACACCATTGCATAGAACCTGCTTCTCTTTCCTCTGTGAACTTTGGTTTAAGAATACTGTCAGTTGACGGGGCTCTCAGCGAGCTGCTAGAAGAAGGAGCCAGCTGCTCCTGCCCCCTGCAGAGCTCAGCGCTCCAGTGATCGCTGGAGGGACACAGCAAAGTGTCGGTGACTGACAGTCAAAAGCTCTCTGCTCACTGAAGACTGAGCGATCAGCGGTCTTTGATCGCTCAGTTCTCACTCTTTGAAGCTGTAGGGGGTAGATGCAGCATTCGATTGTATCACCTGGGTTAGTATAAAAAAAAATGTAAACCCATACTTCTTTTAGCCCTATCCAGTCCATATTTCAGGAATACCCAGGGACTCTAGGAAACATGTATTGACCCATGACAATGGGCCTAACACTACAAAAAAAAAAGTACCCCTACACACACACTGATCTAAATGGGTTCTCAACGCAAAGTGTGCTAACGCATCACAGACTTTTGAAGCCGGCCTAAAGCCCAATGAAGCTGAAAGTAATGTTATTTCTGCAATAGAGATAAAAACAACCCCACCCCCTTTATTTTCTGGTTGCAGAATTCCCAAATTATTTTAGTTTTAAGCTAAAGCTGTCAAACTGAGGAAGCATGGACACAAATGTCCTCTGGCTCTGACAGGGTAAAGTAATAAAACGAAATCACTCGTTTTAATAATTTCCCTGCCAAAACCTTTCCCGGCAATATTTAGTGATAAAAAGGTAGAATTATTTTGAAACGGCTGATATGCAGTCATTAGTCAGCTCTCACTTAATAAGGAATGAAAAGATGTTTCCAACCAAAAATCAACGTAATGCTGGCAGTCGGTTCTTAGGTCACAGCAGCAGCAGCAAAAAAAAAAAACAACTGAGCATTAGGAACATTCATCTGTTTTTCTACAGATTTCAAAAGTGGAAAAAATCCTTACTAAGACGAAAACAGAATATGGTAAACAGAATATTCCCCAGCTACATCTGTCCATTAACGCGAACCTGTCAGCTAATTTTAAAGTGACTTTGAGGAAAGTATGGATTGAACACTTTATGAGTCACTTACCTGGAACATACCCTATAGTACCAAAAGTATTGTGACGCCTGCCTTTACACGCACATGAACTTTAATGGCGTCTTAGTCCGTAGGGTTCAATATTGAGTTGGCCCACCCTTTGCAGCTATAACAGCTTCAACTCTTCTGAGAAAGCTATCCACAAGTTTTAGGCTGGGTTCACTGGCTGGGTGCACACTGCATGCTGGTCTAAATCAATTGGTGGAGGAGGGGTAATGGGTTGGGGGGGTTTTTCAGAAGTTGGACTTGGCCCCTTAGTTCCAGTGAAGGGAACACCTAAGGGGTCAGCATACCAAGACATTTTGAACAATTTTATTTGGTTGGGGATGACCTCTTCCTGTTTCAACATGACTGCGTACCGCTGCACAAAGCAAGATCCATAAAGACATGGATGAGCGAATTTGGGGTGGAGGAATTTGACTGGCCTGCACAGAGTCCTGACCTCAACTGCCTATAGCTGCAAAGGGTGGACCAACTCAATATTGAACCCTACAGACTAAGACTGGGATGCCATTAAAATTCATGGTGTATAAAGAGAAATGGAATTCTGATACTCATCTATAGCATGCTTGTTCTGAGCCTATGGGGTTGATTTACTAAAGGTTGTTTGCTTTGCAAGGGATTTTCACTTTGCAAGGGAATTTTCCTTTAGGTTAGTGAATGGGGTGAAAATTCACTTTGAAAACAATACCCATTCACAAGCACAGAAAGTTTTAAAAAAAAAAAAGTATTTTTGCTTTCACATGATTGGATGATGAAAGTCAGCAGAGCTTCATCTTATTCACTTATCTAAGGGAAAATTCCCTTGCAAACTGAACAGCCTATTTGCTTTTAGTAAATCAACCCCTGTGATGTAAAGGCATTGAAGCCATATACAGCCAGGTATTTTTCTAAGAGATCCATCAATGGCAGACTTGTACTTTTCTCATGGTAGGGTCACTTTAAACTGTTAAAGTGGATATTGCCCAATTCTCTTTGTACGATGAGCCACCATTACTGAAATCAACAGGCCAAAGTACATATAATGCAGCGTACACAAGGGCAGACTTTTCGACCGGACTGGTCCGACGGTCTGACGGATTTTCCCAACGAACAGACTTGCCTACACACGATCACACCAAAGTCCGACGGATTCGTACGTGATGACGTACAACCGGACTAAAATAAGGAAGTTGATAGCCAGTAGCCAATAGCTGTCCTAGCGTCGGTTTTTGTCCGTCGGACTAGCATACAGACGAGCAGACTTTTCGACCGAACTCGAGTCCGTCGGAAAGATTTGAAACATGTTCCAAATCTAAAGTCCGTCAGATTTTTGACCGAAAAAGTCCGCTGGAGGTCCGATGAAGCCCACACATGGTTGAATTGTCTGTTGGACCAGTCCGGTCTAAAAGTCCGCTCGTGTGTACGTGGCATAAGTCTTACTAAACTGGCCATAGATGGTTTCAATCTCGGCTGGTTCAGCAGGAACCGGCTGAGATTTGATCCGTCTAGGGGCTGGCTGATTTACCTAATTCGATCGACTTGGGTACTACCAGCAAGTTTGATTTCTAGTATGCAATTATTGCCAGCAACTATAGCTGCTAACAATAATCACTGTGTTCTCCAGGCACTCTCCCCATCAGGAGAACACAACAGCTCCACGGGAGGGATTCCCCCATCAACACAGTCAAGGGTCCATTTATTTTCTTTCCCAAAACCTGTGGCTGCAGAAAAGAAAATTGCATAATCTAATTGCACTGTTCACAATTGAGCTGAGCATTTTTTTGGTTGCTTCACATGCATTATTTTACGGGCATCTGAGGCTTTTTTATTATTATTTTCAGCCAATGGAAAGCTAGTTACTAGGCAATAAAATGTTTGCATTTCCGCACAGTTTTCAGGCATTTTAATTGAATACTATTGGAGCCACAAATGTTTGAAGGTTGTGGATCAAAAGAAGCTCAACTACTTTTTTTAAATTCAAGCTTCATGCGACAATACACTCAGGTATGAACAGGAACCATTAAAAACCATAGGATTTTGGATGTTGAGTGTTTTGGAGCTTTAGCTATAAAATGCTCAGGTTTGAATGGGGCCTTAAAGCTAAAATTTTATCTTTTCGCCTTCCCTGGTTCCTTATTTTCTCAGTATGGTAATGGATGCTCATTGTGACACTGGTTATTAACAGTGAAGAGCAACACTCACTGACAGACGCACCGTACCCATTCTCTCAGCTGTGATCTTTAAGTACACTGTTAGGTAGTGAATTTTACATTTACGCTCACACTGATGCAGTGCTGGAACCGCATGCGATTTGCACAGGAATTGCACCACATTCCTGTTTAAATCACATGCGATTCTGCAGAAGTGCAATTTGAGCCATTCAATTATATGGCTCAAATCGCACCACATCCGTGCCAAAATCATGCAGGACCCTTTTTTTTTGCTTCACCAGAATCAGATCACATGGCTGTTCACACCCATGTGATCCAATTCTGCAAATCGCACAGCGTTTTGCAAACCGATTTCGGGGTGTCGTTAATTTAACATACACACCTGCAGCGGTTTGCATTAACAGTGTGCGATTTTGATGCGGTGTGGAAACCCCACAGAATTAGCTGCGAATTCCACACTGAATCGGTGAGAACCGAGCCTTAGCCTCACTGGCATGGGCTACTGTGACCTTGAAAACATTGCTGCAATGTGCCTCTTTTGTTACATCACAGATTCAAATGCACAATTCCCAACGCACACGTTCCTGTAGAAATGACTGTGCATGTTAGTGGGTGCTGAGGCGACCACCGGCTGACCCCGTAAATAGTCAGAGCAAAACAATGTCACCAGCACATCATGGATCTCCAGAACGGGTGCAAAGCTTTAAATCGGTTGTAAACCCTGCTTTGTTTTTTTACCTACAGGTAAGCCTATAAAAAGGATCATTTTACCTACAGGCTTACCTGTAGGAAAAATGAATACCTCCTAAACATGCACCATTTAGGAGATATTCACCCTGCATGCAGCCGCTGACATCAGCGGTGCATGGACTCTAAAGGTTCGGTATACCAAGCCAGAACTTTAGAGCTTCTTGCTTGAACTGCGGGCACGGAAGTGACGTCATCGTGGCCCTGGCCACTCAGCACTGGAGCCTGTGATCCCGGAAGAAAGGACGGGAGAAGACGTCAACTCTCTCAGCGGTGACCGGGCGCCGCTGAGGGCGCTTCGTTCTAAGGTGGGTATTTCATAATGTGCTAGTATGCGATGCATGTTTTTTTTTCCAGAGGTTTATAACTGCTTTAATCAGCAATCACATCATTACAGCAGATAGCAATGTTTCAGAGCCCTGTAAAATGCCTTAATCAGGCATGGACCAAAACGCTGCTGTAACGATGTGATTTACGTGTAAAAATAATAATTGAAGCGCTTAACTCTATAATCAGAAAAAATGCATTGCTGTGCATCCCGCACATAAAATACAACCAGTGTAAAATTCCAATTCTATTCCAAATATCACCATAAACAACTAATAGGGTATATCTTTTTATTTATTTTTTATTTATTTCAGGTACTTATATAGCGCCGTCAATTTACGCAGCGCTTTTATATATATATTATATATATATTATACATTCACATCAGTCCCTATACCCTCAAGGAGCTTACAATCTAAGGTCCCTAACTCACATTCATACCTATACTAGGGCCGATTTAGACAGGATCCAATTAACCTACCAGCATGTCTTTGGAGTGTGGGAGGAAACTGGAATACCCGGAGGAAACCCACGCAGACACAGGGAGAACATGCAAACTCCAGGCAGGTAGTGTCGTGGTCGGGATTCGAACCAGCGACCCTTCTTACTGCTAGGCGAGAGTGCTACCCACTGCGCCACTGTGCCGCCCTAATATCCTAATATCGTGATTATTACACAAAAATATATATGTGAAGGTGCTAAAACATCTAAGTAAAGATAATCATCCACCATAAAAGTAAAATCCTGAAATTAGGATCATAGAAATAGGAGATAAATAGGTGATGTGATTTAAACAAGGAAAAAGTATATATAAAAGGACTGTTTAAAATGGAGATATAAATAGTGTTCCAACAATTGTGGTTTTCGATTGCTTAATTGGAGTGTCAGCTTGTCATTTAGATCATTTCTGCCATCCACCTCCGTTTTCATCAAAGACAGCTTGCCAAACCGTTAGTTATATGTAAACCAAAGGAAACAATCATTGCGCAATGAACCCCATCCAGTACACCAGCAAAAACACACAGAGATTCACTCACATGCACCCAGTAGTTATATGAACGTATGAATCAAGCATTAGCAGTCAGCCGCTGTGGTCGAGAGAAAGGATCGCTGCAGTGCACCACTCTGTGTCAGTCTGCTGAATGCGATCTAGGCTCCTCCCACGCGTTGCATCACCGTCACGTGACTTTCGAGAAGTGATATTTGGAATAGAATTGAAATTTTACACTGGTTTGAATTTTACACTGGTTGTATTTTATGTGCGGGATGCAAAGCAATGCATTTTTTCTGATCATAGAGTTAAGCGCTTCAATTATTATTTTTACACGTTTTTATGAGGGATTATTGAGCACCTTTTATTGATAGCAGCCTTCCTATATATGATCAGTTTATATTTTATATATTATATAATTTTTATTTTTGGTTTGTGGCTATTTTAATCATCACAGCGCTTTGTATTTTTCACAATTTATTAACGATGTGATTTAACCACTTCCCATCCAGGCCAATTCTGACATTTCTCTCCTACATGTAAAATTCATTTTTTTTTTTTGCTAGAAAATAACATAGAACCCCCAAACATTAGATATGTTTTTTTAGCAAAGACCCTAGAGAATACAATGGTGGTCGTTGCAACTTTTTATCTCGCACAGTATTTGCGCAGCAATTTTTCGAACACATTTTTTTGGGGAAAAAAAACTGTTTCATGCAGAGGGAGTCCACCTTAAACAAAAAATATTAAAAGCCAGCAGCTACAAACACTGCAGCTGCTGACTTTTAATAAATGGACACTTACCTGTCCCAGGGTCCAGCGATGTCGGCAGCCGAAGCCGATCAATCGCTCGTCTCTCGGCTGCCCCCACTGCCATCCTTGGTCAGGGAATCAGGAAGTGAAGCGTTGCGGCTTCACTGCCCGGTTCCCTACTGCGCATGCGCGAGTCGCGCTGCGTGTCTACACTGGTCCCTGTTGTGTTGTGGGAACTGTGTGTTTCCCACAACACAACAAGGGGGGGTGGACATTTGCGGCTAGCTATTCCCAGAAGTGGGTGCAGATACCTGTATTATACAGGTATCTGCACCCCCCTCCCCCCTGAAAGGTGCCAATTGAGGCACCGGAGGGGGGGAGGAATCCGATGAGCAGAAGTTCCACTTTAGGGTGGAACTCCGCTTTAAAGTTAGCCCAATTTTTTTGCATAATGTCAAAGATGAAGTTACACCAAGTAAATAGATACCTAACATGTCTTCAAAATTGAACAGGCTCGTGGAATGGCGCCAAACTTAGGTATGTAAAAATCCCCATAGGCGACGCTTTAAATTTTTTTACTGGTTACATGTTTTGAGTTACAGAGGAGGTCTAGAATTATTGCTCTCGCTCTAACGTTCGCGGCGATACCTCACATGTGTGGTTTGAGCACCATTTTCGTATGTGGGCGGGACTTACGTATGCATAAAGTAGTATAGTAGTATAGTGCAACGCTGATGAAAATGAAATAAGCAATAAAATTATACCAATATAAAGTCGATATGATAAATGGATATTCAAAACAAAAATACAAAGCAATAAAATATCACAATGATAATGATAAAATAGTATAAACCAACAGTGTCAGTGCATATAAAGTGCATAAAGTCCATATATGACATCAAATATAGTGACTGTGAATCTGTGTGAACAGGTTGTCTGTAGATACTTCACCACCGTAAGGAAAGAGGCTTACCAGACAGGTTGAACCCAACTAGGCATATGCCTGATGAGTCAACCAAGCTTTTGGTGTAACACACCCAAGCAGGAACAACATCGTACCTTACGTATGCGTTCGCTTCTGCATGCGAGCACACAAGGACAGGGGCGCTTTAAATTTTTTTTTTTTATTGCTAATTTTATTTTTATTTTTTTAGTTTGACACTTTAAAAAAAAAAAATTATCACTTTTATTCCTATTACAAGGAATGTAAACATCCCTTGTAATAGGAATATGACATGATCGGTCCTCTTTACAGTGAGATATGGGGTCAATAAGACCACACATCTCACCTCTAGGCTGGCAAACCTGAAATAAAAAAAAAAAATTAACAATCACGGCTTCCCAGCCGAGGCGCCGCCATTCGTTTGAATGCAGAGGCCGGGTGTGACGTCATAACATCGCGCCCGGCCTCTGAACGATCATAGAGACTCCAGCGACCATCTGGTCCTCCGGAAATCTCTATGATCACCATCCTGGGCCGGCTCACCGATGGAAGTGGTGAGTCGGTAGAAGCACCGGAGGGCAGCTGGAGGGGGGGTAAGAGCGTTCTTATGGTGTAGGGAATCGCCGGCACTAAAAGATGATATCTGAAGATGTCTGTAGCTGCAGGCATCATTCAGATATACCCCGCAAAGTCAAGGACATCCCTGGACGTACCTTGGGCGGGAAGTGGTTAAATAAAATATTTCCATTTTACTTTATTTTAGACCTAGTTACATTATCACTGGGTTTTGCGCTTCTCTATTAAATGCAAGCAAATCATGGCTTGTGGGAGGAGACAACAAGGTGCTGTACATAAAACATCACATCATCCTGCTTCTTCTGTACTCTTCTCAGGAGCCCTTGGCCCTGATGCAAGAAGTGGGCTGATTCTTGGGAGGAGTTATGCATATCACAAATGTCTTGATGGGTTGATCAGCCTGGAGGATTAGGTATCCGCATACCACCCTAGGAAATGCCCACATGTAATGCTGAGCCTCCATGATTGAAAAAAGTAGGCCAAAGACAGCAAGGCTGGGTAGAAAAGCAATAGATGATGTTGGATGTCCCCCAACCAAAAATTAAGGCTGGCTCTATCTGACATGCTGCAGCTTCTAACGTACACCATGAGAAGCTCACAGTGTGCAGTGAAAGTAGAGTAAGCAGTTTCAGTAGAGGAGAGGAGCCTGTACAACTGTGTAAGACTGAAGGTCAGGCTGGAGTTCAGCTTTAAACTCTGGCCAATTTCCAGCTGGAACCTTTCCATATATATACTGTACATATTCTATGTTATTTATACATCACTGTATAGATACAGATACAAGATATGTTACAGCATCGAAAACATATTTATCAAAAGCATCAAAGGAGTGACAGGAAATGGGCAAAATCTATTTTCATTTCCCTGGAGAGTTTTATCACAATCCTGACAATCTGTTCCCTGAGGAATAAATATAAACAGTTAGACATATGGAGCTGGTGGCCTGTTTCCTGTGTGTAGGATATACTATGTGTACGTACACCTTATTTAAAGGAATCTCTATTTTTATTTTATTTTACATGAATATACAATCTAAAGCAGTTGTAAACTGGGGATGTTCAAAAAAAAAAAAAAAGCTGCAAGGCAATGGCATAATATGCTAGTATGCATCAATACTAGCACATTATGAAATACTCACCTTGGAACAAAGCCCTCCAGCACTGTAAAGTCTCTGCTGAGAGGGCTGACATGTTCCTGTCTTTCTTCCAGGTTTGTGAGCTCCGGCGCTGTGATTGGCTGGAGCCACGATGGCTTCACTCCCGAGCATGTGCGTGGGAGTTCTTGGTTCCGGCACAAGCTCTGAAGTACCAGGAAGGTATGCCCGACTCTCAGAACGCATGCGCCAGTGATGTTCCTGGTTGCATGCAGGGTGAATATCTCCTACATGGTGCATGTTTAGGAGATATTCATTTTACCTACAGGTAAGCCTTATTATAGCAGAGTTTACAACCACTTTAAAGAACATTCTTTTTTAAAAAAAAAAAAAAGCCAGCAGCTACAAATCAGATCCTTTTACTTTATTTGATTTATTACAGGTACTTATATAGGGCTGTCAATTTACGCAGCGCTTTACATATATAATGTACTGTAGCAGGGCGGTACTTTGCCAGGACCAGGTCTAGTGAACAGCCAGTACACTAATTGGTCAGCTGTGTTCTGGGCTTGAAGTAATGACCAGACCAGGGTTCTGGGCTCCACCCTGCAGACAAATCTGGCCCAGCAGTCAGGAGGGCTTCACCTAGACGAGAGGTGGGAGCCGGTGTAGCACAAGGCTGCTAGCGATAAGTACGGAGTTGCCGAGTGTCCGGTCTGTGGGAGACCAACCAAGGCCTAAAGCCTTTGATTATTAGCCAAGTGGGCTGAATGTTGTTTATTTCTGTAGCAGAACTGGAATGCTGAACACCCCTGCCAGGGAATCTACTTGAATTGGTTGAACTTTCTTTTGAATAAAAATGGGCAAAACCAGCCCTTAAATTAAGAAAAAGCCGCATGGCAACATCCTTAAAGCTCTACACTTGGAGTGAACCCCTGACAGTACATTCAGTCCATACCCTCAAGGAGCTTACAATCTAAGGTCCCTAACTCACATTCATACATACACATAGTAGGGCCAATTTAGACAGGATCCAATTGGCCTACCAGCATGACTTTGGAGTATGAGAGGAAACGGAGTACCCGGAGGAAACCCACGCAGGCACAGGGAGAATATGCAAACTCCAGGCAGGTAGTGCCATGACTTTTGAGTGAAGTCCGCTTCAAAGTGTATGTAAACCTCAATAATGAAAGTCTGTTACTGCCTTCTTTTGTCCTTACTAACCCTAAGTCTAATGCCGCGTACACACGGTCGGACTTTTCGGCTACAAAAGTCCGACAGCCCGTCCGACAGACTTTCGACGGACTTTTGGCGGACTTGCGGCAGACTTTCTAACGAACGGACTTGCCTACACACGATCACACAAAAGTCCGACAGATTTGTACATGATGACGTACACTGGACTAAAATAAGGAAGTTGATAGCCAGTAGCCAATAGCTGCCCTAGCGTGGGTTTTTGTCCGTCGGACTAGCATACAGACGAGCCGATTTCTGGGTCCGGCGTAGTTACGACGTAAAGATTTGAAGCATGTTTCAAATCTAAAGTCCGTCAGATTTGCGGCTAGAAAAGTCCGCTGAAAGTCCTGGGAAGCCCACACATGATCGGATTGTCAGCCGGCTTTAGTCCGTTGGCATCCGTCAGACTTTTGTAGACAAAAAGTCCGATCGTGTGTACGCGGCATTAGTTTACACTTGCAGAAGACTTTCCCACCCCCTCTGAAAAGTGATTCACAGTGGAATGGTTTTCTGAGGTCTTTGACAGGCAGTGATAATGTATGTCACCTCGTCAGCGCCTATTTTAACCCTTTAGCACCGCACCACAACCGCGGTGGAGGAAAAGAAGAGTAGAGGAGAACAGCTGTTCAGACACAAAAATACTTACAAAATCGCTTGTCCCTCAAGTTTATCGGCACTTCCATTGATGTCTATAGAGCCCAAAACGCACAACATCTCCAAAAAAAGCTCATGTAACTTTCCAAGCTTTGAGTGACTGAGCGTATAGATGTAAGCAGCCTGTGATGAGAAGGATGGGCTTCTTATTGCTGAGTGTTACTGCACATAGGCTTAGGTCCAAAACCACATACAATAACACTAAGATGTGAATGGGGGATAATGCATGCTAATATTATGGAAACAACCTGCCGCAAATACCAGATGAAGAACATGCCAGTCCCTTCATCTTCCTTTAGCTTTCTGACCACGCCAGGTGCAGGAGCAGACCCGCTGCCAAGCCACCTGACCAGCTTGACTGACAGGAGCTGCTAGCAGAAGACATGCTGTCACATTGGTATCAAGCAGTGACCGCATCCAGACTATGAAACCACACCCCCTGCACTTGGAAAAAGTGATGTGAAGGGAACCCATGTGGTCATGTGACCATTAAATAAAACAGAATTGCTGCAGCCGGAAAGGGCACTTAGTGATATGAATGTTCGGGAACAGTATGTGCCCAAAGGGTGAATGTCTGAAGCAAGCAGTCATTGTGCATTTTACATAAGTGAATAAGTGATCATAAGAGATGTAGTCCAGCCAGCATCTTCTACCAAAAGTTAGGAGAAGTGCTGCACCCAGGAGAAGGAATGATTTATATGCAATACTGGTATTTATCATCTTTTTTTTTTTTTTTAAAGGAATACTTGATTAAAAATGGTAATATTTAGGGACACACACCGGTTCCACTTACCACCCTGAGGGAACGCTATGGCAGTTTCCTCTTTGATTTTTGGAGACACCGCCAGCTTGCTTACTTTACCACATTGCAGCATCATGGGTCGCAGATTAAAACTACCCTTACAGACTTTGAAAGCTTATGGGCTGAACAGGACCCTCTGCCACACATGATTTCTGCCCTTCACAAACTACTAGAAGCGGCTAAGCCTAGTCCTAAACCTATTTACATTAGAGAGTGGGAACGAGACCTTCAGTGCGAGTTTACCAATGGACAATTGAACCACCTATTTTACCTAACACACTCAAGTTCAGTGGAGTTAAAAACTCAAGAGACTAAATATAAAATACTTTCACATTAGTATCGGGTGCCTGTGCCCCTGGCTAGGATTTATCCCTCGGCCACTGATTTGTGCTTGAGGGGTTGCGGACAGAGAGGAACGCTTCTTCACACATGGCGGGAGTGTCCCATACTAAAAAACCCTTTTGGTCAATGGTCAGTAAACATATCTCTGATGGTATTGGAGTGGACATTCCTGACTCACCGAGGCACTTCCTTCTCCACATCCCCCCATGCCTCTATCACAAAATAAACGCAGTGCTCTCCCCCACCTTCTTAACGCGGCTAAGCGCCTAATTCCAATTTAATAGAAAAGCTCACGGACTCCGAGCGAGACAGAGTGGATGGGAAAGGTGGGAGAGATCATGGAAGCAGAGGAGTGGCTCGCTACCTGTAGGGGTACTCGAAAAAGATTAAATACCACTTGGGCATCTTGGAGAGACCACATTTCAGGGACGTTCCCAATCACATCCAGCTTGGACACGGCCTTGCTAGCTTTGGCTGATCCCAAATTTAAACAATTATTCCTGGTGAACCAGAATCCCCTTTTGGTTACTGGGTCTAGTTAGCTATCAAACCAGGTGTGAACATGGTCGAACATAGGGGGTTATTTACAAAAGGAAAAACCACTTTGTACTACAAGTGCAAAGTGCACTTGAAATTGCACTGAAAGCGTACTTGTAAGTGCAGTCGCTGTAAATCTGAGGGGTAGATCTGAAATGAGGGGAAGCTCTGCTGATTTTATTATCCCATCATGTGCAAGCTAAAATGCTGTTTTTTATACAGCGACTGCACTTCCAAGTGCACTTTCAGTGCAATTTCAAGTGCAGTTTTCACTTGTTGTACAAAGTGGATTTGCCTTTAGTAAATAACCCTCATAGTGTTCACATTGAGTGAACGACAGGTTGGTACTATTTTATTTCTGGTCATCGATATCGGTATCACAAATAAAACAAAGACGTAGTGAGTTCTGCGTCAGTTAGGATCTTTTTTGAAGTTAACAGGGTTCTCCAGCCTCTTCCTTTGGAGAAGGGGGGTGTCCACAGGAACCAATTGTCCGGGACAAAGGAGGACCTATGTGACCATATAGCTCACTGGTTAATGATATTGGGGGTTATTTACGAAAGGCAAATCCACTTTACACTACAAGTGCAAAGTGCACTTGAAATTGCACTGAAAGTGCACTTGGAAGTGCAGTTGCTGTAGATCTGAGGGCGACATGCAAGGAAAATAAAAAAACAGCATTTTAGCTTGCACATGATTGGATAATAAAATCAGCAGAGCTTCCCCTCATTTCAGATCTGCCCCTCAGATTTACAGCGACTGCAATTTCAAGTGCACTTGTAGTGCAAAGTGGATTTGCCTTTCGTAAATAACCCCCATTTTCTTTCAGAGATGCGGATGATGTTGTCGACTTTTTTGTCGGTTTTATTTCTTTTCTTATTTTATTCTTACTGCTTTGTTTATATTTGATTTTTAAAACACTCTGATTTGTATAACACTTTAAAATAAAGATATATATATATATATATATATATATATATATATATATATATATATATATATATATATATATATATGCAATATTTAACACACTGAATGGATGTAAATAGAGACATTTTAGAAGAGAGTTTAATAGTACTTTGAAAGCTGTATTGATTAAAAAAAAAAAATTGCCTATCTATTCATCCAGCAAAACCACATTTGCTCTGTGTGAATGGGGCAGAATCAAATATTCTCCTATTTCCTCTACAGGACAAATGTTATTATTTCATAAAACAAAGTGGTGTGGAAAATACTACAATTATAGCCACTAGATGTAGTTGGGGATTGTAGTAAATAAACACTTAATACTTCGGCTCCATCTAGTGGTCATGTGGTATTTTACAAACCACTCTGTTTTATGAACGAATAACATTCGGCATGTAGAGGAAATAGAACATTTGGTTTTGCCCCATTCGCACACAGCAAATGTACAAGCGGTTTCACTGGATGAGTAGCTAGGCAATTTTTTTTTTTATAAACACACCCTTAAGCATGAATGGGCCTTGAAAGTGCTTTTATGGCTTGTTCTATGTAAATACTTTAGTGTGCATGACTGAGCACAGGTTTAATGGAACTTTAGTCAGAGAATTAAGTCCTCCTGGGTTTCATTCATGCTGACCCCCTTGTGCAGGTATAGCTATGTAAAACATAAAAAAAATACAGTAAGTTCCCATAATGTTTAAAATCCAGACATACTCTGTCGCAACCTGCTCTGCACATACTCAGTTGCGGTCTATTTTCAGCGCTGTGCCAAATTGTATCAAATGAGGCAGATCTGCTGACAGCCTAAAGAGTTACTGCTGCTCAGGGGCTCTGGGCTTCAGAAAAATGGCAGCTTCCAGCAAGAAGAAACAGGAGCAATGCTGTAGGCAATTTACAGCACACACTATTTTGGTAGCATAATTACGAATGTGGAACATATGTATGTTCCTAGCTAAAGAACATTCTTTTTATCAAGTTGTTATGGATAAAGTTCCACTTTAAAGGACATCTTGTACCAAAGGTATAGTTGTACATAATCCTTTACGTAGCGCATTAACAAGTCTAAAGTCTCGTTTTAAAGGTTTTCAGCTAATATACAGTGAAAGTCTCATTTGTCTGCTTATAAATAAGAATAATATTATTATACAGTACAGGATTTATATAGCGCCAACAGTTTGCGCAGCGCTTTACAATGTAGGGAGACAATACACCAACAGTACAATTCAAAACAAGAGGGTTAGAGAAGCCCTGTTCCTGCGAGCTTACAATCTAAGAGGGAGGGGCTGGTGAAACAAAAGGTAGGGACTGCGAGGGATGAACTGATGAGGGGAGTAGAATTGGCAAGAAAAAAAGAAATGTTTGTTAATGTTGCACTATGCAGTACATGTGTTCTATACATCTGATGAACGATTCACAGGTGAGTATGCGGTGACCGTCACAGTCACTACTTTATTATGTTATAACGTTTATAGCCTCCTTCGTTTATTAGGCCTCTCTGCAATACTGCTGGTCTTAGTTTTTTAAATCCAACATATCTTTATCAGAAAACAGGGTTCCCTTCCTATAGGGGTGAAGAGCTTATAATTAACATTCATAAGACATCTGCTGCCACCTAGTGGAAAATCAACTACAAAAACAGGCAAAATAACACATTCAGAATTCTGTTACAACTTTAAGCCTAGGTTCACACTGCTGCGGGATTTCATTCCCGCACGTCAGTCCGATTTCTGAGGCGATTTTAGAGACATCTATGCGGGTTCCTGCACAGATGTCTATTGAAATTGCACCCAAAGTCACCAAAAGTAGTAGAGAAACTACTATTGGGAACCGGTGTGGCGCCGCAAAGCCGGCGTCGCACTGATTTGGATGGTGCCATGGTTGGCAATAGCCGCCGATTTGACATGTCAGATCATATCAATGTAAACTTAGGCTCAAGGATAAGGTTACCTTTGGGAACATGTTACACCCGATTTTAGAGTAGAACATGTTGTTCCCAGTGCTGCAGCTATCAACCCCCTCCCTTGTGGCAGCAGTATGGGGAGAAATTCCCCATACTAGCTGTCACTGTTTGAAAACAACATCATTCATACACAGAGCTCTACGTGTCTGAATGAACTACAATCCCTGTGGCAGATCATTGAGTCTTCCTTGTCAGTGAGTATCGGCTTACCTGTACAGGATGAACACTGACAGTGGGCAGTAGACCTGCATGGCATCAGAGATCTGCTGAGCTCCGGTGCAATGCTGTACAGGCTCCTAATACAAAAAATAATAAATGCACATTTTTATCCCTGCACATTTGTTTTTTTTTTATTTTTTTTAAAGTGAACTAATCCTTAAAGGCATTCTGCTCTGTAAGGTATTCATTTTTCTTACAACATAGTGTGTGTGTGTGTGTACTGAGGATGTAGGGCCAGCTAAGGCATCTTTCACACTGAGGCGGTTTTCAGGCGTTTTAGCACTAGAAATAGCCTCTAAATAATGACTGAAAACCGCCTCCCATTCATTTCAGTGTGACTTTTCACACTGGGGCGGTGCGCTTGCGGGACGTTAGAGAAAGTCCTGCAAGCAGCATCTTTGGGGTGGTTTGGGAGTGCTGTATACAGAGTTCCCAAAATACCCTGCCCATTGAACTGAATGGGCAGCGCTTCCAAAGGGCTGCAACACGGGGGCTTTTAACCCCTTCTTTGGGGTTAAAAGCACCTCGCTAGCAACCAAAAAGCACCGCTAAAACAAGCGTTGCTTTAGCGCTAACGTGTGAATGGAGTCTTAAAGAGGATGTAAACCCACTCTGCAGGCTTGTGCCTATAATAAGGCTTACCTGTAGGTACTATTAATATTTCTTAAACCTTCACGGTTTAGGAGATATTCGCAATTCATGCAGCGGGTGATGTCCTTGGCGCATGCGCTCTGAAAAGATGGTATACCTGTGCCATCCCTCCAGAGCTCTGTGCTGCGGTCTGTGACTCCCATGCACTTACGCGGGAGTGCAATTATCGCGGAGCGGCCAATCAGACGGCTGGAGGATGTGAACCCGGAAGGAAGACCGGGTGAAGATGGAAGTTTCTGTCAGAGCTGACAGCGGGGCAGTGCAGGGCTTCGTTCTAAGGTAAGTATTTCATAATGTGCTAGTATGCGATGCACACTAGCACATTATGTCTTTACTTTGCAGGGTTTTAAAAAAAGAAAAATTGGGCATGGTTTACTTCCTCTTTAAGGCCTTCTTATAACAGAAGGTGTTCAGCTGGGCTATGTGATGGAATGAGATATGTGAATACCTTTTGCTTTAGTTAAGCCTTACTGTGCTAACACATTGATTTGGTTGGAGGGCATTGTGACTGCCTAAATCCAATCTCACAATAACCTGTATGGTTACACTGTCTTATTGGGCCCCGAGCCCTACTCCACAGAAGTTATGGTTTTCATACACTGCACTGATGATGGCCAAATAGCCTTAAACATTGCTCTACAGTAATAGACTATACAAAAGCAGTTCTGGATGTGCAACTGGCCAGAGGGACAAAAAGTAATAATTTGTATGGCTCCCCCACTGCCCTGAAATGACTAATAATCGGCTTGTTTTGAGATGTGATGGAATGAGACATATGAATACCTTCTATTTCAGGAAGACCTTATTGTGTACATATTGGAAAGATTTCCACTCTCTTCCTGTCCTGGTAACCAGGCATGTACTGGCCATCAGGACAACCGGGAGTTTCCCGGTGGGCTAATGGCTCAGTGGGCCAGTTTCAGTGACAGCTTCTCTGGTCCACCACCCCCTTCCCCGCAGCGCTCGCCTCCGCTCCCTGGATAGTTGTGCGGTATGTGCTGAATATAGACAAGATCCTCAGGAGTCGGCACTGAGAAGCTCATTGTACGATCCAGAAGGAGAGCAGCCAATCACAGCTGTAACATAACCTTCCTCGGAACTCGTTCTCCTGGTCTTTCCTTCCCCCCGCTCTCCATCTAGATTCCCCGTGGCAGCAGACAGGATGGAGAGCGGGGGGAAGGAAAGACCAGGAGAATGAGTGCCGAGGGAGGTTATGTTACAGCTGTGATTGGCTGCTCTCCTTCTGGATCATATGATGAGCTTCTCAGTGCCGACTCCTGAGGATCATGTCTATATTCAGCACGAACCGCACAACTAGCCAGGGAGAGGAGATGAGCACAGGGGGGGGGGGATCAGAGGAGCGTGTGGGGGACCAGAGAAGCGGGGGGGGGGAACCAGAGAAGCACGGGGGGGACCAGAGGAGCACAAGGGTACAGAGGAGCATGGGGGGCAACAGAGGAGCAGGAGGGGAACGCAGAAGCATGTGGAGGAGCAGAGGGGGCCAGAGAAGCAGGGGGGAGGAGCAGGAAGGGGACCAGAGGAACAGGGAAGGACCGGAGCACGGGGGACTAGAGGAGCAGGGAGGGAGCACGGGGGAGTGGATAGTCAGCTGACTCAACAGCTATGGCCTGGGAGTTTCCCACTTTCCTGCCTAATCTTGTCCCATTGGGGGGAGGCCTAACTGATTCTTTGCCCCGGGTGAAAGAATGTCTAGCTTTGCCACTGGTACTGCCTATAAGAGAAATAAAGTAGAACAGCTAATGGTCAGTGAAGGGGGGGTGTTTGGGTTGGCCGACCGGTATGGGAAAGACCTGTCAAAGTGGGCCAATCTGGATGAAGTCCAGGGCCAAATTTGTGTCCCAGTCCAGCCCTGCTGGTAACACTTTTGGCTGTTCAGCCAGTTTTAGGAAAAAAATAAACATTTTATAAAGATTTCCAGAGTTGTTTGAGATCCTTACCTTTTGTTTATTGGAAGAATGTGTTACAATGTTATTTCTGACACAATCATTAATGGGACACATTATAACCACCTGGGAAAATATCAGTGCGGTAATGAGAAAAGCTGCAGGATTGTCATCTTTCGTAAAGAATCAGCCTTAGCCCACGCCCCAGTCACATCGGAATGATTTGGCAAGTGATTTAACATGCCATATTGCATGCTAAATCGGTGGCTATTGTCGACAATGGCACCATCTGAATTAGTGCAATGCCGACTTTGCAGTACCGCACTGATTCCCAAAAGTAGTTCCTCTACAACTTTTGGCAACTTTGGTGGCGATCTGAATAGACATTTGTGCATGATTCCGCACAGACTGCATTGCTAGTTTGAAATTGTGCGAGTTCAGCTGGACTCGCATGGTTTCAAACCCGTATCAGTGTGAACCTGGGCTCAAATCACCGGTGCTAAATAATGGAAAGCCTGAAAACATGACCTGTTGGGGGTATTGGGGACTGGAGTTGAGAAACATTGGTCCACTCCACCTAGATCACGTAGTTCAATTTTGGAGTAAGGGTTGTACTACATTTGAAGTAGAAGGCAAAAAATACTCCCCCCCACCCGCCCCATTTTGGATAGCTTAAAGGAGGGTTATAACCCCTGTCCATTTTATTTTTGACCATCTGTGTCCCATTGAGATTTCCCTTCACTTCCTGTCCCAAAACAGGAAGTGAGAGGAAATCCCTCCAAAGTGAGGGAATCCCTAGATGTCACCAGAGCAAGGGTACCCACTGGAAGATTTCCCTTCTATTCCTCTCTGACACCCAAAATTTTGGATTTTCTTGGGATATCGGTAAACAAGATAAATAGGAGAGAGTGAATCTACCTAATAGGGACACAAACAGCAATAAACTCCTGACAGGCGTTCTCAGCTCAAAGTAGAAACAAATCTGATTGGCAGGTATGGGGAGCACCCAAATTTGCTACAAATTTTTATACATAAGGCCCTTGTAATGTGCAATAATCACCATATCTACTTTAGTCTGTTATTGTGACATAATACCAAAACAATTACACTTTTAACTGCAAGTAACAAACCTGTGTAATGTTGTATAATTAAATTTGTAGAGCACATTTTGAGAACCGCTTTTCAAAATGGCCAAAAATATGTAAGAAGGCCTTCTGTGTTGAGCATCGATTGCACCTCTGTAATAAAAAGAAATTAGACATTTTAGAAGAAATACTAGTTTGGAAAGATGTGCGGTCATAGCTCCCCCTACCGACTGACTTAAAGAAGTACAGATTACAGTCCAATATGTTCTGGTTTCACATCAAGTCTGTTACATTTAGCTTGCGTGAATGCGTGTTAAATGTGCTTGCATTGACATGTGTCTACATTTTTTTTTCTAACACATTGGGGGAGATTTACTAAAACTGAAATCTGGTACAGCTGTGGATATTAGCCAATCAGCTTCTTAAATTAAAGTGATTCTAGAATCTAAAGGCTCAAAAGGTTTTTTATCCTCATGTATTCTATGCACGACGGTAAAAAAAACCTCTGTGCAGCAGCGCTTATAAAATAAAACCAAAGAACTTCCAAGCTCAACTTACCAACCAGCCTGCGACCAACCGAATTAACGTGCCTAACAGTTTGCGTTAAAAACAGGGGTTTAGTTGCACACATTTGCAAATACATGAGTAAGCTGCAGGCCACGGCAAGGCACCCTGTATCCTGCAGACCCTAACTCTAACTTTGAAGAGTCTCCACAGTGTGAGCACATGTATTCTAATGGATAGATGAAGGGCAGATGACTGGAGGGAGCCCAACCCTCCTTAAAGGCGAAGGAGCACACTGAACATCCAGCACATTGCACAATGGCAGCAAAGGTGTCAGTGCGTTGCCTGATCAATATGTCAACAATACAAAAAAAGGGTCACTGCCCCACCTATAAGCTCCCTGCCCTCCTAATACTCACCCGAGACCCATCTCGATCCAGCAATGCGCACAAGAGCCTCGGCTCTCCGGGGCTTCTGCCTCCTTATTGGCTGATGTCAATCACAGCCAGTGATCCAATGAGCCGGGATAGGGGCTATGCTGCATCTGTGTGTCTGAATGGACAGGCAGAGCAGCGGCTCAGAGGCGAGCTTGCTTGGGTTCCCCACATAGCAAGCTATTTGCTGTGGGGCCATTTGGAGGGAGGGAGGGGCCAGGAGCGCCAGCGGGGGACCCAAGAAGAGGATCTGGGCTGCTCTGTGCAAGACCACTACACAGAGCAGGCAAGTATAACAGGTTTGCTATTTAATATCACTTTAAGCTTTGACAATAAAACCTAGAAGATGATTGGTTACTATAAGCAGTTGCACCAGATTCTATGTGCACCAGTTTTAGTAAATCTCCCCCATTGTGTTGCATTGATATGCACTGTATTAATGTTTTGCATTGAAGTTTCATTTTTTTGTTTTTTCTTTATTATTCACAGTAGAAGACAAAATACATTGTTCTTCTTTCCTAAAACCTTATTCATACATCCTATAAGGTGCAGACAGCGGGATCTGTGTGTCTGGAATCCCGGACAGCTTTAGCCGGGAAGCCTTTACAAAGCAATGACAGGGGTAGTAGCTGTCCATGGCTTTCTGCATGTCTCCACCCATTCAGCGGTTACCGGCAGCAAGGACAGATGATCAGTCTTGGATGCCATCTCTGTTTTGAGGTCTGGTCATCTGTCCACAGCTGTAAGTAACCATTAGATACACTATATTACCAAAAGTATTGGGACACCTGCCTTTACACGCACATGAACTTTAATGGCATCCCAGTCTTTGTCCATAGGGTTCAATATTGAGTTGGCCCACCCTTTGCAGCTATAACAGCTTCAACTCTTCTGGGAAGGCTGTCCACAAGGTCTAGGAGTGTGTCTATGGGAATGTTTGACCATTCTTCCAGAAGTGCATTTGTGAGGTCAGGCACATCACAAGAGAAGGCCTGACTCAGTCTCCGCTCTAATTCTTCCCAAAGGTGTTCTATCGGGTTGATGTGTAGGCCAGTCAAGTTCCTCCACCCCAAACTTGCTTATCCATGTCTTTATGGACCTTGCTCTGTGCACTGGTCCAAACCATTTGGTGGAGAGGGGGGGGATTATGGTGTGGGGTTGTTTTCAGGTGTTGGGCTTGGTCCCTTAGTTCCAGTGAAGGGAACTCTTAAGGCGTCAGCATACCAAGACATTTTGGACAATTTCATGCTCCCAACTTTGTGGGAACAGTTTGGTGATGGCCCCTTCCTGTTCCAACATGACTGCGCACCAGTACACAAAGCAAGATCCATAAAGACATGGATGAGCGAGTTTGGAGTGGAGGAACATGACTGGCCTGCACAGAGTCCTGGCCTCAACCCAATAAAACACCTTTGGGATGAATTAGAGCGGAGACTGCGAGCCAGGCCTTCTTGTCCACTTCAGTACCTGACCTCACAAATGAGATTTAATATCACTTTAATGGCCAATTCAAAGTGAAAAGGGTTGCCTTAATGCACTATGGGTAATACACACATATGTGAGAATGGGCCTTACAGCTGTTTACATCTGGACGGTTAAGAATTAAGAATAACACAAAAGAGGCCAGAGGTAAAAGCTCAAAAGGCATTGCCAACATCCTGATTAGAATATGGAAAAAGGGAAATAAGAATAATGACTTCTTAAAGTGACAAACAATATCCTTATTCAACAAAAATAATCCATATGCATCCACCATGTAATGGTCCTGTAAAAAATTCAGTACATATTATACAGTATTAGTTCCAATCATACGCAAAAAAAAAAAAAAATGTGGAAGGGGCTGAAAGCAATAGAGCAGGGATATGCAATTAGCGGACCTCCAGCTGTTGCAAAACTACAAGTCCCATCATGCCTCTGCCTCTGAGTGTCATGCTTGCGGCTGTCAGAGTCTTGCTATGCCTCATGGGAGTTGTAGTTCTGCAACAGCTGGAGGTCCGCTAATTGCATATCCCTGCAATAGAGGATACTTTTTTTTTTTTTTTTGAGTAGGAATACAGATTTGAAAAGACTGTTTCAAAATCAGAGTTTAGTGTCAGCCCCAAATGTCAGAAGACATCAGCCAGTTAAAAAAAAAGAAAAAAAAAAAAAAAAAAAAAGAAGAAGAACACACACACCCGATATTCAGCCCGTGTGTATGCCACCCTGTCCAACAGAAGCGAGTCATTTGTTTGGCTTGTCAGACAAGCATGCTGGAAAACAAGGAGCCAACTGACTCTCGATCAGAGCTCTGCGCCAATGGTGGAGATCGCTGATTGGCGGGGGGAGGGGTACGCGGGGCATCCCCCCGTCAGGACGTAACAACTCAGCAGGAGAGATCGCTATACTAATTTTTAATAATATTGCATAGTTAGTATAGCAGCTCTGACCAAAGCTGACAGTTTTTTTTTTTTTGTTCAACTAACTGGGTTGATTGAAAAAAAAAAAAAACTCATAGTGTGTACCAGGCTTAAGAAAAAAAACAAAAAACTGACATTTCAGGAGGAGCCGCTGTACTATCTGATGTTAGTACAGTGATCTTCCCTGCTGTGCTATTGTGTTCAGACAGGGGGACACCACCCTACCCCCCACCCTCCAGCAGACCTTTTTTGGTCATGCCCCTTTGACAGAAGCCGGCTTACGTCAGACCGGCTGCAGTACACACAGGTTGAATCCCCCCGACATTCGGCCTGTGTGTACTAAGCTTCAGAGTCCCCTTCCCATCCAAGTATGAAATGATTTGGCTACAACACAAGCATTAATACAATCATTGCATTTCTTTATTCCGAATCATTATTTAACACTTGAGAGTCTATTGTTGTTCTCTCTATGTTAATAAGATACTTAATTTATAGTAAAAAAAAAAAAATTAAATAAAAACCACACACACACACACACAGGTCTGTTAGATTACAGAGAGCACTGGGCAGGATGGTCAAACTCTGGTGCCCACATAGTCATATCTATACAATCTGCTCAACCGTTACAAGGATAGTGGAAGGAAGACAATGAAAATGTGAGTTTAGTATAACAGGCCAAATTCATGAAGCTTTACACAAGTATAAGAAACTATTTTGGCTCATTTTCCAATCATTTTTTTTTTAAATTAGGTTCCTTATACTGATATTAAAGTTTTGCAAGCTGAGCCTCATAACTGGCTGAATATAACTTCAGTGCAGATTTCCAGATACAAGTGACACCACCGAGCCCCATATCTCAATGATGTTACAAGTCTCCGGCTCCTGATGTTTGGCCAACAATGACCTCACAGGGTGGAAACTGGTAGACACTTGTCTAAGGGTGCACTCACACCGAGGCGTCAGCGGTAAAGCGATGCTATTTTTAGCGGCGCCTTACCGTTGTTTTTGCGGAGGTTTTCGGCCACTAGCGGGGTGCTTTTAACCCCCGCTAGCAGCCAGAAAAGGGTTAATATTGCCCGCAAAGCGCCGCTGCAGCAGCGGTTTGGCGGCGCTGCCCAATCATTTCAATGGGCAGGAGCGGTGTACACACCGCTCCTTCACCGCCCCAAAGACGCTGCTTGCAGGAGTTTTTTTAACGTCCTGCCAGCGCACTGCTCCAGTGTGAAAGCACTCAGGCTTTCACACTGAGACTGCAGGGGAGTCGTTTTTCAGGCGCTATTTTTAGCTCAAAAGCGCCTGAAAAACGCCTCCAGTGTGAAAGGAGTCTAAAGAACATTTTAAAACTCGGACAATTTAGTGCAAAAGAGTCAGTCTGAATTCACATTATTCCAGTCAGAAAAGGTTGATACAAACATTTTTATTTATGGAGATGCTACTGTACATTGTATACATTGTGTGATGTCCAGTCTGGGAAGGTGTCTAGAGCAAATATGGGTATTCCCCAAGTATAAAGTCCAAAACATAAAACGCCAGGATGCTGATTAAATTTGTCCCCAATCCAGCTTTCATCTAAAAAAAATTAAAAATAAATAAGGAAACAAAGATAAAGTATTAGAACAAAGCCAATGTACACCATGTTCAAATACAATATATCAAAAGCTGCAATTGTGTCTAAATACAAGAGATGTGTGTATCGTTATTTGAATGTTGGTGTCCTTTGTGCATTTCTTCCAGATCTGTGCAGTAATCCAGCATGCAACAACGTCTGCACTTTTCCCCTGTTCAGGAGCTTCCGATAAAAAAAAAAAAAAAAAAAAAAAAAAAGTCAGTGCTGCTCTCTCCTCTCGTTCAGGGTGACTGGTTTTGTGTTTGCCCCCCTGTAGTTTCTTGCAGGTAGCCTGTAGTTTAAAGTGATTCTAAAAGGCAGAAGGTTTTCACCTTAATGAATTCTACGCATTAAGATAAAAAAACCTTCTGTGTGTAGCAGCCCCCTAATACTTACCCGAGTCCCATCTCTATCCAGCGATGTTGCACGAGAGCCTCGGCTTTCCGGGGACTCTGCTTCCTCATTGGCTGAGACAGCAGCGGGCACCATTGGCTTCCGCTGCTGTCAAAATCAGTGAGCCGCAGCTCTGCGTCTAAATGGGACACAGAGAGCAGCAGCGAGGAAGCCAGCCTACTCGGGTGCCCCCACAGCAAGCAGCTTGCCAGGAGTGCCGGCAGGGGGACTCAAGAAGAGGAAGAACGAGACTTCTCTGTGCAAAACCACTACACAGAGCAGGTAAGTATAACATAAATAAAAATAAATAAATAAGATTAGCCCATATCACTTTAAAGGATAAGTCCACCATTGAGAATGTTCCACACGTGTTTAGGGTAAAACATCTAACATGTTACCAATGCTGCAGCCGCTGCCGATTCCCCCCTCCCTGCGACAGCAGTATGGGGAGAAGTTCAACAAACTACTGGTCAGTTTTCATAGGCTTGCGCAGCCTATTGGATTAGGGTGTGCACCCCAAAACTCACACGTGTATATATATTTATTTATTACACACACACACATATACGCACAGACACACACTGTTAAATAAATGTAAATAAACATTTTGAAATGTGTTAAAACAATTTTTAATATATAAATGCATTTTACATCATATGGCAGAGCTGGTCAGAGGGAGAAAGTGGGGGTGAGAGAGGGGGGACATGGGATCAGTTGGCAGTGGTGGTGGGGGTGATCAGTGGCAGTGCTGGAGGGAGGGGGGGTGATCAGTGGCAGTGCTGGAGGGAGGGGGGGTGATCAGTGGCAGTGCTGGAGGGAGGGGGGCTGATCAGTGGCAGTGTTGGAGAGGGGGGCTGATCAGTGGCAGTGCTGGAGAGGGGGCTGATCAGTGGCAGTGCTGGAGAGGGGGGCTGATCAGTGGCAGTGCTGGAGAGGGGGGCTGATCAGTGGCAGTGCTGGAGAGGGGGGCTGATCAGTGGCAGTGCTGGAGAGGGGGCTGATCAGTGGCAGTGCTGGAGAGGGGTTGATGAATCAGTGACAGTTGTGGTGGGGGGTAATGGTATCAGTGGCAGTACTAGGGTGGGATGAGTGGCAGTGCTAGGGGATTGATGGGATCAGTGGCAGTGCTGGGGGGGATGGGATCAGTGGCAGTGCTGGAAAGTTGATGGGATCAGTGATGTTGATGGTGGTTGTGGTGGGGTAATGATATCAGTGGCAGTACTGGGGGAATGGGATGAGTGGCAAGGTTGGGGGGATCATTGGCAGTGCTAGGGGTTGATGGGATTAGTGGCAGTGGTGGGGGGGGTTCATGGCAGTACTGGGGGGGGGGGGGGTGAGTGGCAGTGGAGGGGGGGGGCAATGCTGGGGGGAGATAGGATGAGTGGCAGTGTTGAAGGGCATGAGATCAGTGGCAGCAGTGGTGGAGGGGTGGGATCAGTGACAGTGCTTGGTGGGGGAGATAGGATGAGTGGCAGTGCTGGGGGACATGGCAGCAGTGTGGAGGGGGATGGGATTGGTGGTAGTGCTGGGTGGGGGTATGGATGGGATCGGTGGCAGTGCTGGGTGGGGGTATGGATGGGATCGGTGGCAGTGCTGGATGGGGGGGTGGATGGGATCAGTGGAAGTGCTGGGTGGGGGGATGGATGGGGTCAGTGGCAGTGCTGGGTGGGGGGATGGATGCTGTCAGTGGCAGTGCTGGGTGGGGGGATGGATGGGGTCAGTGGCGGCGCTGGGTGGGGGGGGGGATGGGATCGGTGGCAGCGCTGGGTGGGGGGGGGAAGGATGGGATCAGTGGCAGCGCTGGGTGTGGGGGAAGGATAGGATCGGTGGCAGTGCTGGGTGGGGGGGATGGACGGGATCGGTGGCAGTGCTGGGTGGGGGGGATGGACGGGATCGGTGGCAGTGCTGGGTGGGGGGGATGGACGGGATCGGTGGCAGTGCTGGGTGGGGGGGATGGACGGGATCGGTGGCAGTACTGGGTGGGGGGGATGGACGGGATCGGTGGCAGTGCTGGGTGGGGGGATGGACAGGATCGGTGGCAGTGCTGGGTGGGGGGATGGATGGGATTGGTGGCACTCACTTGCTCTCAGTGTGGACTCCATGCTTGCTGTGTCTCCGGCTCCCTCCAGGCTTCACGTGTTTCCTCACACAGCGGAGACCTCCTCCGTTCTTCCTAATGGGTCAGCTGGCTATTGCAGTCCCCCGGACACCATGCCCCCATCTGCCTGCTGCTGCAAATTCAATGGCCGGAGCAGCTGGGTGGGCAGTCCTGCAGCAGTTACTTAGAACGAAAGAATCAGGGGGAGCTGGGAGGCGGAGCCAGCAGTTCTAGTACAGTAGCCGATGGAAACATAGAACACCAGGCTGGATGAGAGGGGCAACGGGGCGGTATATAGAACAGCCGATGCTCTGCATTTTCCTCCATGCAGGCCCTGAATGCTCGCTTCTCCTCCTCTTCCTCCCGAAGGCATTCAACGGCTGTAGGGCAGAAAATGCAGAGCATCGGTTGTTCTATATGCCGCCTGCTGCCCCTCTCATCCAGGTGTAGACAAGTATGTCAGGGGATTAGGACCCGGCACCCCCCCCCGCGCACGCCTATGTCAGTATTTTAAATAAGCGCAGGTGTGCGGGGCTCTGCCCACTCGGCCAGGTCATTCATTCTTAGAGATCTGTGAATGAACTACAAGTACCGACATTCTTTGCAGATGTCGGCTTGTAATTCTCAATGAACAACCACGGCGCTGTGCAGCTCTCTAGGTAGTTTATTGATTCTTCCTGTCAGTGTATCTGCTTGCCCATTCGAGATGTACGGGCACACAAATGCACTGACAGGTCTGCAAGAGACCTGCATAGAACCAGCAATCTTCTGATCGCTAGTGCAAAGCTTTACAGGCTCAAAAAAATAAATAAAAAATAAATACACTTTTACCTGCAAAAAAAAAAAAAAAAAAAAGTGCTCTACTTTAACAATTTCCAGCCCAGGTCTATTATGGCACTCCTCTCCTACATGTAAAAATTAATAATTTTTTTGCTTAAAAAAAAAACGAAAATCAGAACCCCCAAACATGTATATTTTTTAGCAGAGATCCTAGGGAAAAAAATAGCGGTCATTGCAACTTTTTGTGTCACACGGTATTTGTGCAGCAATTTTTCAAAATGCGTTTTTTTTTGTGGAAAAAAAACTGTTTCTTGAGAAAAAAAAAAAAAATCAAAAAAAAATCAAAAAAAACACCAAACACTAATGTTAGCCCAATTTTATTGGTCCTGGGCTAGAATTATTGCTCTCGCTCTAACAATCGTGGTGATACCTCACCTGTGGTTTATTCCCATTACAAGGATTGTAAACATCCCTTGTAATAGGAATAGCGCATGGCAGGTCCTCTTTACAGAAAGATGTGGGGTCTATAAGACCTCACATCTCTCCTTTAGACTGGAAAGCCTGAGATCAAAAAAAAAAAAAAAAATTACACAATCTCAGCCTTTCCCGCTGACGTCACTTCACACTATGGTAGCTGTTACAGGTGGCTGTAACGTGCATTTAAAAGAGAAGTATGTGGTTTGGGAGAGTTAATGGGGCATGCATGGAGTGCGCTATGGAGTATAGAAAGGTAAAGGGGATGGGGTATGCATGGAGTGCGCTATGGAGTATAGGTGAGCTAATGGGGCATGCATGGAGTGCGCTATGTAGTATAGGGCATGCATGGAGTGTGCTATGGTGTACAGGAGAGTGTAAAAGGATGTATGGAGTGCACTATGAAATATAGGACAGTTAATGTTGCATGCATGGAGTGTGCTATGGGGTATAGGAGAGTGTATGGAGCATGCATGGAGTGCGCTATAGAATATAGGGGAGTGTATGGGGCATGCATGGAGTGTGCTATGGAGTATAGGATAGTTAATGGGGCATGCATGGAGTGCACTATGGAATATAGGAGAGTGTATGGGGCATGCATGGAGTGTGCTATGGGGCATAGGAGAGTGTATGGGGCATGCATGGAGTGTGCTCTGGTGTATAGGAGAGTGTATGAGGATGCATGGAGTGTTCTATGGAGTATAGGAGAGTTAATGGGGCATGTATAGAGTGCGCTATGGAGTATAGGAGAGTGTATGGGGCATGCATGGAGTGCGCTATGAGGTATAGAAGCGTGTATAAGGATGCATGGAGTGCACTATGGAGTATAGGAGAGTTAATAGGGCATGCATGGAGCGTGCCATGGGGTATAGGAGAGTGTATGGGGCATGCATGGAGTGTGCTATGGAGTATAGGAGAGTTAATAGGGCATGGATGGAGTGCGCTATGGGGTAAGGAGAGTGTATGGGGATGCATAGAGTGCACTATGGGGTATAGGAGAGTGTATGGGGCATGCATGAAGTGCACTATGGGGTATAGGAGAGTGTATGGGGTATGCATGGAGTGTGCTTTGGGGTATAGGAGAGTTACTGGGGCATGCATGGAGTATGCTATGGCGTATGGAGAGGTAATGGGGCATGCATGGAGTGCACTATGTAGTATAGGAGAGCGTATGGGGCATGCATGGAGTGCGCTGTAGAGTATAGGAGAGCGTATGGGGCATGCATGGAGTGTGCTATGGGGTATAGGAGAGTGTATGGATCATGCATGGAGTGCGCTATAGAATATGGGGGAGTGTATGGGGCATGCATGGAGTGTGCTATGGAGTATAGAATGGAATGGGCTATGGAGTATAGGAGAGTGTATGGGGCATGCATGGAGTGCGCTATAGAGTATAGGGTAGTGTATGGGGCATGCATGGAGTGCGCTATGGGGTATAGGAGAGTGCATGGTGCATACATGGTGTGTGCTATGGGGTATAGGGGAGTGTATTGGGCATGCATGGAGTGCGCTATGGAGTATACGAGAGTGTATAAGGATGCATGGAGTGTGTTATGGAGTATAGGAGAGTTAATAGGGCACACATGGAGTGCGTTATGGGGTATAGGAAAGTGTATGGGGCACGTATGGAGTGCGCTATGGGGTCAGGAGAGTGTATGGGGACGCATGGAGTGTGCTATGGTGTATAGGAGATTGTATGGGTCATGCATGGAGTGTGCTTTTGGGTATAGTAGAGTGTATGGGTCATGCATGGAGTGTGCTATGGAGTATAGGGGAGTATATGGGGCATGCATGGAGTGCGCTTTGGGCTATAGGAGAGTGTATGGGGCATGAATAGACTGCACTATGGAGTATAGGAGAGTGTATGGAGCATGCATGGAGTGCGCTATAAGGTATAGGGGAGTGTATGGGGTATGCATGGAGTGTGCTATGGATTATAGGGGAGTGTATGGGGCATGCAAGGAGTGCACTATGGAGTATAGGGGAGTGTATGAGGCATACATGGAGTGCGCTGTAGAGTATAGGAGCGCGTATGGGGCATACATGGGGTGTGCTATGGGGTATATGAGAGTGTATGGGGCATGCATGGAGTGCGCTGTGGGGTATAGGAGAGTTAATGGGCCATGCATGGAGTGCGCTATAGAGTATAAGAGAGTGTATGGGGCATGCATGGAGTGCGCTATGGAGTATAGGAGAGCGTATGGGGCATGCATGGAGTGTGCATGGATCATGCATGGAGTGCGCTATAGAATATGGGGGAGTGTATGGGGCATGCATGGAGTGCGCTATAGAATATGGGGGAGTGTATGGGGCATGCATGGAGTGTGCTATGGAGTATAGAAGAGTTAATGGGGCATGAATGGAGTGGGCTATGGAGTATAGGAGAGTGTATGGGGCATGCACGGAGGTTCGCTATAGGGTATAGGGGAGTGTATGGGACATGCATGGAGTGCGCTATAGAGTATAGGGTAGTGTATGGGGCATGCATGGAGTGTGCTATGGGGTATAGGAGAGTGCATGGTGCATACATGGAGTGTGCTATGGGGTATAGGGGAGTGTATTGGGCATGCATGGAGTGCGCTATGGAGTATACGAGAGTGTATAAGGGTGCATGGAGTGTGTTATGTAGTATAGGAGAGTTAATAGGGCACACATGGAGTGCGTTACGGGGTATAGGAAAGTGTATGGGGCATGCATGGAGTGCGCTATGGGGTAAGGAGAGTGTATGGGGATGCATGGAGTGTGCTATGGTGTATAGGAGATTGAATGGGTCATGCATGGAGTGTGCTTTCAGGTATAGGAGAGTGTATGGGTCATGCATGGAGTGTGTTATGGAGTATAGGGGAGTGTATGGGGCATGCATGGAGTGTGCTTTGGGGTATAGGAGAGTGTATGGGACATGCATAGAGTGTGCTTTGGGGTATAGGAGTGTATGGGGCATGCATGGAGTGTGCTATGGCGTATGGAGAGGTAATGGGGCATGCATGGAACGCGCTATGGATTATAGGGGAGTGTATGGAGCATGCTGTTGCATATAGGAGAGTTAATGGGGTATGCATGGAGTGCGCTATGGAGTATAGGGGAGTGTATGGGGCATGCATGGAGTGCGCTGTAGAGTATAGGAGAGCGCATGGGGCATACATGGGGTGCGCTATGGGATATAGGAGAGTGTATGGAGCATGCATGGAGTGCGCTATAGAATATAGGGGAGTGTATGGGGCATGCATGGAGTGTGCTATGGGGTATAGGAGAGTGTATGGGGCATGCATGGAGTATGCTATGGCGTATGGAGAGGTAATGGGGCATGCATGGAGTGCGCTATGGAGTATAGGGGAGTGTATGGGGCATGCATGGAGTGCGCTGTAGAGTATAGGAGAGTGTATGGATCATGCATGGAGTGCGCTATAGAATATGGGGGAGTGTATGGGGCATGCATGGAGTGTGCTATGGAGCATAGAAGAGTTAATGAGGCATGAATGGAGTGTGCTATGGAGTATAGGAGAGTGTATGGGGCATGCACGGAGGTGCGCTATAGGGTATAGGGGAGTGTATGGGGCATGCATGGAGTGCGCTATAGAGTATAGTGTAGTGTATGGGGCATGCATGGAGTGCGCTATGGGGTATAGGGGAGTGTATTGGGCATGCATGGAGTGCGCTATGGGGTAAGGAGAGTGTATGGGGACGCAAGGAGTGTGCTATGGTGTATAGGAAATTGTATGGGTCATGCATGGAGTGTGCTTTCGGGTATAGGAGAGTGTATGGGTCATGCATGGAGTGTGCTATGGAGTATAGGGGAGTGTATGGGGCATGCATGGAGTGCGCTATGGAGTATAGGAGAGTGTATTGGTCATGCATGGGGCATGCATAGACTGCACTATGGGGTATAGGAGAGTGTATGGGGCATGCATGGAGTGTGCTATGGCGTATGGAGAGGTAATGGGGCATGCATGGAACACGCTATGGATTATAGGGGAGTGTATGGAGCATGCTGTTGCGTATAGGAGAGTTAATGGGGCATGCATGGAGTGCACTATGGAGTATAGAGAGGTAATAAGGATGGGGTATGCATGGAGTGCGCTATGTAGTATAGGGGAGTGTATGGGGCATGCATGGAGTGCGCTGTAGAGTATAGGAGAGCGCATGGGGCATACATGGGGTGTGCTATGGGATATAGGAGAGTGTATGGAGCATGCATGGAGTGCGCTATAGAATATAGGGGAGTGTATGGGGCATGCATGGAGTGTGCTTTGGGGTATAGGAGAGTTACTGGGGCATACATGGAGTATGCTATGGCGTATGGAGAGGTAATGGGGCATGCATGGAGTGCGCTATGGAGTATAGGGGAGTGTATGGGGCATGCATGGAGTGCGCTGTAGAGTATAGGAGAGTGTATGGGTCATGCATGGAGTGCCCTATAGAATATGGGGGAGTGTATGGGGCATGCATGGAGTGTGCTATGGAGCATAGAAGAGTTAATGAGGCATGAATGGAGTGTGCTATGGAGTATAGGAGAGTGTATGGGGCATGCATGGAGTGCGCTATAGAGTATAGTGTAGTGTATGGGGTATAGGGGAGTGTATTGGGCATGCATGGAGTGCGCTATGGGGTAAGGAGAGTGTATGGGGACGCAAGGAGTGTGCTATGGTGTATAGGAAATTGTATGGGTCATGCACGGAGTGTGCTTTCGGGTATAGGAGAGTGTATGGGTCATGCATGGAGTGTGCTATGGAGTATAGGAGAGTGTATTGGTCATGCATGGAGTGCACTATGGAGTATAGGAGAGTGTATTGGTCATGCATGGAGTGTGCATGGGGCATGCATAGAGTGCACTATGGGGTATAGGAGAGTGTATGGGGCATGCATGGAGTGTGCTATGGCCTATGGAGAGGTAATGGGGCATGCATGGAACGTGCTATGGATTATAGGGGAGTGTATGGAGCATGCATGGAGCATGCTGTTGCATATAGGAGAGTTAATGGGGCATGCATGGAGTATGCTATGGCGTATAGAGAGGTAATAAGGATTGGGTATGCATGGAGTGCGCTATGGAGTATAGGGGAGTGTATGGGGCATGCATGGAGTGCGCTGTAGAGTATAGGAGAGTGTATGGGGCATACACGTGGTGTGCTATGAAGTGTAGGAGAGAGTGTATGGGGCATGCATGGAGTGAGCTATAGGGGAGTGTATGACGAATGCATGGGGTGTGCTATAGAGTATAGAGAGGTAATGGGGCATGTATGGAGCGTGCTATGGAGGATAGGGGAGTGTATGGGGTATGTATGGAGTGTGCTATGGAGTATAGGAGAGTTAATTGGGCATGCATGGAGTGCGCTATAGTGTATAAGAGAGTATATGGGGCATGCATGGAGTGTGCTCTGGTGTATAGGAGAGTGCATGGTGCATACATGGAGTGTGCTCTGGTGTATAGGAGAGTGTATGAGGATGCATGGATTGTGCTATGGAGTATAGGAGAATTAATGGGGCATGCATGGAGTGTGCTTTGGGGTAAAGGAGAGTGCATGGGGCATGCATAGAGTGCACTATGGGGTATAGGAGAGTGTATGGGGCATGCATGGAGTATGCTATTGCGTATAGAGAGGTAATGGGGCATGCATGGAGTGCGCTATGGATTATAGGGGAGTGTATGGGGCATGCATGGAGTGCGCTATGGAGTATAGGAGAGTGTATGAGGATGCATAGAGTGCGCTATGGAGTATATAAGAGTGTATGGGGCATGCATGGAATGCAACAGCTTCAGCCCATTCAATTTATTTTTTGCACTACAAACAAAAAAAGAGCGACGATTTTGAAAAAAACGCATTATTTTTTACTATTAGATATAATAAATATCCCCCAAAAATAAATTCCTCAGTTTGGGCCGATATGTATTCTTCTACATATTTTTGGAAAAAAGAAAAAAAAAAAAAAATATCACAATAAGGGTATATTGATTGGTTTGCGCAAAAGTTATAACTTTGGGGTTACTATATCCGACGAGACACGATGAAAGCCAATTCCGGCTTTGGGTATCTGGCTAGCCAGCGGACATATCGGCTGGTCACTGGGGCCTCCCGGTGGGACGGAGATCCTGGACATAGCGGCGATGGGGACGTCCCCTCCAGCTGCTTGTGATAACAATTGAGCGGCTGCTTATCTGCATCTGTTGTTATCCCAAGAAAGCCGACCGTTGGCTCTAAAAAAACAGTAGCGGGGTGATGCCTGCAGCTACATAATACCCGGTACAACCACTTGTAGCAGAATGACGTACAGGTATGAGATTTTGCATCAAAAGGTTAAAATACAACTACTAGAAGTACTTCAGTTTGACTTCCTATCAGCCTCGTAGGTTGCTGGTCACAGATGGAGCAATGTGTCCCATGTTTCCAGATACATGACAACACTGAACAGTAAGGTCTCCATTCTATGAGGCCCCTTCTCATGTGAGTGATGTGCTGTCATCCCAGAGAAGTACAGACACTTCTTTGGGGGAGGATCTCATGTTTTTAGCCCAACAAAAATCAATTGGAGCCCCTGAAATACACACATAACACGTGTTTTTGTGCCTAATAGCCAGTCTCCTCCTCCAAGTCACCTCCTTCCAATTGGCTGAAATAAAGCCCCCTTCCACCTGAACATACATGAAAATCACATGTAAACACAACTGAAGAAGCCGACACTCACGTGTGCTCCTAGCTTTAGCATGTTGTAATTCAGGCAGAACTGGCCAATCAGTCGCTTTGTCTAAATAGTAACCATATTTTCTGCACCAATCATGTGACCAGAGTCTCAGCAGCGCTGGAATGAGCGATTTCCCAAAAAGGATACAATTAGGATTTATTAACCGCTTCCGGACCGTCCCACATATATATATATACTGCAGCAGGGCGGTCCTTCAGAGCAAAATCCTCTACCTGTCCTGTAAATGATTTTTATTTCTTTGGGTCGGGGCGCCGCCGGCGACCGGCTGTGATTGGACACAGTGGGAGACAATCAGCGGGTCCAGTGGACTTGTTGTCTGCTGAGACCCGCCGATCGCTCCCGAGGCAGACGGAACGTTGCTCTGTCTATGTGAACAAGGCAGATCACCGTTCTGTCAGAGGGGAAGATGAAGATCTTGCGTTTCTGCTAATCAGGAAAATGGATCTCTGTCTTCCCCCAATCAAATCACCTCCCCCACAGTTAGAAAGCCCCCCCCCAGGAACATGATTAACCCTTTGATCGCCCCTGATGTTAACCCCGTCCCTGCCAGTGTCATTAGTACAGTGACAGTGCATATTTTTAGCACTGATCACTGTATTGGTGTCCCTGGTCTCCTAAAAGTGTCACTTAGTGTCCGATTTGTCTGCCGCAATGTCGCAGTCCAGCTAAAAATCGCTGTTCGCTGCCACTAATAGTAAAAAAAAAAAAAAAAATAATTCCATAAAAACATCCCATAGTTTGTAGACGGTATAACTTTTGCACAAACCAATCAAAAAACGCTTATTGGGATTTTTTTACCAAAAATATGTAGCAGAATACATATTGGCCTAAATTGATGAAGAAATTTGTTTTTACATTTTTATTGGATATTTTTATAGCTGAAAGTAAAAAAAAATATATATTTTTATTTTAAATTGTCGGTCTTTTGGTTTATAGTGCAAAAAAAAAAGTCGCTGAGGTGATCAAATACCACCAAAAGAAAGTTCTATTTGTGGGGAAAAGGGACATACATTGTATTTGGGTACAACGTCACATGACTGCGCAATTGTTAGAGTAACGCAGTGCCGCATCGCAAAAAATGGCCTGGTCACAAAGGGGGGGGGTAAATCTTCTGGGGCTGAAGAGGTTAATCTTGGTTTCATGTTCTGTTCTATCACTGAGGGTCATTTTTAATAAGATTCTAGTAATGATAAGGTAGAGATCTACATGGATGGAAGAAGCTTTATTGTGGAGACAGACAGACAGTGCAGAGCATAGAATGAGTCTCTTATCACACAGAACAATGTAGTAGTGTGACCTCCATGTGTTATAATGAGCCCTGAGGGGACTGTGTGAGGAGAGGGAAGGTCTGTGCTAAGTTGTCCCCCTTCCCTCCTTCTACTTACCGGGAAAATTCTTCTTTCCTCCAGTCATGTGACAAGGGCATAGAATGAGTGAGAACGGGCAGACTTCCCTCCCTACACAGCGGCGCTCTCTATTTCCACCTGCAGGCTGGAGGGTGAAGAACGCCGAATCCTCTCTCCAGCTTTCTTCTCCTGTCACCGTACATCGGAGGCGATGCTGAACTGCGCCACAGCCCGCGCGCGCCCCCTTCGGCGGGGGGGTCACGTTTCCTCTGATTGGCGGAGGGGGCGGGCGGATAACGGTAATACAGCACGAGACAGCTGAGCGGCGCCATTTTCTTCTGTGCTTTCCTACGGAGAAGACGCGTCATTTCCGCGCTCGTCACAGAAGAGGAACAGCGCCCTACAGAGGAATTTTCGGAGATTACAGCCACAGATTCTTCATCGGAGATATAGTAAGTGTCATTAGAAGTGATTTTGAAAAAAAAAAAAAGAAGTGATGTCACCTTACAAGTGAGATCGGGTCCGGTGCCCAGATGTGTGTGTAAAAAAGAGCTGGACCCGGCTGTAATGATCTGTTTTCTGGGGGGGGGGGCAATAAAGAGCTGGACCTGGCTGCAATGATCTGTTTTCTCTGGGGGGGGGGGCAATAAAGAGCTGGACCCGGCTGCAATGATCTGTTTTCTCTGGGGGGGGGGGGCAATAAAGAGCTGGACCTGGCTGTAATGATCTGTTTTCTCTGGGGGGGGGGGGCAATAAAGAGCTGGACCTGTCTGTAATGATCTGTTTTCTCTGGGGGGGGGGGGGCAATAAAGAGCTGGACCCGGCTGTAATGATCTGTTTTCTCTGGGGGGGGGGGGCAATAAAGAGCTGGACCTGGCTGTAATGATCTGTTTTCTCTGGGGGGGGGGGGGACAATAAAGAGCTGGACCTGGCTGTAATGATCTGTTTTCTCTGGGGGGGGGGGGGGCAATAAAGAGCTGGACCCGGCTGCAATGATCTGTTTTCTCTGGGGGGGGGGGGGGCAATAAAGAGCTGGACCCGGCTGCAATGATCTGTTTTCTCTGGGGGGGGGGGGCAATAAAGAGCTGGACCCGGCTGCAATGATCTGTTTTCTCTGGGGGGGGGGGCAATAAAGAGCTGGACCCAGCTGTAATGATCTGTTTTCTCTGGGGGGGGGCAATAAAGAGCTGGACCCGGCTGTAATGATCTGTTTTCTCTGGGGGGGGGCAATAAAGAGCTGGACCCGGCTGTAATGATCTGTTTTCTCTGGGGGGGGCAATAAAGAGCTGGACCAGGCTGCAATGATCTGTTTTCTCTGGGGGGGGGGGGCAATAAAGAGCTGGACCTGGCTGTAATGATCTGTTTTCTCTGGGGGGGGGGGCAATAAAGAGCTGGACCAGGCTGTAATGATCTGTTTTCTCTGGGGGGAGGGGACAATAGAGATCTGAACCCGGCTGTAATGACCCCTTCCCCCCCTCCTGCTGCTCTCCGGTGCCCTCCGCTGCTTACCAGAGTTGTTGGCAGCGGCGGAGGTGATCGCGTCCTTCTGCTGGCTGGGTATGGATACGAGTGAGGGGAAGAAGACCCCCCACCCCTCTCCATACCATTGCAGGGCACAAGTGACATCAAAATGTCACTTCCCCCCATAGCTTTCAAAGGGACATTTTTTTTTTTTTAATTTTTTCAAATGACATTTTTTTTTTTAATTGCATTTTAGTGTAAAGAGGTCTTTTGGACCCCAGATCCCATATTTAAGAGGTCCTGTCATGGAAAAAAAGTGACACATTTTTTTTCTAAAAAAAGAACAGTGTAAAAATAAAAAATAAAAGGTAAAATAAATAAGAAAAAAAAAAAAAATTTAAGCACGCCCCCATTTCACCGAGCTCGCGTGCAGAAGCGAACGCATACGTGAGCAGCGCCCGCATATGAAAACGGTGTTCAAACCACACATGTGAGATATCACCGCGATTGATAGAGGGAGAGAAATAATTCTAGCCCTAGACCTCCTCTGTAACTCAAAACATGCAACCTGTATAGTTTTTTAAACGTCGCCTATGGAGATTTTTAAGGGTAAAAGATTGCATCCTCTCAGTGGCTGTGCATGGAGACGAGTGAGGGGAAGATGGTCCCCACCCATCTCTATGACACTGCAGGGCGGAAGCGACGTCATAACGTCACTTCCACCCATGCCTCTTAAAGGCACATTTTTTCAATGTCATTTTTTATTTATTTCTTTTTTTTTTATTGCATTTAAGTCCAAATATGAGATCTGAGGTCTTTTTGACCCCGGATCTCATATTTAAGAGGACCTGTCATGCTTTTTTCTATTACAAGGGATGTTTACATTCCTTGTAATGGGAATAAAAATGATCCAATGTTTTTTTTTTAACAGTGAAAAATTAAATAAACTAAAAGTAAAATAAATAAATAAAAAAAATTTTTTTGTTAAAGCGCCCTGTCCCGACGAGCTCGCGCGCAGAAGCGATCGCATACGTGAGTAGCGCCCGCATATGAAAACGGTGGTCAAACCACACATGTGAGGTATCGCCGTGACCGGTAGAGCGAGAGCAATAATTCTAGCCCTAGACCTCCTCTGTAACGCAAAACATGCAACCTGTATAGTTTTTTAATCGTCGAGATTTTTAAGGGTAAAAGTTTGACGCCATTCCACGAGCGGGCGCAATTTTGAAGCGTGACATGTTAGGTATCAAAGACAGCGCAAGGAAAAAAAAGTATGTAGAAATCTCCTAGAGCAGAAAGTCCCAATCTCAGTATATACACTCTCTGCAGGGTGTGATACCTTATGAAGTGGTGCTAATATTCAGAAGCATTAACCCTCCGCTGGATAGGGCCCAGTCGGGAAAAATGTTTTCTGAAAACTAATTTGTGGGTCAGGGTGATGGGAACCAAGAAATGAATGATAGGAAGCAGCAATACGGTTGTTAATATGCTAATGTGCTACACCCTCTGCATAAAAACGGTGCCTATACCATAAAAAAAAAACCCTATGTGCATGTGTGACACATTGTAACAAAAATAAATGTAAGGTAGAGGTGAAAAATAAACTGAATGTGACCTGGTTCAAATGAGTGTAATAAGGAATGTGTTACACCCTCTGGCGGGTGCTGAACAAAATACATTTTAACAATAATATATAACCCAAAAAGTTTTGTGCATCTGTGACACATTATTACAAAATAGATGTAAGGTAGAAATGAAAAATAAACTGAATGTGACCTAGTTTAACCACTTGCTTACTTGGCACTTAAACCCCCCTCCTATCCAGACCAATTTTCAGCTTTCAGCGCTGACACACTTTGAATGACAATTGCGCGGTCATGCTACACTGTACTCAAATTAAATTTTTATCATTTTTTCCCCACAAATAGAGCTTTCTTTTGGTGGTATTTGATCACCTCTGCGTTTTTTGTTTTTTTTTGTTAAAAAAATGTAAAAAGACCGAATTTAATTTTTTTTTTTATTTTGTTATAAAAAATTTAAAACAGGTCATTTTTCTCCTTCATTGATGTACGCTGATGAGGCGGCACTGATGGGTGGCAGTGATGGGCACTGATGAATGGCAATAATGGGCACTGATCAGTTACACTGATAGGCAGCACTGCTAGTTGGCACTGATTCGCACCACTGGTGGGCATTGATAGGTGGCACTTGTGGGCATTGATAGGTGGCACTGTGGGCACTGTTTAGTGGCAATGGCAGGTGGCACAGATGAGGCAGATGTGCCTCTTCCTCTTCGGGACTGATGTCCCTTGCAGCTGAGCCGGTGATCGGCTTTTTTTCTCCTCAAGCTGTTAGCGTGAGGAGAAAAAAAAACGATTACCGATCTTTTGTTTACATCATGTGATCAGCTGTCATTGGCTGACAGCTGATCACATGGTAAGGGGCCGTGACCGGCCCCTTACTTGGATCGGTGATCACCCGAGTCTCAGTGACCCGGTGATCACAGCGCACTCCGCGCACGCGCACGGGGGTTACCGTCATATGACAGCCTCCTGGAAATTCAGGTCCGCGTTGTGCCCATCATTTGGCTATAGCGCGGATATCAGGAGGTTAAATAAGTGTAATAAGGGATGTGTTACACCCTCTGGCGGGTGCTGAACAAAATACATTTTAGCAATAGAAGAAAACCAATAGTATAACCCAAAAGGGTTTAGCTGGTGATATGGTAATGGCCGTGGACTGAATATATCTTATTCAGATAGGTGTGATTTGGGATGTGTTACACCCTCTGGGGGGTGCTAAAAAAAATAATTTCATCAATAAATGAATACAATATATTTAACCCAACGGGGTTAGACCTGGTGATTTGATGGTGACCATAAAGTTCATTAAAGTGGATGCAAATTCCATGTGACAATAGTTCTATATAATATAACACAGACAAAACAAAGTGACTTGTGCTCAAAAAAGTGTCCAGTGCTTGCTGATGAATGATGTGCAAATACAATGTGACAGAAAATATTGCAACAACCGTCATTTTATTCTCTAAGGTGTTCGAAATTTTTTTTTATAATGTTTGGGGGTTCTAAGTAATTTTCTAGCAAAAAAAAAACAGTTTTTAACTTGTAAACAACAAATCTCAGAAAGAGGTCCTTAAGTGGTTAAAAAAAGATCCACTGTGGATTACTCTTCAGAGTGCTCTGCAACTTCGTTTACACTTGTGGTTGGGGGAAAGTCAAAAATAGAGGTTGAGCTGTGTTTTTACTGCTATCCAACTGTTCCTCTTAAGCTGGAAAGGCAGCAGAGGGGGGATCTGCACACGAAATATCCAAAATGCTTTGCATGACAGTGTGGCAAAAATTGTCTGCACTGTTGGGTTCAGCGAGCAGTAATGGCTGCTGAATGTGGCCCATCCAAGTGAATGGGGGTTTCCTGCATCCGTGTGCAATGCATTCAGTTGCGGGGTGCTGCTGTAGGGTTTAAACAGGTGGTGAGGAGGTGATATAACACCTCTGTGCCTGTCAAATTCCCTCTGAAGAGCAATCCAAACATGGATTGCTCTTCAGAGGGCACCACATGTGTAAACAAGCCTTGAGCCTAGGTTCACACATATGCGATGTGGGAACCAGCGCAATTCCAGCGCCGGTTCCTGCATCACATCTCTCCCGCAGGCAGTTCACACTGCCCTCTGCGAACCACTGCGGGTGTAATTACAATGTTAATGACACCCCCAGATAGGTTCACAGATTGCAGTGCGAACTGTGAACTCGCACAAAAATCATATTGCATAGGTGAGAACACCCATACGATCCGATTCCAGTGTGTGTGTGTGTGTGTGTGGGGGTGGGGGGGGTCCCTGCACTATTTTCCTGCAAATCTAATGCATTTTCAGCCATACAACTGTATACAACTGTATGGCTGAACTCGCATTGCACAGACATCGCATGCGATCGGCACAGCAATGCGGTTGCAAATCACATGCGATGTCTGTGTTCGCACAAGTGGATCCCGGGCTGAGGCTATTCAGCCATGCCAGTATATTCTGTGGAGTAACCTCTTGTCTGCAGCAATTCCAAAAACTTCTGCTCAGCTGGGGGCCAGGAGAAGGAACACTATTTAACCCCCCCGGCAGTGGCGGCCCGTCCATAGGGGGCGCTCTCCAGCTATCTGTCTGTACTCCTCTCCTCCAGTCACTGTACATCGGGGCTGAGCAGGACTCACAGCCAGTGCGCGCCCCGTGAGGTTGTTAGAAAGGATGGTGGCTTCATTCGAAGCAGTTCCCTATGCCCAGTTCCATTCGAGACTGTTGCAAAACAGTATTCTATTTGCTTGGAACAAAACGATCCAAGCTTTGGACTTGCCAATGCGGCTGTCCCCAAGGGTGTCCCAAAGCCTCAATTGGTGGTTACTAAAGAATGTCCTAAAGGGTAAATCCTTCAGACCACTTATTTGGAAAGTGGTAATGACAGAGAAGACAACTGTCTAAGGACAGTATTCAAGAACCGAAAGAGCCTTGCCCATCAACATCCTAGAGATTCGGGCAGTGCGGCTGGCTCTAAAAGCCTGGACTTCCAGGTTAAGGGATTGTCCTGACAGGATCCAATCCGTCAATGCCACGGCTGTGGCCTATATCAGTCACCAAAAGGGGCACCAAGAATCTCTGTGCAGAGAGAGGTGCACCATATTCTAACTTGGGCAGAAAGAAATATTCTGTGCCTATCGGTAGTCTTCATTCCGGGAATAGAGAATTGGCACGAGCACTACTTGTGCCGCCAGCAGATTATTCCCAGGGGAATGGTCTATTCACCCCGAAATGTTTCGGGCTGTTTGTCAAGGATGGGGGACACCGGACTTAGATCTTCTAGCATCCAGTGCAACATAAAGTTAGTCAACTTTGTGTCCACAACAAAGGATCCATTCGCATGCAGAACAGATGCGTTGGTGATACTGTGGGATCAGCTTTTACTGATCTATGCATTTCCCCCTATTCAATTGCTGCCTCGACTTCTTTGCAGGATCAAGCTGGAAAGAAAACCGGTAATTCTCGCAGCACCAGCATGGCCCAGAAGGTCATGGTATGCAGAGATCGTAAAGATGGCAGTGGAGGATCTGTGGTCCCTTCCACTAAGGCCAGACCTGCACTCACGGGGGCCGATATTCCATCCTACTTTACGAATGCTAAATTTAACGGCTTGGCTATTAAAAACCCACATTCTGAAGAAATGTGGGCTTTCCAGGTCAGTTGTCTCAACTTTAATCAATGCAAGGAAACCAGCTTCCAGAACTATATATTATAGAGTTTGGAAGACTTATGTTTCCTGGTGTGAATCCAAGGGTTGGCACCCTCAGAGATATATCATAGGCAGAATTCTTGCCTTTCTACTATTTGGTGTAGAGATGAAGTTGGCCCTGAATACTATTAAGGGCCAAGTCTCAGCCTTATCTGTTTTATTTCAAAAGACCACTTGCTACGCATTCTTTAGTCCAGGGTTTCATGCAAGGAGTAATGCAGATAAATCTGTCAGTTAAATCACCTTTAAGCCCTTGGGACTTAAATTTAGTTTTGTCAGTGTTACAAAAACAGCCATTTGAACTGATACAGCATATGCCCTAATGCCGCGTACACACGGTCGGACTTTTCGTCTACAAAAGTCCGACAGCCTGTCCGACAGACTTTCGGCGGACTTGCAGCAGACTTTCTAACGAACGGACTTGCCTACACACGACCACACAAAAGTCAGACGGATTCGTACGTGATGACGTACACCGGACTAAAATAAGGAAGTTCATAGCCAGTAGCCAATAGCTGCCCTAGCATGGGTTTTTGTCCGTCGGACTAGCACACAGACGAGCGGATTTCGGGTCCGTCGTAGTTACGACGTAAAGATTTGAAGCATGTTTCAAATCTAAAGTCCGTCGGATTTGAGGCTGAAAAAGTCTGCTGAAAGTCCGGAGAAGCCCACACACGAACGGATTACCAGCCAGCTTTAGTCCGTCGGCGTCCGTTGGACTTTTGTAGACGAAAAGTCCGACCGTGTGTACGCGGCATTAGTCTTTCTGACTAGGAAGCTGGTATTTTTGGTTGCTCTATCCTCAGCAAGGAGGGTTTCAGAATTGGCTGTTCTTTCTTGTAAAGAGCCATATTTGACTATTCATGAGCACTGAATGGTGTTACGACCTCGTCCAGGCTTTTTGCCAAAAGTGGTTTCAAGCTTTCATCTGAATGAAAAGCTTGTCCTGCCATCGTTTTTCCCAAAACTATGTTCCAGGGAAGAAAAGTCACTACATTGTTATGATGTGGTGAGAGCAGTGAAAATCTATTTAAAAGCAACCGCTCAGATCCATAAGACTGATGTCAGGCAGCGTCAAAATCCACTGTTACTAAGTGAATTCGGCAAGTTAAAATTTAAACTTATAATGTAATGGGTTGGATGCTCCCCTTTTCAAGTTAAGGCGCACTCTACCAGAGTGGTGGTGCTTCTTGGGCAGTACTTCACCAGGCCTCCATGGCTCAAATCTGTAAGGCCGCAACTTGGTCTTCAGTGCATACATTCATCAAATTTTATCAAGTGAATGTAAGATGGAATGAAGATATCACCTTCAGGTGCAGTGTGCTGCAGGCAGCAGTATAAGTCCTCAGGTCTGGGGGTGCCCTATGGGTTGGGTCTCCCTCCCCTTAAGTAGCATTGCTATGGGACGTCCCATTAAGTAAATAATTGAGGCCCTGTGTCCTATGATGTACGATAAAGAAAATAGGATTTTTTTAACGGCTTACCTGTAAAATCCTTTTCTTGGAGTACATCATAGGACACAGAGGTCCCGCCCCTCTTTTTATGGGGTATAAGTATACTGCTTGGCTACAAACTTGATGTGCTCCTGGAAGGAGGAGGGGTTATATAGGAAGTCAACTTCCTTAAAGCGGGATTCCGGCCATCTAAAAAAATGTTCTAAAGTCAGCAGCTACAAACACTGTAGCTGCTGACTTTAAATAAGTAGACTTACCTGTCCTGGGTGTCCGCGATGTCGGTCGCCCGAGGCCGACCTGTCCCTCGGCTCTCGGGTCCCGGCACCGCCATCCTAGGTAAAGGAAACAGGCAGTGGAGCCTTGCGGCTTCACTGCCAGTTTCCTATTGCGCACGTGCGAGCGGCACGGCGATCTGTGAATGGCCCCGTGGTTTTCTGGGAACACACACAGTTCCCAGAAGGCAACGGGGCCGCTCAGCTAGGAGCAGAACACGCCACGGAATAGGAACAGGCAGATTAGAAGACTGCCTAGCACCAAGGGTTCAGGTAAGTTTAAAAATTTTAATTTTTTTTCAAATGTTTTTTTTTTTTTTTTTTTTTTTTGGATTTTTGGTGAAAATTTTTTTTTTCAGGGTGGCCCTCCACTTTAATTAGGGTTTACCAGTGTCAACACCTGAAGGTGGCCTATAACCTATTAAGTAAATACTTGAGGCTCTGTGTCCTATGATGTACTCCAAGAAAAGGATTTTACAGGTAAGCTGTTATAAAAATCCTATTATTTTTACTTGCAAAAAAATTTGCATTCATTTTTTTAAAGGTGAACTTATCCTTTAAACAAAGCGGTATTCTGATATGAGTGCTCAGAGTGTGGGTAGGTAAGTACTCTTTTGCAGGTATTCCTTTTATAAATTTTCTTTTTTTGACAGTCTATACACCAAGTCATATATATATATATATATATATATATATATATATATATATATATACCGTATTTATCGGCATATAACACGCGCCGGCGTATAACATGCACCCCAATTTAGGAGGGAATTTTAAGGAAAAAAAACTTTTAGGAGGGAAGTTGAAGGGAAAAAAACTTACATTTAAATGCCCATCATTGCAGCCTTCTCAGTGCAGCCTTGCCCCAGTGCAGCCTTGTCAGTGCAGCCTTGTCAGTGCAGCCTTCCCCAGTGCAGCCTTGTCAGTGCAGCCTTGTCAGTGCAGCCTTCCCCAGTGCAGCCTTGTCAGTGCAGCAGTGTCAGTGCAGCCTTGCCCAGTGCAGCCTTGCCCAGTGCAGCCTTGCCCAGTGCAGCCTTGCCCAGTGCAGCCTTCGATCCCCTGTCTTCAAAATCGCCGACCGCGATTTGAAAATGGCGTCGCCGGCGCCGAAATACACAGAGCCGGTCCTCGGCTCTTTCCGGCGGCTCTCGTTCACTTTCGGCTCCACTCGTAGTCCCGAGCGGAGCTATCCGAACCTAGCCGAGTAGGTTCGGATAGCTCCGCTCGGGACTACGAGTGGAGCCGAAAGTGAACGAGAGCCGCCGGAAAGAGCCGAGGACCGGCTCTGTGTATTTCGGCGCCGGCGGCGCCATTTTCAAATCGCGGTCGGCGATTTTTAAGTTTTGACAGCTCGGGATCGCATGGTATCGGCGTATAACACGCACCTGCGACTTTCCCCTGATTTTAAGGGGAAAAAAGTGCGTGTTATACGCCGATAAATACAGTATATATATATTTTTTTATTTATTTATATATGTATGTGTGTGTATACATATATATATATATGTGTGTGTGTATATACATATATATATATATATGTGTGTGTGTGTATATATATATATATATATATATATATATATATATATATATATATATACACACACTTTTGTGAATTTCACAATTGTTGGTGTGGATTCTCATCCTTCTAAAACCTTATCTTCCTCATTCGGCCGGCCACATTATCACCCCCTGGCCTACACCTTCTTGTTTGTAGGGTGGTTCCTTTCTTTTACAGTGTGCTTACAGCTACCGTATTTATCGGCGTATAACACGCACCCCAAGTTTAGGAGGGAATTTTAAGGAAAAAAAAACTTTTAGGAGGGAAGTTGAAGGGGAAAAAAACTTACATTTAAATGCCCATCATTGCAGTCTGCTTATGCCTTGTTTCCACTGAGCGGATCGGTACAGTTTTGCCTCGTTTCCAATGAGCGGATCGGTTCAGTTCGGTACGGTACGCTATTTTGGGTGTTTCCATTATGAAAGTGGCCCATACAACCGAACCGAACCGTTCCATTCAGGGTCCTGCTTCAGATGTGGGGCCATAGAAAATGGAACGGTTCGGTTAGGGCGGAGCTACGATACATTCCACTGATTCGCTGACAGAAAACCCTCTGCTGAGCTATGCTGAGGCATTTTTCTAAACCCTGTATGGCCCCTTTTGGTCCCACTTGCAGTGGAAACGCTCACCAGAATAGACCGGACCATTCTAGGCCATTCAAACTGTACCGACCCGAACCGATCCGCTCAGTGGAAACAAGGCATTTGAATGGCCTAGAATGGTCCGGTCTATTCTGGTGAGCGTTTCCACTGCAAGTGGGACCACAAGGGGCCATACAGGGTTTAGAAAAAATACCTCAGCATAGCACAGCAGAGGGTTTTCTGTCAGCCAATCAGTGGAATGTATCGTAGCTCCGCCCTAACCGAACCGTTCCATTTACTATGGCCCCACATCTGAAGCAGGACCCTGAATGGAACGGTTCGGTTGTATGGGCCGCTTTCATAATGGAAACACCCAAAATAGCGTACCGTACCGAACCAAACCAATCCGCTCAGTATAAACAAGGCATTAGTGCAGCCTTGTCAGTGCAGCCTTGTCAGTGCAGCCTTCCCCAGTGTCCATTGCAGCCTTATCCCAGTGCAGCCTTGCCCCAGTGCACCCTTGCCCAAGTGCAGCCTTGCAGCTCGCAGTTTGAAAATTGCGCCGCTCCCCTGCGATCCTGAGCTTCAAAATCGCAGACTGCGATTTGAAAATGGCACGGCCGCCGCTGAAATACACAGAGCGGATCCTCGGCTTTTCTCGGAGGCTCTCGTTCACTTTCGGCTCCACTCGTAGTCCCGCCCGGGATGGGCGTGACTGTGAGCGGAGCTATCCGAACCTAGCCGAGTACACTCGGCTAGGTTCGGGCGGCGCTCGAGTGAAGCTGAAAGTGGCCGAGAAGAGCCGAGGACCGGCTCTGTGTATTTCGGCACCGGCGGCGCCATTTTCAAATTGCGGTCGGCGATTTTGAAGATCTGTCAGCTCAGGATCGCAGGGGATCGGCGTATAACACGCACCCACGATTTTCCCCTGATTTTAAGTGTTATACGCCGATAAATACAGTAATTGTGGGCCAGTGCTTCATGAATGGCCTGCTTTAGGGCTTTGAATTTATTGAAAAAAAAAAAAAGTTAGCGTAGGTACGTTAAAATATTTTTGTATTTTGTTCTGGTTCAAGATACTCCTTGCAGTTTATTCTTTGGTGTATGTGTTGAAATGCTGGAAGTCATTTTATTATGTTTTATTTATTACAGGTATTTATATAGCGCCATCAATTTACACAGCACTTTACATATACATTGTACATTCACATCAGTCCCTACCCTCAAGGAGCTTACAATCTATGGTCCCTAACTCACATTCATACATACTAGGGACAATTTAGACAGGATCCAATTAACCTACCAGCATGTCTTTGGAGTGTGGGAGGAAACCGGAGTACCCAGAGGAAACCCACACAGGCACAGGGAGAACATGCAAACTCAAGGCAGGTAGTGTCGTGGTTGGGAAACCAGCGACCCTTCTTACTGCTAGGCGAAAGTGCTATCCACTACACCACTGTGCCGCCCATGTTATATAAAAATATTTTGTACCAATGTAAGCTCTTTTAATAAAGTATTTTGACACATGTATGTTTAGTTTTTTCTTAGCTTTTCATGGAAGTCAATGTGACAATCGTACAACCCCCAGGAGTCCTTAGGTTGAGCTTTTTGGAGTGGGAGGGAGTGCTGTGTACAGGTGTGTGAGTGGTGACAGAAGAGTGGAGACCTCCCCTGTCGTTGCTGATTTCTCCTAGTCGTAGTGTCACTGTATAGAAAGGTCAGCGATTGTGCCTGCATTAGAGTGATACATTTGCTTACTGCAATGCTATGGGCTAGTAAGCATTGGCAATGAGTAGTTCTCTTCCGGGGGTGCAATGCACCAGTATAGTTTAAAACCTCCATTCCCCCGTCCATGGGAGCTGTAAAGCAGTGGTCATCAACCCTGTCCTCAGGGCCCAATAACAGGCCAGGTTTTCTATATTACCTTGGGGAGATGCAGACTAGAATACTGCAATCACTGAGCAGCAAATGATATAAACTGTGATGTGTTTCAGTTATCTTGCAAACCTGGCCTGTTGGTTGGCCCTGAGGACAGGGTTGATGACCACTGCTGTGAAGGACAGATGCAGGCTAATGCAAACCGAGTGACTCAGTTGAAGCCACCCATGGGTGAGCCACTCAGCTTGCACCCACCTGCTGCCCACCCCTTACACTCAACATGTGTGCAGGTGGTCTCTGCTAAACAGAAGAGGAGCCATAGGGGAACTAAAGGTAAGAAGCAGATCAATGGAATCTGCTGCTTGGACCTGCTTCCTGTAGATCAAGGTGACCACTGCCGTTCCCCAATTTGGGATTTAAGGACAACTCTATGCCATATGATAAAATGTGCTCAGTCTGATATCTGCTGCAGATAGGGGAGATGGTAGGGTTGATGCAATGCAAACTCTGGGGTATAGTTAATCCTAGGTAGAAATTTCAACTGAATAAATTGCTCTTTAGCAGAGATAAGTTTGGTTTATTGTGAGGACAAGAGGATTCATTGTCGTAATCAGTGAAATGCCCCCACCCCGTCCGTCAAGTGACTTCACAAGGCACTCAGGAGGTCACTGTGGACCATCTGGCTATCTGGGACTCCATCTCCATCCTAAATTCTGGGCAGTCTGTGACTCCTGCTCCTCCTCCTGACCATCCGCAAACATGCCGACTGTAAAACATCGATAAGATAGTCCAGAGACAGGAAACAAAAATGGTGAAAGATTTGGGAGATAAAACATATCGAGAGCGACTTCAGGAACTTAATATGTACAGTCTGGAGGAAAGAAGGGAAAGGGGAGACATGATTGAGGCCGGATTCACATGTGTGGAAGTGTGCCTGTTCACCGATTTAGATGCAAATTTTTGCACAGGACCCTCCCCGGCCCCCCCGGACCTGTGTGAACTGGCTTCCATTGAGAGCCGGTCACACTCGCATGTCATGCAAATTGGATGCAGGGAAACCCCCACATATGTGAAGTCGGCCTTAAACCTTTAACCACTTCCGGACCACCCACTGTATACAGTTGAACCTCGGACTGCGAGTAAAGCGGTTAACGAGCGTTTCTCAATACGAGCACTGTAGTCTATAAAATCCTGACTCTGGTTGCGAGTGTTGTCTCGCAAAACGAGCAGGATTCAAGCCAAAGCGGTGTGCAGTACCGCGTTTGGCCTGAGGTTGGGGGGGGGGTGCCAGAGCCGATCGGAGCCATAAGGAAATGCTTGGAAAACCTCGGAAATACTCCGTTCCCGAGCCTTTCCGAGTTCAGCCCCCTCACCTCTGGCCACATGTGGTATTGTATGCCATTGAAGTCAATACGGAACAAATTATGTTCGTTTCCATTGACTTCTATGGGGAAACTTGCTTTGATATGCGAGTACTTTGGATTACAAGCATTCTCCTGGAACAGATTATGCTCGTAATCCGAGGTTCCACTGTATATACGTCGGCACTTTAAAGAGGGGTATTTCTGTTATGGCAGCAGCTAGCTGCCATAACCCAGGTATCCATCTCTTCAGTGAGCAGTCCGGTTTACGATAATTATGGTCTCTGTGGCGGATTTGCCGCGAGATCACCATTATCGGCGGTGGGAGAGGGCCCGCCCCCTCCCGCGCCCTCTGGCACTTACCGGAGCCATCGCTAGCGGCGGAAACGATCGGGTCCTCATTTGTGCTGGGTATGGAGACGAGTGAGGGGAAGATGGCCCCCACCTGTCTCCATACCATAGCAGAGCGGAAGCAATGTCAAAACGTCACTTCCGCCCATAGCTCCTAAAGGGAAATTTTTTTTTATGACAACATTTTTTTTTTTATTGCATTTCAGTCAAAATATGAGATCTGAGGTCTTTTTGACCCCAGATCTCATATTTAAGAGGACCTGTCATGCTTTTTTTCTATTACAAGGGATGTTTACATTCCTTGTACTAGGAATAAAAGTGACCCAAATATTTTTTTTAAATCAGTGTCAAAATAAATAAAATAAGAAAAATAAAAACGTGAGCAGCTCCCGCATATGAAAACGGTGTTCAAACTACACATGTGAGGTATCGCCGCAATCGTTAAAGCGAGAGCAATAATTCTACAGAGTGGGCGCCTGACATGGCGTAGGTCACCGCGATCACCGCTGTGATCTATGCCCGGAAGTGGGAGCAAATACCTGTATTAGACAGGTATCTGCTCCCTCCTGCCCCCTGAAAGGTGCCAAATGTGACAGCGGAGGGGGGGAGGATTCCAAAAAGCGGAAGTTCCATTTTTGGGTGGAACTCTGCTTTAAGTGGTTAAATACATCAAGGGGGTGAACAAGGTTCAGAAGGGCAGTTTTTTTAATATAAAACCAAAATCAAGAACACGGGGACATGACCTCAAACTAACTGGAGGAAAATTCAAAACTAATATTATAAACTATAATTTTACTGAAGGGGTTGTTGATGCTTGGAATAAACTACCAGCAGAGGTAGTGACAGAGTCAATGTCTTCAAACATGCTTGGGACAAACCTAGATCTATACTCAGACAATAAACTTTAAAAAAAAAAAAAAAGAGATTGACAACTTGGTCTTTTTCTGCTTCAATCATTTTTATTAGTTTTACAAAAGACAGTAATACAATTTAGTAAACACATTTACATTACTGAGGCTATCAAGAACGGTAAAGGCCTGTCGTCACCTTTTTATGTATCTCTTAATGAGCACCTCCTAATCTGGCGGTAAATAGCAAATTTACACATATACATACAGGTAGGAATACACATAACATGTAAAATCAATTCCTAAACCAGTAGTAGCAAGTAATAACATGGTTACAATTGAGTAACATGATACAATTAGAGTCCACCATATGTCATAGTTGGATAAAAATATATCGCGACTAAGCGACTGCATGGCCTATGACCTCTTTTAACCCTGTCACAGGTGTATAGGTACAAGTATAAAAACATTAAAAGCTGATAGGGCTGTTATATACTGGTACACAACTATTCTATGCTCGACACTTTTCGCGGCATGGTGCCGCTCATCACGAGCAGGTACGTGGTGTGTCTGCAAATAGGAAAAAATGTAAAACAATTACTTAAATAATCATGTATCCAAAAAGGGGGAGAAGAGCAAGAATAAAGATCCTCACCCCCCCAAAAGGGATCACTTACAAGTACATATGGAGCTATGGCATCGAGGACAACAAACCACCCAGGTTGTCAATGTCAGGAGCTGGGGGGGCTAGTCCAACGGCAACGCACATCACATGGGCAGCAACCCAGGTGGACCCAGGCACACAGGGCATACCTAAGTGATTATGTGAAAAATATATAAGTGAGCGATAATGAAGCCAAATTAAGTGTTATGCAAAAGTTAAGATGGGGAGAAGTGATGAAAGTGAAGTGAAAGCTGCTGATGTGAAAGGGGAGAAAAGACTAAGCAAGGAAAATGTAGGGTAAACAGGCTGGGGTGAAGTGAACAACTACGGTAAAGGTTACCACCAGGACACCTGGGGACAGGGATGTGTATGAAAACTGCTAACAAGCTGACAACGTGCACTGCAACCCAACAAATTACCTGGTTCTGAGCAGGATGGGGAATAGTCCTATTCGGAAGGGGGGACATAATATCTGGTGTATGCAGGAGCCCCGTGTGATCATGTCCAGCACTGGGAGCCGCACATAAATAACTGCGCGCCGCAACCGGACCGCCCCCGACATCACACGCACGGGCACAGCAGGGAGGAAACGGCGCCCATAGCGGCGTCCTCCCAAACGTGCTGCATCCTCGTGGAGATGGAAAAAATGGCCACCGGAAAAGCGGCACCAAGGGGGGTGCCGCACATCCAGCGCACAATGTGTGACGTCGAAACGCAGTGACCAGACGCGCGTCCCCCCCAGCGTCAACATGAACAGCGGGAGGGAGGGACACCGGTCAGTGCGCATCGCAGCTTCCGGACAAAGCACAGGTGGCATGGGGGCCCCCACGCACGCCGACAGCTGCATAAGGACAACAATTAGTATTAAATAATCAAGATATAATAATGCTGCCTACTATTTGCAGAGATAAATCACAGAGGGGAAAAAAAGCCAGTATATTAGCGGGTATAAATGTATACAAGTAAAAGAGGGCGGGTTAAAAATAGGCCAAGGAATTGCAGAGTGTTAAATAGTGGTAATTTGGCCAATAGATTACAACCATATGCTTCCATCCCTGTTTATAGCCAAAATTGGGGAAAGGGGAGGGGGAAACTGTATGGGCTGGGTGTAACAAGATGTCCGCTGCTGTCTTGTGACTGCAGGCTACTGAGGCCGAGTGCAGGGTGTACCAAGATGGGCGTCGCAGTGTACTGTACGGAGACTCGGACCGTCACTTCTGTTAACAATTCTGACGGCCCGGGTCACCGATGCTGATGGGTGCCACATGCGGCTGCAGCCCACCCCCCTGCCCCATAAGCTTATCTTCCGCTGCAAGGACTCGCTCTCACTGTGCCTGGACCCGCGATTCACTCCGCCCACTGACTTCCGGGTGCCTCCTGCATGCAAGGTATCGGCTGAAGCATGGAGAGCATTTGCCCGAGTACAAGTACTCGGGCAAATACTCGGAATCGATCCCGATACTAGTATCGGTATCAGTGCAACCCTACTGTGCAGTGTCCATACATACAGAATAAGAACAGATACTGAGAATTATACCCAGCACAGGGGACAAGAGAAGTGGTACTGTGTATTGTCCATACATACAGAATAAGAACAGATACTGAGAATTACACCCAACATACAGGACAAGATTCAGGCAGAACTGGCCAATGAGTAGCTGCGTCTAAATAGTTACCATCTTTTCTGCAGCAATCATGTGACTAATGTCTCAGCAGCACTGGAATGTGTGATTTCCCAAAAAGGATGCATTTAGGCTTTATTAACCGCTTCCGGACCGCTCCATGCAGGCAGATAAAGTGTGGTAGGGCGGCCCTTCAGCACAAAATCACGTACCTGTATGTGATTTTTTTTTTTTCAGGTCGGGGGCCCTGCCAATGACCCTCTGTGATTGAACACAGCGGTAGCCAATCAGCAGGTTTGGTAGACCGGATATCCACCGGGACCCGCTGATCGTTCCCAAGGCAAACAAAACGGCGGTCTGCCTATGTGAACAAGACAGATTGTTGTTCTGTCAGAGGGGAAGATGGAGATCTGGTGTTTCTGCTAAGCTGGAACACGGGTGTCTGTCTTCCCTCAGTCAAAGCAACCCCCCCCCCCCCGCAGTTAGAAAGCACCCCAAAGGAACACAGTTAAACCTTTGATCGACTCTGATGTTAACCCCTTCCCTGCCAGTGTTAATACAGTGACAGTGCATGTTCCCCTTTTTTTTTCTTTTTACAAGTAATAGACTAATTTTATTGGCAGCAGCACAAGTTCAATACTTACTATCAGTTCTTGGCAGATGTCATTACCCTCCATACAATAAGTAGACCTAGCAGGCATGACTGCACAGCCACCCAGTAAAGGCACCTGCTATAAAAGCTGGTAAAAACCACTTCTTTCTGAAGAACATGCTTTTACCTACAAAGTGGTGTCATTTTAACATGTATAAACACTTTTTTTTTTTTTTTACTATGATAGCCTAATTACTGGGTGGCTGTGCAGTCACGCCTGATAGGATGCATTAAAGTGAAAAAACACGAAGCTTTACAACCCCTTTAATGTAGCTGTTAAAGGAATTGTGCAAAAAAATGTAAAAATCTCCCCAACCTGGAAAAATCACAGGTGTTTAACCCCTTCCCCAGGATGACGCACATCACAAGGAGCCCACAGACCACTTCTTTTTCATTAAATCGGAGTTCCACCCAAAAAACTGAACTTCCTCTGTAAGTGAAGGTGACCCCCTGACATGCCACATCCAGGACAGGTGAATGTCTGATTATTAAAAGACAGCAGCTACACTTTTTGTAACTGCTGACTTTTAAATGGGTGGAACTCCACTTTAACATTTGAAACTACAAGAGGAAAGCTATGAGCAGTTACTAATCACTATGCAGAGGCTGTGCACCAGAGCATCTACTAGAGATAGTTGTAACACTAACTTTGCCCAAGGAGTTGCGCTGGCTGGCATTCCTGTGACATGATCCACCAAGCATGTTGTATGATACATGAATATTGCACTTACAGAATACTAAGGTGACCACAGATGTCCTTTAACAATAAGTGCATGCACTAAACATCCACTAATAGAATGATCAAGACTTGTTTTTGGTCCCCAGATCAGTGCAAGAGAGGGGGCGGTGTAAGGAAGAGAGGGGGTTGTGTGAGGAGTAGAGAGGGGGGAAGGTGTGGGGTAAGTTGTCTCCCCTCCTTGTACTTACAGACACTGTGGAACACCATCTTCCTCCCTCCAGTCATGTGATGAGGGGATAGAGACTGAGGGAGAACGGCAACCTTCCCTCACTGCACATCGGCGCTCTCTATTGCCACCTGCAGGCTGGAGGGAGGAGAAAGCTGAATCCTCTCTCCAGCTATCTGTTCGGACTCCTCTCCTCCTGTCACTGTACATAGGAGCTGAGCGGGACTGACAGCCAGCGCGTGCCCCATGCGGGAAAGGGGGAGGGGGTTGGTGGGGGGGGGACTCGCGCTTCCTCTGATTGGTGAAGAGGCGGGCGGATGACGTCATACCAAGTACGCGACGGTGGAGCGGCGAGATTTTGAAAGTACCTTGCCAGGCGAAGGGAGTGTCTTCTCACAGATCATTTAACATAACCAGCACAGCGCCCTACAGTGGACTGATCAGAGACTACACCCACAGCTTTTTCATCAGAGATAGTAAGTGGGGTTTTTAAACTAGGCGATAGGGGGGGGGGTCCAGAGACAGTGACAGCCAGCGCGGAAGATATTCCAGAGGGTAGTATTGGGGGCATTAGTGGTAGGTTAACCAAAGCACAAAAACACAAGGTGAGTATAGTAGCAAGCCCTAGTTGCAATCTTGAAACCCCCAATACGAGGACAATATGCGACCGGTCTAAACTATGTGGCATGTTCACCAATGCCAGGAGCATGGCGGACAAGATGGGTGAACTAGAGATACTGTTGTACAAGGAGGATTTGGATTTTGTGGGAATTTCAGAGACCTGGTTCAACAGCTCTCATGATTGGCTGGCAAACATTCAAGGGTATACCCTATACCGCAAGGATAGAGAGGGTAAAAAAAGGGGGAGGGGTATGCCTATATATCAAGAATAATGTACAAGTGAATGTGAGAGATGATATCACTGAGGGGGCTAGGGAGGAGGTGGAATCTTTATGGGTAGAGCTCCAAAGGGATGAAGCTAAGGGGAAAATAATACTGGGAGTATGCTATAGGCCCCCTAACCTGAGGGAGGAAGTGGAGACGGATCTCCTATCACAAATTGGATTAGCAGCAAGGATGGGAAGTGTTATCATAATGGGGGATTTTAATTATCCAGACATAGACTGGGCGGAGGGAAGCGCGCATTCATTTAAGGCTCGCCAGTTCCTTAGTGTCTTGCAGGACAATTTTATGGGTCAGATGGTAGACGCACCAACTAGAAATACAACATTACTAGATCTACTGATTACAAACAATACAGACCTGATAACAGATGTGGAAATACGGGGCAATTTAGGTAACAGCGATCACAGGTCAATTAGTTTCAGTATAAATCACACAAATAGGAAACATGAAGGGAACACAAAGACACTGAATTTCAAAAGAGCCAACTTCCCTAAACTACAAACCTTGCTAAAAGGCATAAATTGGGATAAAATATTAGGAACAAAGAATACGGAGGAGAGATGGGTTTGCTTTAAGAGCATATTAAATAAGGGCATTAGCCAATGTATCCCATTGGGTAATAAATTTAAAAGAGCGAACAAACATCCTGGATGGCTTAACTCCAATGTAAAAATGCATATAAAAGCAAAGGAGAAGGCCTTCAAAAAATACAAGGTTGAGGGATCATCCTCAGCATTCAGAATTTATAAAGAATGCAATAAGAAATGTAAGGGTGCAATTAGGATGGCTAAGATAGAACATGAAAGACACATAGCGGAGGAGAGCAAAAAAAATCCCAAGAAATTCTTTAAGTATGTAAACAGTAAAAAAGAGAGGACAGACCATATTGGCCCCATAAAGAATGAGGAAGGACATCTGGTTACAAAGGATGGGGAGATGGCAAAGGTATTAAATTTATTCTTCTCCTCAGTCTTCCCGAGTGAATCGGGGGGCTTCAGTAACCAAAACTGCAGTGTTTATCCTCATGACACAACACAGGAAGCACCTACATGGTTAACAGAGGACGGAATTAAAATTAGACTTGAGAAACTTAACATTAATAAATCACCGGGACCAGATGGCTTGCATCCAAGGGTACTTAGGGAACTCAGTCAGGTGATTGCCAGACCATTGTTCCTAATTTTTACAGACAGTCTATTGCCTGGAATGGTACCAGCTGATTGGAGAAAAGCCAATGTAGCACCAATATTTAAAAAGGGCCCAAAAAACATCCCTGGGAATTACAGACCAGTTAGCCTAACATCAATAGTATGTAAACTCTTGGAGGGGATGATAAGGGACTATATACAAGATTTTAGTAATAAGAATGATATCATTAGCAGTAATCAGCATGGATTCATGAAGAATCGTTCTTGCCAAACCAATCTATTAACCTTCTATGAGGAGGTGAGTTGCCATCTAGATAAAGGAAGGCCCGTAGACGTGGTGTATCTGGATTTTGCAAAGGCATTTGACACAGTTCCCCATAAACGTTTACTGTACAAAATAAGGTGCGTTGGCATGGACCATAGGGTGAGTACATGGATTGAAAACTGGCTACAAGGGCGTGTTCAGAGGGTGGTGATAAATGGGGAGTACTCAGAATGGTCAGGGGTGGGTAGTGGGGTTCCCCAGGGTTCTGTGCTGGGACCAATCCTATTTAATTTGTTCATAAACGACCTGGAGGATGGGATAAACAGTTCAATCTCTGTATTTGCAGACGATACTAAGCTAAGCAGGGCAATAACTTCTCCGCAGGATGTGGAAATCTTGCAAAAAGACCTGAACAAATTAATGGGATGGGCGACTACATGGCAAATGAGGTTCAATGTAGAAAAATGTAAAATAATGCATTTGGGTGGCAAAAATATGAATGCAATCTATACACTGGGGGGAGAACCTCTGGGGGAATCTAGGATGGAAAAGGACCTGGGGGTCCTAGTAGATGATAGGCTTAGCAATGGCATGCAATGCCAAGCTGCTGCTAATAAAGCAAACAGAATATTGGCATGCATTAAAAGGGGGATCAAATGCAGAGATAAAACGATAATTCTCCCGCTCTACAAGACTCTGGTCCGGCCGCACCTGGAGTATGCTGTCCAGTTCTGGGCACCAGTCCTCAGGAGGGACGTACTGGAAATGGAGCGAGTACAAAGAAGGGCAACAAAGCTAATAAAGGGTCTGGAGGATCTTAGTTATGAGGAAAGGTTGCGAGCACTGAACTTATTCTCTCTGGAGAAGAGACGCTTGAGAGGGGATATGATTTCAATTTACAAATACTGTACTGGTGACCCCACAATAGGGATAAAACTTTTTTGCAGAAGAGAGTTTACTAAGACTCGTGGCCACTCATTACAATTAGAAGAAAAGAGGTTTAACCTTAAACTACGTAGAGGGTTCTTTACTGTAAGAGCGGCAAGGATGTGGAATTACCTTCCACAGGTGGTGGTCTCAGCGGGGAGCATTGATAGCTTCAAGAAACTATTAGATAATCACCTGAATGACCGCAATATACAGGGATATGTAATGTAATACTGACACATAATCACACACATAGGTTGGACTTGATGGACTTGTGTCTTTTTTCAACCTCACCTACTATGAACTATGAACTATGAAGTGTCATTAGCAGTGATGTCAATTTGCCAGGGAGGCGGGTCCAATGTGGGGATATGTGGGGGGGGGGGGGGTACTATAGAGTCTCTCAGAGGGATGAGGATGATGCTGGGTGGAGGTGAGGATATATTGTGGAGAGGGATGGATGATGCTGGGCGAAGGTGGGGATATATTGTGGAGAGGGATGAGGATGATGCTGGGCGGAGGTGGGAATATAATGTGGACAGGGATGAGGATGATGCTGGGCCGAGGTGGGGATATAATGTGGAGAGGGATGGATGATGCTGGGCGGAGGTGGGGATATAATGTGGAGAGGGATGAGGGTGAAGGTGGGGATATAATGTGGAGAGGGATGAGGATGATGCTGAGCGGAGGTGGGGATATATTATGGAGAGGGATGAGGATGATGCTGGGCGGAGGTGGGGATATATTGTAGATATGGATGAGGATGATGCTGGGTGGAGGTGGGGATATATTGTGGAGAGGGATGAGGATGATGCTGGGCGGAGGTGGGGATATATTGTGGAGAGGGATGAGGATGATGCTGGGCGGAGGTGGGGATATAATGTGGAGATGGATGGATGCTGCTGGGCAGAAGGTGGGGAAATATTGTGGAAAGGGATGAGGATGATGCTGGGCGGAGGTGGGGATATATTGTGTTGATGGATGAGGATGATGCTGGGTGGAGGTGGGGATATATTGTGGAGAGGGATGAGGATGATGCTGGGCGGAGGTGGGGATATATTGTGTTGATGGATGAGGATGATGCTGGGCGGAGGTGGGGATATATTGTGGAGAGGGATGAGGATGATGCTGGGCGGAGGTGGGAATATAATGTGGCGAGGGATGAGGATGATGCTGAACGGAGGTGGTGATATATTGTGGAGAGGGATGAGGATGATGCTGGGCGGAGGTGGGAATATAATGTGGCGAGGGATGAGGATGATGCTGAACGGAGGTGGGGATATATTGTGGAGAAGGATGAGGATGCTGGGCCGAGGTGGGGATATAATGTGGAGAGGGATGAGGATGATGCTGGGCGGAGGTGGGGATATATTGTAGATATGGATGAGGATGATGCTGGGCAGAGGTGGGGATATAATGTGGAGATGGATGGATGGATGGATGCTGCTGGGCAGAAGGTGGGGAAATATTGTGGAAAGGGATGGATGATGCTGGGCGGAGGTGGGGATATAATGTGGAGAGGGATGGATGATGCTGGGCGGAGGTGGGGATATAATGTGGAGAGGGATGGATGATGCTGGGCGGAGGTGGGGATATAATGTGGAGAGGGATGAGGGTGAAGGTGGGGATATAATGTGGAGAGGGATGAGGATGATGCTGAGCGGAGGTGGGGATATATTATGGAGAGGGATGAGGATGATGCTGGGCGGAGGTGGGGATATATTGTAGATATGGATGAGGATGATGCTGGGTGGAGGTGGGGATATATTGTGGAGAGGGATGAGGATGATGCTGGGCGGAGGTGGGGATATATTGTGGAGAGGGATGAGGATGATGCTGGGCGGAGGTGGGGATATAATGTGGAGATGGATGGATGGATGCTGCTGGGCAGAAGGTGGGGAAATATTGTGGAAAGGGATGAGGATGATGCTGGGTGGAGGTGGGGATATATTGTGGAGAGGGATGAGGATGATGCTGGGCAGAGGTGGGGATATATTGTGTTGATGGATGAGGATGATGCTGGGCGGAGGTGGGGATATATTGTGGAGAGGGATGAGGATGATGCTGGGCGGAGGTGGGAATATAATGTGGCGAGGAATGAGGATGATGCTGAACGGAGGTGGTGATATATTGTGGAGAGGGATGAGGATGATGCTGGGCGGAGGTGGGAATATAATGTGGCGAGGGATGAGGATGATGCTGAACGGAGGTGGGGATATATTGTGGAGAAGGATGAGGATGCTGGGCCGAGGTGGGGATATAATGTGGAGAGGGATGAGGATGATGCTGGGCGGAGGTGGGGATATATTGTAGATATGGATGAGGATGATGCTGGGCAGAGGTGGGGATATATTGTGGAGAGGGATGAGGATGATGCTGGGCGGAGGTGGGGATATAATGTGGAGATGGATGGATGGATGGATGCTGCTGGGCAGAAGGTGGGGAAATATTGTGGAAAGGGATGAGGATGATGCTGGGCGGAGGTGGGGATATATTGTGTTGATGGATGAGGATGATGCTGGGCGGAGGTGGGGATATATTGTGGAGAGGGATGAGGATGATGCTGGGCAGAGGTGGGGATATATTGTGGAGAGGGATGAGGATGATGCTGGGCGGAGGTGGGGATATATTGTGTTGATGGATGAGGATGATGCTGGGCGGAGGTGGGGATATATTGTGGAGAGGGATGAGGATGATGCTGGGCGGAGGTGGGAATATAATGTGGCGAGGGATGAGGATGATGCTGAACGGAGGTGGGGATATATTGTGGAGAAGGATGAGGATGCTGGGCCGAGGTGGGGATATAATGTGGAGAGGGATGAGGATGATGCTGGGCGGTGGTGGGGATATATTGTAGATATGGATGAGGATGATGCTGGGCAGAGGTGGGGATATGTTGTGGAGAGGGATGAGGAGGATGCTGGGCGGAGGTGGGGATATATTGTGGAGAGGGATGAGGATGATCCTGGGCAGAAGGTGGGGAAATATTGTGTAGAGGGATGAGGATGAGGATGATGCTGGGTGGAGGTGGGGATATATTGTGGAGAGAGATGAGGATGATGCTGGGCAGAGTAGGGGGTACTACTAAAAGTATTACCAAAAAAGACAGACTTTGAAGGCCAGGAAACAATGGAGAAGGAAACACTATAAACAATCAAATTTATTGAAAAATATATAAACTACAAGCATTAATTTTAAAAAGGGTAAAAAAATCGTAGCATATATGCATCTGTGTTTATGGTGCAGTGAGCCCTTGTGTGTCTATGCGTTTCGCCATTAGGCTTCTTCAGGACACGGCCAAGGTTCAAAGACGAAACAGATAAGAGAACAGATTTCTCTATCTTTATTTGGATTGTAATATTATATATACCCACGATCTAGGTGAACAATGAATTTTGAAAATTTAAATGAATTTCAAATATTTTTGAAACATCCTTAAGCAGGGGCAAGTAATTCCAAATATACATGGAGCCAGCGGAGCCGCAAAAACGTCCGATAATACATGGGGGAAACAGATCCTTAATAGGATCCAGCCATGCTAATGGCTACTGCAGCCAAAGATAGCCCGCTGAGTACGAAAGACATCTTATGAGAAGCGTGCCCCTGGAAGACAGCAAAAACACTGCACACTGGAGATGCCCCCCCAATCCCCCTCCCAGCACCCCCCCCCCCCAATTCCTATAGAAAAGGGATGGCAGGAAGGAGAATCGACCATAATAACAAGGCACCGAGGTATATAACAAAGTATAACCTAAACTGAATTCGTAAAAATACAAAATGTACTTTATTATACATGAAATGAATAGATGTAATGTAACCAGGGGCGGACTGGCCATACCTAAGGGCCCAGGACCAGTAGGGGCCCCATGAGAGTCTCCTGGGCTGGTATCTGTATTGGGTCTCTACTTCTCCTCTCACTGCTCCAGGATGACGTTCCCTTTCCCCGGCTCTGGGAGTGGGCGATAGTGGGGGGAGATCAGCGGCCACTCAGGCATCACATCAGGGGGGGGCCACAACTGAAATCTGGGTGGAAATCCGCACCCCCCTGGATCCGGCAATGTCTGTGTCTCGCCCTCCAGCAGCTAAAAGCCGGTGGATAGGAGAGGGGGAGAAACCAGCTTTAAAGGAGAAATAAAGCCAAGTCCGCTCTCTGCTGACTGCATCATCACGACAATGTAAGTCATGATCCACCAGGTCCCTGGACCGACACCCGGTTCAGCCTCTCAGCAAGCCACTTGGAGCCTCCAGTAAGCGAGAGGGGGCAGAGCAGAGCTTTGACTGACAGTCTGCAACTCTCTACCTACGGAGCTGTAAGAACTGAGCGATCAACAGTGTTCGATCGCTCGGATCTCCGTGTAGAGGTTCCGGGGGACAGATGCAGCATCCACCTAGGTAAGTAAGATACTGGAAAAAAACACCCAGCATGCGGGACAAGAAAAGTGGTACTGTGGAGAGTCCATACATACAGAATAAGAACAGATACTGAGAAGTATATCCAGCATACCCAGTCACTAAAATGACCAAAGTACAGTTTAATTATATGTAAAATCTAAAAAATGATGTAAAATGTATTTGACCACAGTGTTACATGACCGAGGTATTCCCAGTCAGTTTCCAGGCCTAAAAATTGGCAGCTGTGATGAGGTGTGTGATGTCATAGTGGGCTGCAAACCGGTTCAGTTGTTTCAAAACATTCCTGCATTGGGAGTTGACCGAGTCACATTGTAGGAATTGTGTCTCCTGCGATTATCAGCGTTTTTTATTCAAATATCTTGCTATCGTACTATTATTGTATATATTGCTATTAGTATTATCTCTACTAAACACTGTGTTTTTCAGGTACACCGGCATCAGTCACCACCACCATGCCACGACCTTCACGGCGTCGGTCCCGCGGGTGGCGACCACGGCATGGTGAAGAGAGTCCGATCGCCCACAGAACAAGAGGACAGCTTCGGAGGGGACGGGAGGAGGCAGCAAACAGGAGCCGTTCTCCCGTAGACAGGCAACAACACCCAGCGGCACCACAGGGACTACCGGCAATGGTGCAGCCTACCTGCTCCATCTGCCTCAGTGAGTATGCTGCAGAGGATTGCAGAACACTTCCTTGTAATCATGATTTCCATCTTGCTTGCATCAACAGGTGGCTAATACAATGCCCAACATGTCCCTTGTGCCGAGCAATTATTCCACAGGAAGACGTGCCCATTCCTATTAACCTGGGGCTTGAAGAAAACAGAATACACCAAGGTAATTTCGTGCATATATATAACCCCTTTGGAGCAAATGTAAACCGCCGAGTTATTTTGCTGCGTATATAAAGACCCCATTCGCCCCAACATAGGGTAATATGTATATTCCAGGGATATGCAATTAGCGGACCTCCAGCTGTGGCAGAACTACAAGTCCCATGAGGCATAGCAAGACTCTGACAGCCACAAGCATGACATCCAGAGTCAGAGGCATGATGAGACTTGTAGTTTTGCAACAGCTGGAGGTCCACTAATTGCTTAGCTAGTTTCTGCTTAGGCCTGATTCACACATATGCATTTTTTTGGTGCTTTTGCATTTTTCAGATTTGCACTATAGTCCATTTAATATGGTTTCCTATAGAACAAGTTATGTAGTGCAAATCTGCAAAATGCAAAAAGCACTAAAAATGCATAGGTGTGAATCAGGCCTTCTAGTAGATAATGCTTAGAAAAAAAAAAAATATACATTAGACAATTACCACCAAAAAGGAGTCTCTTCGTCCTGATGGAGCTTCGGCTCTCAGGTGAAGACTCCAGACAATTAACACCGAAAAGGAGTCTCTTCGTCCTGATGGAGCTTCCGGCTCTCAGGTGAAGACTCCAGACAATTACCGCCGAAAAGGAGTCTCTTCGTCCTGATGGAGCTTCCGGCTCTCAGGTGAAGACTCCAGACAATTAACACCGAAAAGGAGTCTCTTCGTCCTGATGGAGCTTCCGGCTCTCAGGTGAAGACTCCAGACAATTAACACCGAAAAGGAGTCTCTTCGTCCTGATGGAGCTTCCGGCTCTCAGGTGAAGACTCCAGACAATTAACACCGAAAAGGAGTCTCTTCGTCCTGATGGAGCTTCGGCTCTCAGGTGAAGACTCCAGACAATTAACGCCGAAAAGGAGTCTCTTCGTCCTGATGGAGCTTCCGGCTCTCAGGTGAAGACTCCAGACAATTACCGCCGAAAAGGAGTCTCTTCGTCCTGATGGAGCTTCCGGCTCTCAGGTGAAGACTCCAGACAATTAACACCGAAAAGGAGTCTCTTCGTCCTGATGGAGCTTCCGGCTCTCAGGTGAAGACTCCAGACAATTAACACCGAAAAGGAGTCTCTTCGTCCTGATGGAGCTTCGGCTCTCAGGTGAAGACTCCAGACAATTAACACCGAAAAGGAGTCTCTTCGTCCTGATGGAGCTTCCGGCTCTCAGGTGAAGACTCCAGACAATTACCGCCGAAAAGGAGTCTCTTCGTCCTGATGGAGCTTCCGGCTCTCAGGTGAAGACTCCAGACAATTAACACCGAAAAGGAGTCTCTTCGTCCTGATGGAGCTTCCGGCTCTCAGGTGAAGACTCCAGACAATTAACACCGAAAAGGAGTCTCTTCGTCCTGATGGAGCTTCCGGCTCTCAGGTGAAGACTCCAGACAATTAACACCGAAAAGGAGTCTCTTCGTCCTGATGGAGCTTCCGGCTCTCAGGTGAAGACTCCAGACAATTACTGCCGAAAAGGAGTCTCTTCGTCCTGATGGAGCTTCCGGCTCTCAGGTGAAGACTCCAGACAATTAACACCGAAAAGGAGTCTCTTCGTTCTGATGGAGCTTCCGGCTCTCAGGTGAAGACTCCAGACAATTAACACCGAAAAGGAGTCTCTTCGTCCTGATGGAGCTTCCGGCTCTCAGGTGAAGACTCCAGACAATTAACACCGAAAAGGAGTCTCTTCGTCCTGATGGAGCTTCCGGCTCTCAGGTGAAGACTCCAGACAATTAACACCGAAAAGGAGTCTCTTCGTCCTGATGGAGCTTCGGCTCTCAGGTGAAGACTCCAGACAATTAACACCGAAAAGGAGTCTCTTCGTCCTGATGGAGCTTCCGGCTCTCAGGTGAAGACTCCAGACAATTAACACCGAAAAGGAGTCTCTTCGTCCTGATGGAGCTTCCGGCTCTCAGGTGAAGACTCCAGACAATTACTGCCGAAAAGGAGTCTCTTCGTCCTGATGGAGCTTCCGGCTCTCAGGTGAAGACTCCAGACAATTAACACCGAAAAGGAGTCTCTTCGTTCTGATGGAGCTTCCGGCTCTCAGGTGAAGACTCCAGACAATTAACACCGAAAAGGAGTCTCTTCGTCCTGATGGAGCTTCCGGCTCTCAGGTGAAGACTCCAGACAATTAACACCGAAAAGGAGTCTCTTCGTCCTGATGGAGCTTCCGGCTCTCAGGTGAAGACTCCAGACAATTAACACCGAAAAGGAGTCTCTTCGTCCTGATGGAGCTTCGGCTCTCAGGTGAAGACTCCAGACAATTAACACCGAAAAGGAGTCTCTTCGTCCTGATGGAGCTTCCGGCTCTCAGGTGAAGACTCCAGACAATTAACACCGAAAAGGAGTCTCTTCGTCCTGATGGAGCTTCGGCTCTCAGGTGAAGACTCCAGACAATTAACACCGAAAAGGAGTCTCTTCGTCCTGATGGAGCTTCCGGCTCTCAGGTGAAGACTCCAGACAATTACCGCCGAAAAGGAGTCTCTTCGTCCTGATGGAGCTTCCGGCTCTCAGGTGAAGACTCCAGACAATTAACACCGAAAAGGAGTCTCTTCGTCCTGATGGAGCTTCCGGCTCTCAGGTGAAGACTCCAGACAATTAACACCGAAAAGGAGTCTCTTCGTCCTGATGGAGCTTCCGGCTCTCAGGTGAAGACTCCAGACAATTAACACCGAAAAGGAGTCTCTTCGTCCTGATGGAGCTTCGGCTCTCAGGTGAAGACTCCAGACAATTAACACCGAAAAGGAGTCTCTTCGTCCTGATGGAGCTTCCGGCTCTCAGGTGAAGACTCCAGACAATTACCGCCGAAAAGGAGTCTCTTCGTCCTGATGGAGCTTCCGGCTCTCAGGTGAAGACTCCAGACAATTAACACCGAAAAGGAGTCTCTTCGTTCTGATGGAGCTTCCGGCTCTCAGGTGAAGACTCCAGACAATTAACACCGAAAAGGAGTCTCTTCGTCCTGATGGAGCTTCTGGCTCTCAGGTGAAGACTCCAGACAATTACCACCGAAAAGGAGTCTCTTTGTCCTGATGGAGCTTCCGGCTCTCAGGTGAAGACTCCAGACAATTACCACCGAAAAGGAGTCTCTTTGTCCTGATGGAGCTTCCGGCTCTCAGGTGAAGACTCCAGACAATTACCACCGAAAAGGAGTCTCTTCGTCCTGATGGAGCTTCCGGCTCTCAGGTGAAGACTCCAGACAATTACCACCGAAAAGGAGTCTCTTCGTCCTGATGGAGCTTCCGGCTCTCAGGTGAAGACTCCAGACAATTACCACCGAAAAGGAGTCTCTTACTCCTGATGGAGCTTCTAGCTCACAGGTGAAGACTCCAGACAATTACCACCGAAAAGGAGTCTCTTCGTCCTTGCCAGAGATTGGAAACCAATTACGGTTTCCGAATTTAAGATCTTTCTGGGCCTTTCCCTCAACATGGGCATAAATAAAAAGAGTCAGTTGCGGTCATATTGGTCCACTGACCCAATTTACCATATGCCTGTGTTCTCTGCCTCCATGGTCAGGGCACGATACGAGCAGATTTTGCGGTTCATGCACTTCAACAACAATGAACTCTGTCGTCCTCGTGGAGACCCTGAATACGATCGGCTCTACAAAATTCGGGCCCCTCGTAAACCACTTCAACCAACATTTTGCAGACTTGTTTACTCCCCATCAAGTTGTCTGCGTTTATGAGTCCCTGATTAAATTTTCTGGCCGCTTGTCATTCAAACAGTACCTTCCCAGTAAGCGTGCCAGATACGGGGTCAAGATGTATAAGCTCTGTGACAGGGCCACAGGTTATACATGTAGTTTTATGGTTTATGAGGGCAAAGATAGTCATGTAGAGCCGACAAACTGCCCTGACTACATTGGAAGCGCTGGCAAGATTGTGTGGGACTTGGTGTCACCCTTATTTGGAAAGGGGTACCACTTGTGCGTGGACAATTATTACACGAGCGTGCCACTTTTTTAGTCACCTGTTTGATCATCAAATTGGAGCATGTGGCACCGTGCGATCTAATCGCCGGGGCTTTCCCCAGCGGGGGAGAGAGCCTGCTTGAAGTGTAATAACTTGCTCGCTATGAAGTGGAGGGATAATAAGAATGTTTTCGTTCTTACCTCCTTTCATGCAGACACGACGGTCCAAATTACTACGGCGACTGGTGTTGTGGAGAAACCCCTCTGTGTCCACGAATATAACCTTAACATGGGAGGGGTGGACCTCAACGACCAGTTGTTGACGCCGTACCTAGTTGCCCGAAAGGCCAAATGCTGGTACAAAAAAGTGTCTGTTTATTTCAATTGGCTTTGCTGAATTTAGCGGATTCATTTATCTTGACAGCAACAGCGTTTGCTCCCACGATACATAAAGCCGTGACTCCAGCGCTGTCGGAGGTGATTTCACCACAGTTACATACTTCAGCATATATGCCGAAGCATGGGGGCAGCAGAGGGCGGAGGAGCGATTTGCTCCTAACTTTTGCGGGAGGATGCCCCCATCCTTTGGCATATATATATATACGGTGCATGTATGCCCATCATTAGAAGTGGGTGGATGAAGGGAGGTATTCTAATGGTGGGCATACCCACCGATCAATCTCTTTTTTCGTTCAGCCCACAGGCTGCATGAAAAAAAAGTTTACAATATATGCCCAACAAGGATCAGCAACGTACTGGTATGTTGCTGGACTTTGAGTGGTTATACCGGAATGATGCCTGCAGGTTTAGGTATCATTCTTTTCAGCCAGTGGTCGGCTTTCATGTAAAAGCAATCCTAACGGCTAATTAGCCTCTAGACTGCTTTTACAAGCAGTGGGAGGGAATGACCCCCCCCACCGTCTTCCATGTTTTTCTCTGGCTCTCCTGTCCCAACAGGGAACCTGAGAATGCAGCCGGTGATTCAGACAGCTGACCATAGAGCTGATCAGAGACCAGAATGGCTCCAAACATCTCTATGGCCTAAAAAAACGGAAGCCACGAGCATTTCATGACTTAGATTTCGCCGGATGTAAACAGCGCCATTGGGAAATTGGGAAAGCATTTTATCACACCGATCTTTGTGTGGTCAGATGCTTTGAGGGCAGAGGAGAGATCTAGGGTCTAATAGACCCCATTTTTTTCAAAAAAGAGTACCTGTCACTACCTATTGCTATCATAGGGGATATTTACATTCCCTGAGATAACAATAAAAATGATAAAAAAAAAAAAATGAAAGGAACAGTTTAACCAGTTGCCGACCGCTGCACGACGATGTACATCGGCAGAGCGGCACGGGCAGGCAAAAGGGCTTACAGGTACCTCCTTGCCTGCCCGCGAGTGGGGGGTCCGATCGGACCCCCCCGGTGCCAGCGGCGGTCGGATTCAGGTCAGGGTCGATCAAAGGTGAGGAGGAGGCCACTCATTCGTGGCTCCCCCCTTGCGATCGCTCCTGGCCAATGATGGGCTTCCTCGGCTTCTGTGAATGTAAACAGAAGCGGAGGAAGTGATGTCACTCTCCTCGAGCCGGTCTTTTCGTTTCGGCGCCGAGGAGAGAAGACATCCAAGTAAGTTTGCACCAACACTACACTAACAGTAGAACACGCAGGCACACTTGTCACCCCCCTGTCACCCCCCAGTCACCCTCTGATCACCCCCCTGTACCCCCTGTCACACTGACACCAATAGCAGTTTTTTTTTTTTTTCTGATTATTGCATTGGTGACAGTTTGTGACAGTTATAGGTGTTAGGGCAGTTAGGTTAGCCCCCTTTAGGTCTGGGGTACCCCCCTTTAGGTCTAGGGTACCCCCCTAACCCCCCCTAATAAAGTTTTAACCCCCCGAAAGGCCAAATGCTGGTACAAAAAAGTGTCTGTTTATTTCAATTGGCTTTGCTGAATTTAGCGGATTCATTTATCTTGACAGCAACAGCGTTTGCTCCCACGATACATAAAGCCGTGACTCCAGCGCTGACCGGCTCGAGGAGAGTGACATCACTTCCTCCGCTTCTGTTTACATTCACAGAAGCCGAGGAAGCCCATCATTGGCCAGGAGCGATCGCGAGGGGGGAGCCACGAATTAGTGACACAGGTGACGCTAGTTAGGGAGGTAAGTATATAGGTTCGCTGTCAGTGTTTTATAGCGACAGGGACCCCCATATACTACCTACTAAAGGTTTTAACCCCTTGATTGCCCCCTAGTTAACCCTTTCACCAGTGATCACCATATAATTGTTACGGGTGACGCTGGTTAGTTGGTTTGTTTATTATAGTTTATTATAGTTTTAGGGCACCCGCCGTTTATTACCTTATAAAAGTTTAACCCCCTAATTGCCCGGCGGTGATATAAGTTAAGTTTTTAGGGTCAGATAAGGTCTGCGTCGCCCCAAGCTGCGTCAGGTTAGCGCCAGTACCGCTAACACCCACACACGCAGCATACACCTCCCTTAGTGCTATAGTATCTGAACGGATCGATATCTGATCCGATCAGATCTATACTCCCCAGCAGTTTAGGGTCCCCCAAAAAAACGCAGTGTTAGCGGGATCAGCCCAGATACCTGCTAGCACCTGCGTTTTGCCCCTCGGCCCAGCCCAGCCCACCCAAGTGCAGTATCGATCAATAACTGTCACAAAACACTAAGCACACATAACTGCAGCGTTTGCAGAGTCAGGCCTGATCCCTGCGATCGCTAACAGTTTTTTGGTAGCGTTTTGAATCAGTCGCTGACAGTCAGGAGCTTTTTTGCCTGTGAGTCTCACTAGTGTACCCCTAAATTTACTTAGTACTAGCGCCGCTATTACTAGCGCCGCTATTCCTTCTGGTGAACTGGCAAGCACCAGCGGCCTAGTACCCCCTGGTCGTACATCCAGCACTGCAGTATCACGTGGTGACGTGGTGAGTCTCATAAGTGCAGTTTAAGCTGGCGAGGTGGCTAGCATGAGTAGTGTCCCACTGCCACCAAGAAGACAAACACAGGCTGTCGAGCCCATAATGCCCTTCCTGCTGCATTCGCCAATCCTAATTGGGAGCCCACCACTTCTGCTGCACCCGTACTTCCCCCATTTACTGGCTGTCGCGGACACTGGCTGCAAGGAACCTTTTTCTGTCCACATTCACCCTGTTATTTGTTGTTGCTATATTAATCTTTTTTTTGTTACATTTTTGAGAGACTGTTTTCTTGGACTTGTCCAAAGACTATTCTTGGTTGTTAATTCTGAACAATACATGAATACAAAAGAGCTGATCAGATTGACCTGCGGAGATGAACTGTCTGGTCACCTTAAAGTCCCATAAGTGCAGTTCAAGCTGGTGAGGTGGCAAGCACTAGTAGGGTCCCGCTGCCACCAAGAAGACGAACACAGGCCCGTCGTGCCCATAGTGCCCTTCCTGCTGCATCGCCAATCCGAATTGGGTGCCCACCACTTCTGCAGCACCCGTATTGCCCCCATTCACTGGCCAACCCGGAATTCAGGTGGAAACAGTTGATTTTACGCCACTGGATTTTTATTCACTGTTTTTCACCGAAGATCTCTATAGATCTATTGTGGACCAAAGCAATTTATACGCTGGTCAACACATCGCCGCTAATCCCCAGTCCTCCCTTGCCAGAGATTGGAGACCAATTACGGTCTCCGAATTTAAGATTCTGGGCCTTTCCCTCAACATGGGCATAACCAAAAAGAGTGAGTTGCGGTCATATTGGTCCACTGACCCAATTCACCATATGCCCGTGTTCTCTGCTTCAATGGCCAGGGCACGATACGAGCAAATTTTGCGGTTCATGCACTTCAACGACAATGAACTCTGTCGTCCTCGTGGAGACCCTGAATACGATCGGCTCTACAAAATTCGGCCCCTCGTAAACCACTTCAACCAGCGTTTTGCAGACTTGTTTACTCCCCATCAAGTTGTCTGCGTTGATGAGTCCCTGATTAAATTTTCTGGCCGCTTGTCATTCAAACAGTACCTTCCCAGCAAGCGTGCCAGATACGGGGTCAAGATGTATAAGCTCTGTGACAGGGCCACAGGCTATACATGTAGTTTTATGGTTTACGAGGGCAAAGATAGTCACGTAGAGCCGACAAAATGCCCTGACTACATAGGAAGCGCTGGCAAGATAGTGTGGGACTTGGTGTCACCCTTATTCGGAAAGGGGTACCACTTGTACGTGGACAATTATTATACGAGCGTGCCACTTTTTAGTCACCTTTTTGATCATCAAATTGGAGCATGTGGCACCGTGCGACCTAATCGCCGGGGCTTTCCTCAGCGGCTTGTAGATTCCCGTCTTAGGCTGGGGGAGAGAGCCTGCTTGAAGTATAATAACTTGCTCGTTATGAAGTGGAGGGATAAGAAGAATGTTTTCGTTCTCACCTCCCTTCATGCAGACACAACGACCCAAATTACTACGGCGACTGGTGTTGTGGAGAAACCCCTCTGTGTCCACGAATACAACCTTAATATGGGAGGGGTGGACCTCAACGACCAGTTGTTGGCGCCGTACCTAATTGCCCGTAAGGCCAGATGCTGGTACAAAAAAAGTGTCTGTATTCTTATTTCAATTGGCTTTGCTGAACGCTCATGTGCTATACAGAGCTTCAGGACGGACTGGATCCTTCCTTAAATTCCAGGAAGAGATCGTCAGAGCCCTTCTGTCTCCAGACGGTGCTCCACCTCACCTTCCCCAACCAAATGCAGTAGGCCGGCTGCATGAGAGGCATTTTCTTTATGTCCTCCAGAGTACCCCTACCCAACGAGCCCCCCAAAGAAAATGTCGTGTCTGCAGAAAGCGCGGATTTAGGCGTGACACCCGGTATTATTGTCCCTCCTGTCCTGGCAATCCTGGTCTTTGCATTGGTGAATGTTTTGAACGCTACCATACACTAGTTGAGTTTTAGCGTAGGGTACAGCACTGCACAGACTAGGACACACTTTCACAGGGTCTCCCAAGATGCCATCGCATTTTGAGAGACCCAAACCTGGAACCGTTACAGTTTTAAAAGTTACAGTTATAAAAAAAATGTAAAAAAAAAAAAATACACAAAAAAATATAAAATAAAAATACCAAAAATAGTTGTCGTTTTATTGTTCTCTCTCTCTCTATTTTCTCTCTATTGTTCTGCTCTTTTTTACTGTATTCTATTCTGCAATGTTTTATTGTTATGTTTTATCATGTTTGCTTTTCAGGTATGTAATTTTTTATAGTTTACTGTGTTTTAACCATTTTTTTGTTTTCAGGTACGCCATTCAGCTGCAGCGCGGATTTATTTATCTTGACAGCAACAGCGTTTGCTCCCACGATACATAAAGCCATGACTCCAGCGCTGTCGGAGGTGATTTCACCACCACAGTTACATACTTCAGCATATATGCCGAAGCATGGGGGCAGCAGTGGGTGGAGGAGCGATTTGCTCCTCCCTTTTGTGGGAGGATGCCCCCATGCTTCCGCATATATATATTTTAGGTAGGCACAGGTTGCGTTAAATGTTTTATTTTTTGCTATGTTTTTTTTTTGTATTTGCTTTGCAGGTATGGTAAGTATTATTGTTATACTATAATGTTACTTTGTTTTTTGTTAACCATCATTTGCTTAGCAGGTACGCCATTCAGTTGCAGCGCGGATTTATTTATCTTGACAGCAACAGCGTTTGCTCCCACGATACATAAAGCCGTGACTCCAGCGCTGTCGGAGGTGATTTCACCACCACAGTTACATACTTCAGCATATATGCCGAAGTGTGGGGGCAGCAGTGGGTGGAGGAGCGATTTGCTCCTGCCTTTTGCGGGAGGATGCCCCCATGCTTCGGCATATATATACGGTGCATGTATGCCCATCATTAGAAGTGGGTGGATGAAGGGAGGTATTCTAATGGTGGGCATACCCACCGATCAATATCTTTTTTTCGTTCAGCCCACAGGCTGCATGAAAAAAAAGTTTACAATATATGCCCAACAAGGACCAGCAACATACTGGTATGTTGCTGGACTTTGAGTGGTTATACCAGAATGATGCCTGCAGGTTTAGGTATCATCTTGGTATCATTCTTTTCAGCCAGTGGTCGGCTTTCATGTAAAAGCAATCCTAGTGGCTAATTAGCCTCTAGACTGCTTTTACAAGCAGTGGGAGGGAATGACCCCCCCCCACCGTCTTCCATGTTTTTCTCTGGCTCTCCTGTCCCAACAGGGAACCTGAGAATGCAGCCGGTGATTCAGACAGCTGACCATAGAGCTGATCAGAGACCAGAATGGCTCCAAACATCTCTATGGCCTAAGAAACCGGAAGCTACGAGCATTTCATGACTTAGATTTCGCCGGATGTAAATAGCGCCATTGGGAAATTGGGAAAGCATTTTATCACACAGATCTTGGTGTGGTCAGATGCTTTGAGGGCAGAGGAGAGATCTAGGGTCTAATAGACCCCAATTTTTTCAAAAAAGAGTACCTGTCACTACCTATTTCTATCATAGGGGATATTTACATTCCCTGAGATAACCATAAAAATGATTAAAAAAAAATAAAAATGAAAGGAACAGTTTAAAAATAAGATAAAAAAGCAAAAAAATAATAAAGAAAAAAAAAAGCACCCCTGTCCCCCCCTGCTCTCGCACAAAGGCAAACGCAAGCGTCGGTCCAGCGTCAAATGTAAACAGCAATTGCACCATGCATGTGAGGTATCACCGCGAAGGTCAGATCGAGGGTAGTAATTTTAGCAGTAGACCTCCTCTGTAAATCTAAAGTGGTAACCTGTAAAGGCTTTTAAAGGCTTTCAAAAATGTATTTAGTTTGTCGCCACTGCACGTTTGTGCGCAATTTTAAAGCATGTCATGTTTGGTATCCATGTACTCGGCCTAAGATCATCTTTTTTATTTCATCAAACATTTGGGCAATATAGTGTGTTTTAGTGCATTAAAATTTTAAAAAGTGTGTTTTTTTTTCCCCAAAAAATGCGTTTCAAAAATCGATGCGCAAATACTGTGTGAAAAAAAAAAATTAAACACCCACCATTTTAATCTGTAGGGCATTTGCTTTAAAAAAAATATAATGTTTGGGGGTTCAAAGTAATTTTCTTGCAAAAAAAAATAATTTTTTCATGTAAACAAAAAGTGTCAGAAAGGGCTTTGTCTTCAAGTGGTTAGAAGAGTGGGTGATGTGTGACATAAGCTTCTAAATGTTGTGCATAAAATGCCAGGACAGTTCAAAACCCCCCCAAATGACCCCATTTTGGAAAGTAGACACCCAAAGCTATTTGCTGAGAGGCATGTCGAGTTCATGGAATATTTTATATTGTGACACAAGTTGCGGGAAAAAGACAAATTTTTTTTTTTTTTTTTGCACAAAGTTGTCACTAAGTGCCGGTTCACACTAGACGCGGCACGACTTGCAGGTCGCCTCACCGAGGCGACCTGCACACGACTGCCGGGGCGACTTGCAAGACGACTTCTGTATAGAAGTCTATGCAAGTCGCCCCCAAAGTAGTACAGGAACCTTTCTTCTAAGTCGGAGTGACTTGCGTCGCTCCGATTAGAACAGTTCGATTGTACAGAACGGGAGGCGACTTGTCAGGCGGCTAGGTCGCCTGACAAGTCGCCCCCGTGTGAACCGAGCCTAAATGATATATTGCTCAAACATGCCATGGGAATATGTGAAATTACACCCCAAAATACATTCTGTTGCTTCTCCTGAGTACGGGGATACCACATGTGTGAGACTTTTTGGGAGCCTAGCCGCGTACGGGACCCCGAAAACCAAGCACCGCCTTCAGGCTTTCTAAGGGCGTAAATTTTTTATTTCACTCTTCACTGCCTATCACAGTTTCGGAGGCCATGGAATGCCCAGATGGCACAAACCCCCCCCCCCCAAATGACCCCATTTTGGAAAATAGACACCCAAAGCTATTTGCTGAGAGGTATAGTGAGTATTTTGCAGACCTCACTTTTTGTCACAAACTTTTGAAAATTGAAAAAGGAAAAAAAAAATACGTTTTTCTTGTCTTTCTTCATTTTCAAAAACAAATGAGAGCTGCAAAATACTCACCATGTCTCTCAGCAAATAGCTTGGGGTGTCTACTTTCCAAAATGGGGTAATTTGGGGGGGTTTTGTGCCATCTTGGCATTTTATGGCCTTCAAAACTGTGATAGGTAGTGAGGAGTGAAATCAAAAATGTATGCCCTTAGAAATCCTGAAGGCGGTGCTTGGTTTTCGGGGCCCCGTACGCGGCTAGGCCCCCAAAAAGTCCCACACATGTGGTATCCCCGTACTCAGGAGAAGCAGCTAAATGTATTTTGGGGTGCAATTCCACATATGCCCATTGCCTGTGTGAGCAATATATCATTTAGTGACAACTTTGTGCAAAAAAAAAAAAAATTTGTCACATTCCCGCAACTTGTGTCAAAAAATAAAATATTCCATGGACTCAAGATGCCTCTCAGCAAATAGCTTGGGGTGTCTATTTTCCAAAATGGGGTGCTTGGGGTGCAATTCCTCATATGCCCATGGCCTGTGTGAGCAATATATCATTTAGTGACAACTTTTTGTAAATTTTTTTTTTTTTTTTGTCATTATTCAATCACTTGGGACAAAAAAAATAAATATTCAGTGGGCTCAACATGCCTCTCAGCAATTTCCTTGGGGTGTCTACTTTCCAAAATGGGGTAATTTGTGGGGGTTTTGTACTGCCCTGCCATTTTAGCACCTCAAGAAATGACATAGGCAGTCATAAACTAAAAGCTGTGTAAATTCCAGAAAATGTACCCTAGTTTGTAGACGCTATAACTTTTGCGCAATCCAATAAATATACGCTTATTGACATTTTTTTTACCAAAGACATGTGGCCGAATACATTTTGGCCTAAATGTATGACTAAAATTGAGTTTAATGGATTTTTTTTCATCCTTTGCCGGGCGCGCTGACATCTTGTACGCGGCGCTGCCGGCTATATGTTTTCCATCTGCTGACCTACTGGGGGAGGGGCATGGTTGGCGCTTCAAGCTGTGGGGCCATGGTGGTCTGGCTCCGTGTTTGGTGGCGCCTCCCTCTCTTTCTCCCCTTATTGGACCAGCGCATGACGTTGGGGGCGGTCTTTGCTGCGGCGTTGCCTATATGGGCTCCTTCCTCATTTGGGTCTCACATTCAGGCCAGTACACACCTACCCCACCCGGGATAGACGAGGCATATAGGTATTTTTTCACCCCTCTCCCAGACACTGACAATCAGGTAATTTCACTCACATATTTCATTTCACTTTACACTTTACTTTTGATTACACCCTTTTTGTTTCTTTTCTTACCTCACTGCTTTAATATTTTTCTCTTTGTCACATTTATCACAGAGGTCTTCCACAAAGGTGGTTACCCCCTACAACACCATCACTACACACACCCTTACCCATGTGAGGCGTTGTTCATGTTTGGCTATGCCGGCGGCAGGGCGTCCCCTCAGCTCCCGTTTGGGGCCCTGTATGGCTGGTCTTGGAGGTTCCATGCCCGCACCACCTCTGCAAGGTTACACATGTAAGTGTGTGGGATAATTCAGGCCATGGGGGTTACTTCCATGTCCTGGGTTCACCCTCCCACCCTCTGATTTAGTTCAGAATACCTTCATTTTTCATTTTTTCACATTTTTACAATTTTATTTTGTTTTTTCTATCCATAGACAATTACCAAGGTTTTGCTCCTGATGATAGGCTATAAGGCCTTGAAACGCGTAGAACTAACCTCAACCGATATGTATACATTTCTCTAATACTGTGTATGGCCGTTCCTTGTCTATACTTATTTTTAATTTCATTTTTAATTTGTCTTCCATACCAGTTTTACTCCATTGTTATAATCGATACAGTTATTTTTGTCCAAATAATTATGTCTTATTCTATAATCTGCACCAACCTATTGTTGGAATGTCTATGTATGTACAATACTTGGTTCTGTTGAATTGTAATAAAATATACAGATATTTATATAAAGCAAAATGCATTAAATATTTTGATATGAAAAATTTATGATAATTTGAACCAATTAATAATAGTTATATTCAACCATTTTTTTTGTTGCTCCCGTGTGCCTCGACAAAGTCCCGCCATCTTTCTCTCCTTTTTTATAACAATTAACTGGGATGGAGGTGGGGATATGAACGGCCCCATCTAACCTCATTTAACGTCCCAAAATCCCTGTTTCTAAATCTTTTTCCCATATATATATTTTAGGCACAGGTTGCGTTAAATTATTTATTTTTTTACTATTTTTGTTTGTATTTGCTTTGCAGGTATGGTAAGTCTTACTGTTATACTGTAATGTTACTTTGTTTTATTGTTAACCATCATTTGCTTAGCAGGTACGCCATTCAGTTGCAGCGCGGATTTATTTATCTTGACAGCAACAGCGTTTGCTCCCACGATACATAAAGCCGTGACTCCAGCGCTGTCGGAGGTGATTTCACCACCACAGTTACATACTTCAGCATATATGCCGAAGCATGGGGGCAGCAGAGGGCGGAGGAGCGATTTGCTCCTAACTTTTGCGGGAGGATGCCCCCATCCTTCGGCATATATATATATATATATATATATATATATATATATATACGGTGCATGTATGCCCATCATTAGAAGTGGGTGGATGAAGGGAGGTATTCTAATGGTGGGCATACCCACCGATCAATCTCTTTTTTCGTTCAGCCCACAGGCTGCATGAAAAAAAAAGTTTACAATATATGCCCAACAAGGATCAGCAACGTACTGGTATGTTGCTGGACTTTGAGTGGTTATACCAGAATGATGCCTGCAGGTTTAGGTATCATTCTTTTCAGCCAGTGGTCGGCTTTCATGTAAAAGCAATCCTAACGGCTAATTAGCCTCTAGACTGCTTTTACAAGCAGTGGGAGGGAATGACCCCCCCCACCGTCTTCCATGTTTTTCTCTGGTTCTCCTGTCCCAACAGGGAACCTGAGAATGCAGCCGGTGATTCAGACAGCTGACCATAGAGCTGATCAGAGACCAGAATGGCTCCAAACATCTCTATGGCCTAAGAAACCGGAAGCTACGAGCATTTCATGACTTAGATTTTGCCGGATGTAAACAGCGCCATTGGGAAATTGGGAAAGCATTTTATCACACCGATCTTTGTGTGGTCAGATGCTTTGAAGGCAGAGGAGAGATCTAGGGTCTAATAGACCCCAATTTTTTCAAAAAAGAGTACCTGTCACTACCTATTGCTATCATAGGGGATATTTACATTCCCTGAGATAACAATAAAAATGATTAAAAAAAAAAATGAAAGGAACAGTTTAAACATAATATAAAAAAGAAAAAAAAAAAAAGAAAAAAAAAAAAAAAAAAGCACCCCCGTACCCCCCTGTTCTCGCGCAAATGCGAACGCAAGCGTCGGTCTGGCGTTAAATGTAAACAGCAATTGCACCATGCATGTGAGGTATCACCGCGAAGGTCAGATCGAGGGCAGTAATTTTACAAGTAGACCTCCTCTGTAAATCTAAAGTGGTAACCTGTAAAGGCTTTTAAAGGCTTTTAAAAATGTATTTAGTTTGTCGCCACTGCACGTTTGTGCGCAGTTTTAAAGTATGTCATGTTTGGTATCCATGTACTCGGCCTAAGATCATCTTTTTTATTCTATCTAACATTTGGGCAATATAGTGTGTTTTAGTGCATTAAAATTTTAAAAAGTGTGTTTTTTCCCAAAAAATGCGTTTGAAAAATCGCTGCAAAATACTGTGTGAAAAAAAAAAATGAAACACCCACCATTTTAATCTGTAGGACATTTGCTTTAAAAAAATATATAATGTTTGGGGGTTCAAAGTAATTTTCTTGCAAAAAAAAAATGTTTTCATGTAAACAAAAAGTGTCAGAAAGGGCTTTGTCTTCAAGTGGTTAGAAGAGTGGGTGATGTGTGACATAAGCTTCTAAATGTTGTACATAAAATGCCAGGACAGTTCAAAACCCCCCCAAATGACCCCATTTTGAAAAGTGAACACCCCAAGCTATTTGCTGAGAGGCATGTCGAGTCCATGGAATATTTTATATTGTGACACAAGTTGCGGGAAAAAGACACTTTTTTTTTTTGCATAAAGTTGTCACTAAATGATATATTACTCAAACATGCCATGGGAATATGTGAAATTACACCCCAAAATACATTCTGTTGCTTCTCCTGAGAACGGGGATACCACACGTGTGGGACTTTTTGGGAGCCTAGCCGCGTATGGGACCCCGAAAACCAATCACCGCCTTCAGGCTTTCTAAGGGCGTAAATTTTTGATTTCACTCTTCACTGCCTATCACAGTTTCGGAGGCCATGGAATGCCCAGGTGGCACAACCCCCCCCCCCCCCCCCCAATGACGCTATTTTGGAAAGTAGACACCCCAAGCTATTTGCTGAGAGGTATAGTGAGTATTTTGCAGTCCTCACTTTTTGTCACAAAGTTTTGAAAATTGAAAAAGGAAAACAAAAATGTTTTTCTTGTCTTTCTTCATTTTCAAAAACAAATAAGAGCTGCAAAATACTCACCATGCCTCTCAGCAAATAGCTGGGACATCTGGATGTCATTAGATGTTAGCTCCTTATACACATCCATCCCACATATTTTTGGACTTGCAGCTCTTCGTCATTTTCTGTTCCAGGACCATTATATGAATGACAGACAAGCTGCATTCATTTTGGATTGTACCGAATTTTGTCTTGAACACAATTATTTTGCCTTTGATGATCAATTTTATGTGCACGTTCAAGGCACTGCGATGGGCGCTAATTTTGCTGGGTCTTTGGGAACACAAGTACATATGGAACAATAATCCTTATCTAAGGCATCTTGTGTACTATGGCAGGTATGTAGATGACATTGTTATCATCTGGAATGGTTCCCCTCAGGATACACTAGATTTTGTCAACCACTGCAACAACAATCTCCATGGCCTAAGATTCACTTATGTTTCCGATGCGGAGAAATTGGCATTCTTGGACTTAGAGCTATATCATGACGGTGACATCATACACGCCAGAAATTACTCCAAACCAACTAAACATAGCGTCCCTCGCCATTTTTCCAAATGCCAAAAAGGATCTACTCATGGCCTAAAGGTATGGGTCCTAGAACAAATGCTGAAAAATCTATCTGAAGCAGAGAGGTTTTTCAGGCTGTGTGAACGCGAAACCTTTTGGATATATTCCCTTGATACTTTGTCATCTGGGGGAATTAACAAGACTACGATCTACGATCCTATAATGATTTATTTTGTTTTATTCCCTTCCCCTCTCCCCCTCCCTAATCCTGAGTTTTTCTACCATTGAATAAAATATATCACAGTTACTTAATATCTATGAATAGGATAGTGTTACCAAATATACCCAAGTATATATATACATATGTACGTAACTAAGTCCTTCATAGATTTACATATATCTTCTTTCTTCTTTTCCCTCCCTTTTTACTCCTATCCAATACCAGTTGTTTTTAATGTTCATTGCTCAGTGCTTATATATCTCTCCAAACATGTTTTTACTGAAGACTATGTTATGGTGTGTTTCCGCATACTGATCACACCAGTTTTTGAATCCATCTATCCCTTAATATACCCCATATAGTTTTTATATATTGTCCATCTGTCTCTACAATTTATATGCTTTTAACATAATTCACATATAGTTATTTTTTATCTTCATCAAATTGTCCTATATATAAAAATATATTTCCCCTAGTAGACCCCCATCCTATTTTATTTCTAGAATCCCTTTGCATTTGTCACATGCTATTTATTTACTGTTGGAGTCCTTCTATTTAGACTGTGTTGTTGTACACAATCTCCACTAGATGGCTCTAAGTGTTAGCACATATAAGGCCCCTATGAGCCTTTGTCCTCTATGCTTGAGGAAGGCGCGCGCCTGTATAACACAGTGCGCATGTGCCGAAATGTCGTCGCACTGCCAGTGACGTCACCGCGCCAGAGGCCTGCGTTCCACAGCTCATCCGAGCCAAGCCTTGTTCTCAATCCCTGGGATAGAGCCTACACATCCTGCTGGATGGGACTGTTTTTTCTCTCCTATGGACAGATCCTTCACAAACAGGCTACTAACACTGGGACATCACTACCTGAGGATAATCTGTGCTCTACTTGCCTTTTAGTACATGTAAGTGGACATATTCGTTTTGTATATTAAAGATATCTAACTGATCCTGATCTGGAGGTGTTTTTTTTCTGCTTATTTTTTTTCTGCTTATCTCTTTCATGTCCCTGGAGCCTGCTTCATGCTTCCCTAAAGGCTTGCCCTGGATCACAGACTGCTAGCCTATATACAACGTTTTTTTTGTCCATTTGTTTTTTATACCACACTTTGTCATTTACCCATTACTTTTCCCAGTGGGCTTGTATATTATATCTATTCCCAACCAGCAACAGCGCTACCTACCATTGTTTTTGCTCCAAAAAAATTGCAACACCCACCAGTGGGTGATGTGTGGCATAAGCTTCTAATGTTGGGCATAAATTGCTATGAAAGTACAAACACCCCCCAAATGACCCCTTTTTGGAAAGTAGACACCCCAAGCTAATTGCTGAGAGGCATGTTGAGTCCATGGAATATTTTATTTTTTGCCACGTTTTTGGAAAATGCAATTTTTTTTTTTACACAAAGTTGACAATTAAATTATATATTGCTCCCACACATGCGTGTGACCTTTTGGCAGTCTAGCCGCATACAGGACCCAGAAAACCAATCACTGCCTTCAGGATTTCAAAGGGCGTAAATTGCTAATTTCACTTCTTCAGTACCTATTACTAAGATAGCACAACCCCCCCCCCCCCCCATTACCCTTTTTCAGAAAGTAGACACCCCACGGTATTTACTAAGAGGCATGGTGAGTATTTTGCAGATCTCATTTATTTTGGAAAATTAAGAAAGAAAAGGAGTTTTTTTTTCTTTTTTAAATGTTCAAACCCTTGTGACAAAAAGTGAGATCTGCAAAATACTCAACATGCCCCTTATTAAATTCCTTGGGGTGTCTACTTTCCAAAAAGGGGTCATTTGGGGTTTAGTGCTATCTTGGCATTTCAGGGACTTCGAAACAGTGCTAGGTAGTGAGTAAGTGAAATGAGCAATTTACACCCTTAGAAAGCCTGAAGGTGGCGATTGGTTTTCGGGGTCCTGTACGTGGATAGACTGCAAAAAAGTCTCACATGTGGTATCCCCATACTTAGGAGAAGCAGCATAATGTATTTTGGGGTGTAATTCCGCATATACCCTTGGCACGTGTGAACAATTTAAGTGACAACTTAAAAAAATCAAATATTCAATGGGCTCAACGTGCCTCTCAGCAAATTCCTTGGGGTGTCTATTTTCCAAAAAGGGGTAATTTGTACTGCCCTGCCATTTTAGCACCTCAAGAAATGAGATAGGCAGTGAGAAAGTAAAAGCTGCGTAAATTATATACCAGTATATACCATAGTTTTATAGACGCTATAACTTTTGCACAAACCAATCAATATACGCTTATTTGGATTTTTTTACCAAAGATATGTAGCTGAATACATTTTGGCCTAAATGTATGACAAAATTTGAGTTTATTGGATATTTTTTATAACAAAAAGTAGAAAATATTGTTTTTTTTTCCCAAATTTGCAGTCTTTTTTGTTTATATCGCAAAAAATAAAACTCGCAGTGGTGATCAAATACCACCAAAAGAAAGCTCTGTTTGTGGGAAAAAAGGACATCAACTTTGTTTAGGTACAGCGTTTAGTGACCATGCAATTACCAGTTAAAGTATCGCAGTGCCCAATTGCAAAAAAAATGCTTTAAACAGGAAGGGGGGGGGGGGGGGGTAAAAGCTTCCAGGGGTCAGGTGGTTAAAAACGCTTTAACAAGAAAAGGAGATAAGCAAACAGACGTTCGCTAATCTTCTTCCCCTCTACCCAGTGGCACCCACCATACAGGTTCTGAGTTCACCGATGGGCACAAAGGGCCCAAAACAAATTGTGACAGTGCATGTGAAAGGGGGACAGGCATCTTCTGGGATATGTGGAAGCGATCCGGCAGAAGCAAGTAACAGAGTGCAGATCGCACTCCATTCATGTTTTCTCTAGTCATGGGAAAATGAAACCAGGACCTGAAAGTGACATTTATATGTCGCATCTGAGTCATCAACAGAAGGGGAAGATCAGCAAACAGAAGTTCACTGATCTCCCTCCCAGCTACCCAACGGCACCCACCATTCTGCTCCCAGGCCTGGAATTTTGGAGGAGGAGGAGCCAAGATCACTGACGGGGAACACCAGAAGAGGAGGTTCAGGGCTGCCGTTTGGTTTGCAGAAATGCCAATCAGGAGGCTCCTCTCCCAGTCGATGCCTGTTTAGGAGAAACGTACGTTGGGTGGAGCCAGAGGACCCGACGTCACCACACTCTCAGCTGATCGGCTTCGGCTGTGTTTTTTAATTGCTACGGTGTTTTACCCTGCCAATGCTTTGATGTCAGTTGTCCATTCATGGATTAAAGCATTTTAAACTACTGCACAATAAAGCGCCTCTTTTTCTTTTAAAATATACTATTTCCTGCTACAAGTGGTCTTACTGGAGCAGCTAATGGAGGAGAGCGTTCCTGATTGCTGCCTCTGAAATTTCAACTACCAGGCGTGGAGGGAAGTCTGTCTCTACTCAAAGACCAGCTGTTCCTGACCCCGAGAGGAGTTTGTTCAGGCTCGTATGATCTTTGTGGTGGGGATCCATCAAATCTGGTAAACAGCCCCCTTTTCCTATTTCTGCACTGTCTTAGAAGATCCATAGACGATTTATTGAAGATTTAAAGAGGAATCACACCTCCGGTTTATGGTACCATCATTTTCCATATGAACTATAATTTTTTAATTTCTTTATATTCACATTATTATTTGAGTAGCGCACTGAACTTTTTTCTTTATGGTGTCAGATTAGTGCCAGTAGCGCTAACACCCACGCACGCACCATATACCTCCCTTAGTAGTATAGTGTCTGAACGGATCGATATCTGATCAGATCTATACTAGCGTACACAGTTTAGGGTTCCCAAAAACGCAGTGTTAGCGGGATCAGCCCAGATACCTGCTAGCACCTGCTAGCAGTCAGGCCTCATCCCTGCGAACGCTAACAGTTTTTTTTGCAGTGTTTGAAGCAGTCGCTGACAGTCAGGAGCTTTTTTTTCCTGAGTCTCACTACTGTACCAGTAAATTTAGAGACCAAAATGTCAAATCGAAGGTACAGTAGTGAAGAGGCCTACACGTTTCTGAGCATGACAGATAGTGAAGAGGAAGTCACTCATCTGTCAGATTCAGGCTCAGAATACAAACCTGTAGACAGCAGCGACACCCTGACAGATGGAGTTGTGGTCCCTGCCAAGGTCAGCTGTACCCGACCCCGTTCCTCTGCTGTCATTGAAGTGCAAGAACCGCAGGGCTCTCGTGTGGAGCAGAGAGCCAGTACTAGTGCCGCTCATCCTTCTGGTGAACTGGCAAGCACCAGCGGCCGAGTACATCCTGGTCGTACATCCAGCACTGCAGTAACACTTGGTGACGTGGTGAGTCTCATAAGTGCAGTTTAAGCTGGTGAGGTGGCTAGCATGAGTAGTGTCCCACTGCCACCAAGAAGACAAACACAGGCTGTCGAGCCCATAGTGCCCTTCCTGCTGCATTCGCCAATCCTAATTGGGAGCCCACCACTTCTGCTGCACCCGTACTTCCCCCATTTACTGGCTGTCGCAGACACTGGCTGCAAGGACCTTTTTCTGTCCACATTCACCCTGTTATTTGTTGTTGCTATATTAATCTTTTTTTTGTTACATTTTTGAGAGACTGTTTTCTTGGACTTGTCCAAAGACTATTCTTGGTTGTTAATTCTGAACAATACATGAATACAAAAGAGCTGATCAGATTGACCTGCGGAGATGAACTGTCTGGTCACCTAGGCTGCCTTAAAGCAGAGGTTCACACAAAAATTGAACCTCCACTTTTCGGAACCCTCCCCCCCTCCGGTGTCACATTTGGCACCTTTCAGGGGGGTGCAGATACCTGTCTAAGACAGGTATTTGCACCCACTTCCGGCATAGACTCCCACGGGAGTCTATGCCTCTTCCCGTCCCCACCGTGCTGTCTGCTGGGACACACACGGGTCCCAGAGACAGCGGGGACCAGTTAGGAAGCGCAGCGCGACTCGCGCATGCGCAGTAGGGAACCGGGAAGTGAAGCCGCAGCGATTCGGTCTTGGGTGCCGACATCGCTGGACCCTGGGACAGGTGAGTGTCCTTATTTTAAAAGTCAGCAGCTGCTGTATTTGTAGCTGCTGACTTTTAAAAAAAAAATTTTCGCGGGACTCCCTCTTTAAGTGCTGTGTTAATTAACATGTTAATTATATAATTGTCTTTTAAGTTTTTGCTAGAGGGGAGGCGGGGAGTATCTGAGTCAGCCCTACCTTGTGTTAAAAGTGTATAAAAAGGCTGTATTCTGTCCAATAAAGCATTCAAGATTCAAGAAGCTATTTTCGGCTAGACTTGTATTCAATGCAGCTATAATAATATACGGTATCTCTCTGATGGTCAGACTGGAGGAAGCGGTGTTACTGACGGAAGCACTAAGTGGAGTGTGGGATAGGATCCGTCACACTGGCCAACCCAGAATTCAGGTGGAAAACAGTTGATTTTATGTCACTTGATTTTTATTTGCTGTTTTTTATGGAAGATCCCTATAGATCTGTTGTGGACCAAAGCAATTTGTATGCTGGTCAATTCATCGCCGCTAATCCCCAGTTAACCCTTGACAGAGATTGGAGACCTATTGCGGTCTCCAAATTTAAGACCTTCCTGGGCCTATCCCTCCTCATGGGCATAACTAAAAAGAGTGAGTTGCGGTCATATTGGTCCACTGACCCAATTCACCATATGCCCGTGTTCTCTGCCTCCATGACCAGGACACGATACGAGCAGATCTTGCGGTTCATGCACTTCAATGATAATGAACTCTGTTGTCCTTGGGGTGACCCTGGATTTGATCGGCACTACAAGATTCGGCCCCTTGTAAACCACTTCAACCAATAGTTTGCAGCCTTGTTTACTCCCGATCAAGTTGTCTGCATTGATGAGTGCCTGATTAAGTTTTCTGGCCGCTTGTCTATCAAACAGTATCTTCCCAGCAAGCGTGCCAGATATGGGGTCAAGATGTATAAGCTCTGTGACAGGGCAACAGGCTATACATATAGTTTTATTGTTTACGAGGGAAAAGATAGTCACGTAGAGCCGGAGAACTGCCCAGACTACATAGGGAGCACTGATAAGATTGTGTGGGATTTGGTGTCACCCTTATTTGGAAAGGGGTACCACTTGTACGTGGACAAATATTACACGAGCGTGCCACTTTTTAGTCACCTTTTTGATTATGGAATTGGCGCATGTGGTACCGTGCAATCTAATCGCCGGGGCTTCCCCCAACGGCTTTAAGAATCCCGACTTAGACGGGGGAGAGAGCCTGCTTGAAGTGTAATAATTTGTTAGCAGTGAAGTGGAGGGATTTACGGAATGTTTTTGTTCTGTCCTCCCTTCACGCAGATACGACAGTCCAAATTTCTACGGCAAATGGTGTTGTGGAGAAACCCCTCTGTGTCCATGATTACAACCTTAATATGGGAGGGGTGGACCTCAACGACCCGTTGTTGGCGCCGTACCTAATTGCCCGTAAGGCCAGACACTGGTACAAAAAAGTGTCTGTATATTTATTTCAATTGGCTCTGCTGAACGCTTTTGTGCTATACAGAGCTTTAGGACGGACTGGATCCTTCCTTAAATTCCAGGAAGGGATCGTCGCAGCCCTTCTGTTTCCAGATGGTGCTATGGCCCACCTTCCCAACACACATGCAGTGAGCCGGCTGCATGAGAGGCATTTTCCGTATGTCCTTCCTGGTACCCCTACCCAAAGAACACCCCAAAAGAAGATGTTGTGTCTGCCGAAAACACGGATTTAGGCATGACACCTGCTTTTATTGTCCCTCCTGTCCTGACCAACCTGGTCTCTGCATCGGTGACTGTTTCAAACGCTACCACACACTAGTTGAGTATTAGTGTAGGGTACAGCACTACACAGTCCTAGGCACACGTACACTGGGTCTCGAAAGATGTGATGGCCATCACATTTTGAGAGACCCTAATCTGCAACGTTCAGTTTACAGTTTTTTTTACAGTTTTTATAAAAGTGAAAAAATAAATAAAAATAAAACACACACAAAAACACAAAAAATATAAAATAAAAAAAGTTTTATTTTTCTTCTCTCTATTGTTCTCTCTCTTATGTTCACTCTCTACTATCCGCTTTACTGTTTGCTCACAATTGTTCTATATCTATTGTTCTCTGTTTTATTTTTACTACATTTTATTGTATTTGCTTTGCAGGTATGGTATGTTATACTGTAATGTTTGTTTTATTGTTAACCATCATTTGCTTAGCAGGTACGCCATTCATCTTCATTATGAGTTTATTTATTCTGACAGCAACAGTGTTTGCTCCCACGATACATAAAGCCGTGACTCCAGCGCTGTCGGAGATGATTTCACCACCACAGTTAAAAAAAAGAGCATATATGCCGAAGCATGAGGGCAAGGGTGGAGGAGTGATTTGCTCCTAACATCATTTGCTTTGCAGGTATGGTAAGTCTTACTGTTTTACTGTAATGGTACTTTGTTTTATTGTTTGGTTAGCAGGTACGCCATTCAGCTGCAGCACAGGTTTATTTATCTTGACAGCATCAGTGTTTGCTCCCACGATACGTAAATCAGCGACTCCAGCGCTGTCAAGGGTGATTTTACCACCACAGTTAAAAAAAAAAATGGTGCATGTATGCCCATCAATAGAAGTGGGTGGATGAAGGGCGGTATTCTAATGGTGGGCATACCCACCAATCAATCTCTTTTTTTCGTTCAGCCCACAGGCTGCATGAAAAAAGAACATTACAATGTATGCACAACAAGGACCAGCGACGTTTAGGTTTAGGTATCATCTTGGTATCATTCTTTTCAGCCAGCGGTCGGCTTTCATGTAAAAGCAATCCTAGTGGCTAATTAGCCTCTAGACTGCTTTTACAAGCAGTGGGAGGGAATGTCCCCCCTCCCACAGTCTTCCATGGTTTTCTCTGGTTCTCCTGTCCCAACAGGGAACCCGAGAATGCAGCCGGTGGTTCCGCCAGCTGACCATGGAGCTGATCAGAGACCAGAATGGCTCCAATCATCTCTATGGTCTAAGAAACCGGAAGCTACAAGCATTTCATGACTTAGGTTTCGCCGGATAAAAACAGCGCCATTGGGAAATTGGCAAAGCATTTTATCACACCGATCTTGGTGTGGTCAGATGCTTTGAGGGCAAAGGAGAGATCTAGGGTCTAATAGACCCCAATGTTTTCAAAAAAGAGTACCTGTCACTAACTATTGCTATCATTGGGGATATTCACATTCCCTGAGATAACAATAAAAATGATTTAAAAAAATGAAAGGAACAGTTTAAAAATAAAATAAAAAAGTACAAATAATTAAAAAAAAAAAAAAAGCACACCTGTCCCCCCGTGCTTACGCTCAAAGGTGAACGCAAGCGTCGGTCTGGTGTCATATGTAAACAGCAATTGCACCATGCATGTGAGGTATCACCGCAAAGGTCAGATTGAGAGCAGTAATTTTAGCAGTAGACCTCCTCTGTAAATCTAAAGTGGGTAACCTGTAAAGGCTTTTAAAAATGTATGTAGTTTGTCGCCACTACATGTTTGTGCGCAATTTAAAAGCATGTCGTGTTTGGTACCCATGTACTCGGCATAAGATCATCTTTTTTATTTCATCAAACATTTGGGCAATATAGTTCATTAAAATTTAAAAAAGTGTTTTTTCCCAAAATATTGCGCTTGAAAAATCGCTGCGCAAATACTGTGTGAAAAAAAAAATGCAACACCCACCATTTTAATCTGTAGGGCCTTTGCTTTGAAAAGATATATAATGTTTGTTGTTTCAAAGTAATTTTCTTGCAAAATGTAAACAAGTGTCAGAAAGGTCTTTGTCTTCAAGTGGTTAGAAGAGGGGGTGATGTGTGACATAAGCTTCTAAATGTTGTGCATAAAATGGCAGGACAGTTCAAAACCCCCCCAAATGACCCCTTTTTGGAAAGTATACACCCCAAGCTATTTGCTGATAGGCATGTTGAGTCCATGGAATATTTTATATTTTACCACAAGTTGCACAATTTTTTTTTTGCACTAAGTCTTCACTAAATGATATATTGCTCAACTATGCCATGGGCATATGTGAAATTACACCCCAAAATATATTCTGCTGCTTCTGCTGAGTACGGGGATACCACACATCATTTAGTGACAACTTTCTGTAAAAAAATACATTTTCCCGAAACTTGTGGCAAAATATAAAATATTCCATGGACTCGACATGCCTCTCAGCAAATAGCTTGAAGTGTCTTCTTTCCAAAATGGGGTCATTTGGGGGGGTTTTGTGCTATCTTGACATTTCATGGCCTCCGAAACTGTGATAGGTAGTGAGGAAGTGAAATCACCATTTTACGCCCTTAGAAATCCTGAAGGCGGTGATTGGTTTGGGGGGTCCTGTACATGGCTAGGCTCCCAAAAAAGTCTCTCAAGTTTAGGGAAAATTAATTTTTTTACTGAAAGTTGTCACTAAATGATATATTGCTCAAATATGCCATGGGCATATGTGAAATTGCACCCCAAAATACATTCTGTTGCTTATCCTGAGTACAGGAATACCACGTGTGAGACTTTTTGGCAGTCTAACCGCGTACAGCAGGGGTCGTCAACCCCCGGTCCCCGGCCCACTACCGGGCCATGGCCCTTCTGCAGCCGGGCCGCGGGTGCGGGCAGCCGGCACAATACATGCTGGGCTGTCGGCATGAGAGCGCTGGGTGGATGAAAGAAACGAGCGGGCGGGCAAGCAGAGATGATATCATCTCTCTCCGCCCCCGCATCACCACTCTTCCGCCCTCAAAGCCAGTGCTCTGTCTCAGTGTCGGAGGTGCGGGGGGGAGCAGAGAGATGACATCATGTCATACTGCCCGTCCCGCATCACCGCTCTCCTGCGGCTCCTCACTGTGTGAAAACTCCTCCCTGCTTGTTCAGCGGCGCAGATTGCCTGCCCCCCACCCCCGGACAGCTAATCAGGAATGGCAGAAGGGTGGAGCCACTGACTGACAGCCGAAGGAGTCCCAGGTCCTCCCTCTGCCAGGTGAGACCGGCTGCAGCATGAGGAGGGAGACACCCTGCAACATCCAAAGGGGATCCGACAGAGATGTGACAGGTGAGGTGTGCTGGGACCCCCCATCTGTCTGCCTGACATACCACAAGGGGCGCTCCACTCACTCCGCATCTGGTGACAGGCAACATGGCAGGTGGCAATCCACATCTTGTGGCAGGCAGTGTGGCAGGTGATGTGGCAAGTGACAGTCTGCATCTGGTGACAGGCAACGTGGCAAGTGACAATCCACATTGTGTGGCAGGTGATGTGGCAAGTGACAGTCCGCATCTGGTGACAGTGGCAAGTGACACACTCGGGGCTCCCACTGATTCTACATTATTGTGAGTTGAACTATTTCATTTATTACCACAGTGTAATAATAGAAATAATGTGCTTCAATCACCCTGACACCATATCAAGCATGGTGCCATGATGATTGAAGCGCTAACACCAACCATTGCCCGCGAATCGTGCCCCCCCCCCCCACCCGGTCCTTGGCACAACTTTCTTCCACACAGCCAGTCCCCGGTGCCAAAAAGGTTGGGGACCACTGGCGTACAGGAACCGAAAACCAATCACCACCTTCAGGCTTTCTAAGGGCGTAAATATTTGATTTCACTCCTCACTGCCTATCACAGTTTCGGAGGCCATGAAATGCCCAGATAGCACAAACCCCCCCCCCCCCCCGCAAATGACCCCATTTTGGAAAGTAGACACCCCAAGCTATTTGCTGAGAGGCATGTTGAGTATTTTGCAGATCTCACTTTTTGTCTCAAAGTTTTGAAAATTGAAAAAATAAAACATTTTTGTTTGTTTTTTTGTGACAAAAAAAAATTCAATGGGCTCAACATGCCTCTCAGCAATTTCCTTGGGGTGTCTACTTTCCAAAATGGGGTCATTTGGGGGGGGGGGGGGGAGTTGTACTGCCCTGCTATTTTAGCACCTCAAGGCAGTCATAAACTAAAAGCTGCGTAAATTCCAGAAAATGTACCCTAATTTGTTGACGCTACAAATTTTGCGCAAACCAATAAATATATGCTTATTGACATTTTTTTTTACCAAAGACATGTGGCTGAATACATTTTGGCCTAAATGTATGACTAAAATTGACTTTATTGGATTTTTCTTCTAACAAAGAGTAGAATATATAATTTTTTTTCAAAATTATAGGTCTTTTACCGTTTATATCACAAAAAATAAAAATCGCAGAGGCAATCAAATACCATCAAAAGAAAGCTCTATTTGTGGGAAAAAAAGGACACAAATTTTGTTTGGGTACAACATTGCATGACCGCGCAATTACCAGTTAAAGCAGCGCAGTACCAAATTGTAAAAAGTGATCTGGTCATTAAGCAGCCTAATCTTCCGTGGCTGAAGTGGTTAAAGAGGTCGCCAATTAAACAGAAGATTCTCCTGTATGTAATCTGTTGGCGCTCGTCCCACCCCCCTCCCTGTCCCCTCCAAGGCTGCAGATGGGCATCGATCAGGCTGCACTGATGGCAATGGTAAGGCTGCATTAATGGGCACTGACCCTTATTTTGCTTCACAGTTCTTTATTTATTTATTTTTTTCTTGAAACTTCCCTCTTAAAGTGGGGCACGTGTTATACGCCGACAGGGCTTTTTTTCAGCAGGAACGTGGGGGAACGCAGTTCCAGCACCTCCAACACTGTATGTAATGGTAAGGGGTGCTGGGGTGCGCTGGGAAGTCTATTGATGCTGGCTGCGGGGGGATCAATTGTCATTGGAGGTGATATATTTATCAAGATGGTCTATTGTTGCTGGTGGGGGTATCTATTGTTGCTGAAGTTGGGGCTTATGTTGCTGGGGGGTCAATTGTTACTGGGAGGATTCTACTGTTGGGAAGGGGGTTCATTGTTGCTGACTGCTGGAGGGTCTATTGATGCTGGCTGCAGAGAGATCTGTTGTTGCTGCAGGGGGTCTATTGTTGCTGAGTAGATATTTTGTCGTGGGTGGTCCATTGTTGTTGGGGGGGTCTATTGTTGCTAGCTGCAGGGGATCTATTTTACTGCTTTTCTTGTCATCATTAACAAATTCCACAACCACAAAATTATACTTGGTTCTGTATTCACTAAAAGGGCGGTACTGGGAGGTGGGTGGGGGAATGGAACCAAGCAACAGTGCTCGGAGGTGGGTATGGGCGGAGACAAGGGGTGAGATCCAGCACCTATTCTCTGAGAAAAAAAGCCCTGTACGCCGATAAATACAGTATATCCAAATAACACGCCCGAGCTCATCCTTAGTCCTGAGCAGCGCTCAGGGATTCGTTGGGGGCCACAAAAGATATATATATAGAGAGAGAGAGAGAGATACGGTATATATATATACACATATATATATATATATATATATATATATATATATATATATATATATATATATATATATATATATATATATATGAGAGAGAGAGAGAGAGAGGTCTTGTTGGGCGGTGTATTAGCGCTCGGACGAACACACTTAGACCAAATTTTAATGGTTCAAAGAATGTCAGGCAAAATGGTCAGCCCTCACAATACATGTTCACTTCATTAAATCTAGCCCTCTTTGAAAAAAGTTTGAACACCCCTGTACTACAGTTTACTCCTACACGCAAATAAATGCTGATTGGTAAATTGGATCCTTTCTACTTATACATACATTTCTCCTTTCTCTCAGTATACTGTACATATGTCAAGGGCTGCAGCGCTGCAGAGCATACTTACCAACTGTCACGAATTTCCCGGGACATTCCCGGGATTTAGACCCTTTTCCCGGATTTAGCCATTCCCGGGAAATGTCCCGGGAAATTCTTATTTTACCGATTTTTTTTTTTCGCCTACGCCACCGCCGCTAGAGGTCTGTGGCCGACGGAGACAATGTCTCCACCGGCTGCTATTTTCCTGAAGACCAAATTGCTGTTTAGCAATGGCCGTCATTAGAATTTTAGCTGTGGCATTGCCCACCTCCCGCCCCGCTGCCGTCTGTCTGTAATCTGATGTGGGAAGGGGCAGGGGTGGGCGGCGCCGCAGCTCAATTGCTATTGGCAGCCACCCAGCTATTTTGTCCCATTATCTTTAGTAAGGGCGGCGGAGAGAGGCTCCACTGCAATGCCTGATGTAAGGGGGGGCTCTGCTGCAATGTCTGATGTAAGGGGGGACGCCGCTGGCAATGTCTGATGTAAGGGGGGACGCCGCTGGCAATGTCTGATGTAAGGGGGGACTCTGCTGCAATGCCTGATGTAAGGGGGGACTCCGCTGGCAATGTCTGATGTAAGGGGGGACTCCGCTGGCAATGTCTGATGTAAGGGGGGACTCCGCTGCAATGCCTGATGTAAGGGGGGGCTCCGCTGGCAATGTCTGATGTAAGGGGGGACTCCGCTGGCAATGCCTGATGTAAGGGGGGACTCCGCTGGCAATGTCTGATGTAAGGGAGGACTCCGCTGGGGACACCTGATGACATCTGGTGGCAGGCAACACGCTCAGGGCTTCCACTGATTAAGCATTATGGTGAGTTAAATAATTTCATTCTATATTACAATGTAATAATAGAAATAATGCACTTCAATCATCCAGACGCCATAACAACCATGGTGTCGGGATGATTGAAGCGCTAACACCAAGTGTTTGAGTATCTTTATCTGCTGATTGTTAACCTCCCTGGCGGTTTTCCCGAGTGTGGCTCGGGGTTAAAATTCAGTACCATTAGCGGTAACCCCGAGCCACACTCGGGATCGCATTGCAGGATCCTGGGGCGGCGTTACTTACCTTGTCCCCGGGATCCTGCGATGTCCCCCGCAGTGTCCGAGGGCTCCGTCCTCCTCCGAAGCCTCTCTGTGTGCCAGGCTCTGTTCCCTGCGAGCGGCGTGACGCACGGGGGCGGAGCCTGGCGGCAAATTCAAAAAAATGTCAAAAGCATAACACATACAGTACTGTAATCTTACAGATTACAGTACTGTATGAAATGATTTCACATCCCTTTTGTCCCCAGTGCTTTGTCCCATGCCCTGCATGCAATTTTACATGATATACACTGTTCTTTCTGCCTGGAAACTGGAGATTGTCCATAGCAACCAAAAAGTGTCCCTTTACGTCAAAAGTGGCTTTAGACAAGCTAGAAAACAGCGATAATAAATTAGAACACTTGCAGAATTGAGCGATAGTGAATTGTGGGGAAATTTATTTTATTACTATTTTTTTTTTTTTTTTTAATTATTTATTTTTATTTATTATATTATAATTTATGTTTTTGTGTTTCAAACTTTATCATACCCGGGATATCTACTAGACTCTGGTTTGGACAGATTTAAGTGTGTTATTGTTAAGATTTACAGACCTACAATATAAAACGCCAAATTTCCATGCAAAATAATGGTACCGCTTTCAGCACCTAAAATCCGAAATAATCATACCGCCAGGGAGGTTAAACTTTCTGGAATACACATATTTCTATTGTTGTGTAGGATCTGGGGCTGCTGTCACTCCATCCCTCTTTCTTTCTCTTTCTTTTTCTTTCTCCCTCCATCCCTCATTCATCTCATACCACACCGCTTCCGAGCCATGCCCATTTAAGACACGCCCACTATTCTGCTCAAACCACGCCCATTGTTCGCTTCTTGCGCCACATTTTCTGTTACGGTATGCCCCGCCTACAAAAGAATGCCACGCTCCCAATTATAGCAAGGCTCCGCCTACATACAAAAAAGTGTCCCAAATTTTTTTTTTGCAATGTTGGCAACTATGGCAGAGGGAGATTTCTATATCGGCAGTTTAAAGAAAAAACAAATGAGTATGCCCAGCATGAAAAAAGTGATCTTTTTGATACATTTTTGGTGACAAGCTTAGGGTAAAGGGCCAATCACAGCAGCCCTTTACCACATGATCAGCACAAGTTATCAGGTTTTTTCTTTCCTCACGCTGATAGCGTGAGAAGAGATAAAGTGAGATGATATCTGACTTGTTTTAAGGGGACATTGGCACTGATAATCAGGGCACTGATTATCAGTGTCCTGATTATCAGTGCAGTTCCAACGGTGCCCACCAGTGCTACCAATCAGTGCCCACCAGTTACGCCTCATCAGTGCCCACTAGTGCTGCCAATCAGTGCCCAGCATTGCTGCCAATCAGTACTCATCAGTGCTGCCCATCAGTACTCATCAGTGCCCATCAGTGACGCCTATTAGTGCTGCCTATCAGTGCCACCTATCAGTGCCCTTCAGTGCCACTTATCAGTGCCCATCAGTGCCACTCATCAGTGCCCATCAGTACCACTCATCAGAGCCCATCAGTGCCACTCATCAGTGCCACTCATCAGTGCCACTCATCAGTGCCACTTATCAGTGCCCATCAGTGCCGCCTATCAGTGCAGCTTCATCAGCACACATCAGTGAAGGAGAAAAATTACCTGTTTGCAAAATTTTTTAATTTTTTTCGATTGTTTAGCAAAGAATAAAAAAACCAGGGTCGATTAAATACCACCAAAAGAAAGCTCTATTTCATTGAAAAAAATTATAAAAATTTCAAATGGGTACAGTGTTGCCTGACTGCGCAATTGTAATCCAAAGTGTAACAGCGCTGAAAGCTTAAAATTGGCCTGGGCAGGAAGGGGGTGAAAGTGTCCAGTAGGCAAGTGGTTAAAATGGTTCTGGAGGCAGAAGCCTTCTGTGTTCTGCTCAAGTCCCCCTAATTACTTACCTGAGCCTGATCTTAATCCAGTGTTGTGTCCGAGAGTAGGCACAAGTAAGTAATTAGGGGGGCTGGAGCAGAACACAGAAGGTTTTTGCCATTAGAATCATTTTCCAGCTGGGCATTTTCACCCCCTTCTTGCCCAGGCCAATCACAGCCTGTAGGGAGGGAATGGGGGTGGGGTCACGCTGGGCTTTCTGTGTTAATAGACACAAAGCGGACTCCGTGCCATAAGTGCCCCCATAGAAAGCGGCTTGCTATTGGGGCACACAAAAGGGGAGGAGCCAACTGGCAGGGAACCCGAGAAAAGGAGGATTTGGGCTGCTCTGTGCAAAACCACTGCACAGATCAGGTAAGTATAACATGTTTGCTATTTAAACCACTTGAAGACCAGGGACCCCAAACATATATACCATATATTTTTTTTTTAAGATGATAATGTAGTTATGCCGAGTAAATAAATACACATGTCACACATTAAAATTGCGCATGCTTGTTGAATGGCAACAAACTAAGGTAGAGGCAAAAAAAAAAAAAATCGACATAGGCAACGCTTTAACCGCTTGCCGACCGCCTCACGCCGATATACGTCGGCAGAAGGGCTCGTACAGGTAGAATCACGTACCTGTACGTTGCCCTTCAAGAGGCGGCCTGCGGGCGTGCCCGCGGCAAGCTCCGTGAGTCGGGTCGTGGGTCCCGCAGACTTGATCGCTGCAGGGATACCCGCGATTGTCTCACGGAGAGGAAGAATGGGGAGATGGTAATGGTAACAAGCATCTCCCCGTTCTGCATAGTGACAGTGTCACTGATCTCTGCCCCCTGTGATCGGGAGCAGAGATCAGCGACATGCCACACACAGCCCATCCCCCCCACAGTTAGAAACATTCCCCAGGACACACTTAACCCCTACACTAGTGGTTAACCCCTTCACTGCCAGTGTCATTTACACTGGAATCGATGCATTTGTATAGCACTGATTGCTGTATAAATGACAATGGTCCCAAAAATGTGTCAGAAATGTCCGATGTGTCTGCCACAATGTCGCAGTCACAATAAAAATCACTGATCGCCGCCATTACTAGTAAAAAAAAAATTATTAATAAAAATGCCATAAAACTATTGCGCAAACCAATCAATAAACGCTCATTGCGATTTTTTCTTTTTTATCCAAAATATGTAGAAGAATACGTATCGGCCTAAACTGAGGAAAAAAACATTTTTTATATATTTTTGGGGGATATTTATTATAGCAAAATGTAAAAAATAATGTGTTTTTTTTTTCAAAATTGTCTCTCTTTTTTTGTTTATAGCGCAAAAAATAAAAACCGCAGGGGTAATCAAATACCACCAAAAGAAAGCTCTATTTGTGGGAAAAAAAGGACGTCAATTTTGTTTGGGAGCCATGTCTCACTACCGTGCAATTGTCAGTTAAAGCGACGCAGTGCCGAATCGCAAAAAGTACTCTGGTCAGGAAGGGGTAAATGGGGTAAAAGGGGAAGGGGTAAATTCTTCCGGGGCTGAAGTGGTTAAAAAGGTTTATAAGTTACCAGTTTATAGTTACAAAGGAGGTCTAGCACTAAAATTATTGCTCTCGCTATAATGTTTGCGACGATACCTTGCGCGTGGTGCGAAAACCATTTACATATGCGTGCACAACCTACATATGCGTTCGCCTCTGCGCGTGAGCATAGGGGGGGAGGGGGGCGTTTTAAAACAGTTTATTATAATTTAATTTTAATAAATTATTAATTTTTACACTGTCCCTTTTAATTTTTTTTTAATAACTTTTATTCCTATTACAAGAAATGTAAACATCCCTTGTGACTGAAAAAAAGCATGACAGGTCCTCTTTATGGAGACATCTGGTGTCTTTAAGACCCCAGATCTCTCCTCTACCCTTGACAGCATGGGGTCAAAAAAACAAACAAACATTGATCTCATGCTTTCCAGAAAAAAACGGCAGCATTTACATCTTCCCTAACTGGAAGTGATGAAAATGGTCATCGCTTCCGGTCTCCTAGACCATAGAGGTGATCAGAGATGATTTAGTCTCCGAATACCCCTATTGTAAGCCGGCACAACCGCCGGTCCAGATCCTGGGCTCTCCGCCGGGATGGGAGAGCTCGGAGAGGCACCGGAGGGAGGCGGGAGGACCCCCTTCCGCCACCTGTAGAAGAAATCCAGCGGCTAATTAGCCGCTAGGATTGCTTCTACTTTGTAGAGCATTGGAGGCTCTTAAAAACAATACTGGGGTTATGGCTTACAGTTACAGCCATAACCCCATCATAGGTAAAGGACAGATGTACAGGCCACTAAGTGATCACACCTGGCAATAACAATACAAGGTTAAATGATCAATAAAATGAAAAGCTAAAAGTCCATTATTAGTCCATAGGTGATCTTGAGGACAGGAGTCCAAACACTGGGGCAAGCTTTTACTTCCCAGTGACATCATCATGTAGACATTGCGGACTACACCGCGCTCCAGCGCCATCTTGGAACTACCCCTGATGGCTTACGCATGTCTCCATCCCCGCGGCAGTGGACCCTGGTGGCTCCAAAGCCAAGGCGGCTCCATTGGTCATGACATCCCGGTGACTGATTCTGTATGAGCCTGTTATTCACCTACTAAATGTGAGTGGCAATCTTTGGCTTGTTATCTTTTAAATACATTTTACACAGTCTGCACTTAGAGGCGCTCTTTTTCTCCTCTTTTTTGCTACATAACCCTGTTATAACTACTTGAAGTCAATCACGTACATATACAGTATCTCAAAATTGAGTACACCCCTCACATTTTTGTAAATATTTTATTATATCTTTTCATGTGACAACACTGAAGAAATGACCCTTTGCTACAATGTAAAGTAGTGAGTGTACAGCTTGTATAACAGTGAAAATTTGCTGTCCCCTCAAAATAACTCAACACACAGCCATTAATGTCTAAACCGCTGGCAACAAAAGTGAGTACACCCCTAAGTGAAAATGTCCAAATTGGGCCCAAAGTGTCAATATTTTGTGTGGCCACCATTATTTTCCAGCACTGCCTTAACCCCTTTGGGCATGGAGTTCACCAGAGCTTTACAGGTTGCCACTGGAGTCCTCTTCCACTCCTCCATGACGACATCACAGAGCTGGTGGATGTTAAAGACCTTGCGCTCCTCCACCTTCTGTTTGAGGATGCCCCACAGATGCTCAATAGGGTTTAGGTCTGGAGGCACGCTTGGCCAGTCCATCACCTTTACCATCAACAGGACTGCGAGAGGAGCTGAAACTAGCCGATTACACTCGGCTATGTGTTTGTCGGCGCCGCTCGTTCCTCTCCTCTCGCAATTAGTGGAGATGGGCGGGACTGCAAGGAGAGCCGAAACTAGCCGAGTACACTCGGCTTTGTGTATCTTGCCAGTGCTCGCTTCTCTCCGCTCACAGTCAGCGGAGATCGGCGCCAATTTTAAATAATAAGCGGCTGGGCAATGCTGCAAAGAGACTGGCAAGGCTGCAGAGGCACTGGGCAAGGCTGCAGAGGCACTGGGCAAGGCTACAGAGGCACTGGGCAAGGCTACAGAGGCACTGGGCAAGGCTGCAGAGGCACTGGGCAAGGCTGCAGAGGCACTGGGCAAGGCTGCAAAGGCACTGGGCAAGGCTGCAGAGGCACTGGGCAAGGCTGCAAAGGCACTGGGCAAGGCTGCAGAGGCACTGGGCAAGGCTGCAGAGGCACTGGGCAAGGCTGCAGAGGCACTGGGCAAGGCTGCAGAGGCACTGGGCAAGGCTGCAAAGGCACTGGGCAAGGCTGCAGAGGCACTGGGCAAGGCTGCAGATGGACACTGGGCAAGGCTGCAGATGGACACTGATAACGCTGCATTGATGGGCATTTAAATGTAAGTTTTTTCCTTAAACTTCCCTCCTAAAAGTTTTTTTCTTAAAATTCGCTCCTAAACTTGGGGTGCGTGTTATACGCCGATAAATACGGTATTTACAAAAATGTGAGGGGTATATTCACTTTTGTGAGATAATGTACATGATTGGGCTGCAAGTGGTTAAAAAAAATTAAATTTTCCATTTACAAGCACATTACATCTGAGAGAGGGACCATAGTATGTGTAAGTTGCTGCCCGACGTCCAGATTTAAAAGTCAGCAATAGTGCAATACTTTGTAATGGTGTTTACCGCACAGTTTTTTCTCATGTTTCTCTTTTTTAATAAAGAGTTTGTTTGATAAAAAAAAAAAAAAAAAGTCAGCAACAGTGGTTTTAATATTTTACCCTCACAGGTTCAGAAGTAACAGGCTAGCGTATCCTGATATTAGCTACATGCATATGGGTGCATTTGCTCGTGTAGCATAAAGATACTGTGTATTTCTGGTGTCCTGGATTTCCTAGAGCTGCATACAGTCCCTTTTGGACATGAATGGGTGAAGACAGCTGTATGCTATTTGCATATAGTAGCCCATATGCACAGACGTAATGCACCGAATACAGCGCATGCATTTGATGCATTACATCTATGTGCATGCACTATTTTAGGCAAATAGCTGCGTACAGCCCCCTTCACCCATTCATGTTTATATGGGTCTGTACACAGCTCTAGGATATCCAGGACACCAGAATTATGCAGTGTCTTTATGCTGCATGGGCAAAGGCACCCATTGGGGTGGATTTACTAAAGGTAAACAGATTGTGCACTGGAACAGTAGTTGCATTCATTTTCCCTAGAGCTTAGTGAATGTACTGAAGCTCTGATGATTTCCATCATCCAATCATGTGCAATTTTTTTTTCCTTGCACCTGATTGGGGAAAATGGGTGCAGAGTCCATTTGTCTTATTATGTCTTTACTGATGTTTTGTTTGGATCAACTTAGCAGGGCCATGGTATAGGGTGTGGCATGATGATGGGCAGCGCTTGAAGCCTACAAAGCTCTTAGCTGCAAGCCTGGCCCTCATTCCCCGTATTTAGTGACTTAAGCCAGGCCGAATGTCAGGCAACATTGCCAGTTAAAAAACGTCCGACATTCAGGCCGTGTTTCAGCTGGTCCGACAGAAGCCAGCTGTTTGGCCGGCTTCTGTCGGACTAGCATACTGGAAAATCAGCTACCAAAAGGCTCCCAATCAGCGCTCTCAGCCAATGGCAGAGAGCGCTGACCAGAGTGTTCTGGTTGGGGGGCCCTCCCCCTGTCAGAATACAACAGCTCAACGGGGGGAGATCGATGTACTAAGTAAGGTTGAAGGAAAAAAATTATTAGTGTGTACCAGGCTTAAGGTAAAACAAATGTTATTGCCTAAGCACAATTTTGCAACGCTGACATGTATTAGTAAAATGTCTATTGACGTCCTCCCAAAACCCCGCCTCCCCCTGTGTGCCTCAGAGGCCCGTTTTGTGATCACTGTGTTCTTTGGACACAGCTGATCACAAAGCGAGGTAAAGGGCCAATCACAACGGCCCTTTATCATATGATCAGCTTTGTCCAATCACATATCGCTTATCGGCATTTCCTTTCCTCAGCGCTATCACTGTGTGAGAAAAGAAATCCAATAACCGGCAATCCTAGGACAGTACACATTTACACTGATAATCAGTGCCTCCACATCACTGCAGCCACATCAACCCCCATCACTGCAGCCACATCAGCGCCAATTACTGCAGCCACATCAGCCCCCATCACTGCAGCCACATCAGCCCCCATCACTGCAGCCACATCAGCGCCAATTACTGCAGCCACATCAGCCCCCATCACTGCAGCCACATCAGCGCCAATTACTGCAGCCACATCAGCCCCCATCACTGCAGCCACATCAGCCCCCATCACTGCAGCCACATCAGCGCCAATTACTGCAGCCACATCAACCCCCATCATTGCAGCCACATCAACCCCCATCATTGCAGCCACATCAGCCCCCATCATTGCAGCCACATCAGCCCCCATCACTGCAGCCACATCAGCCCCCATCACTGCAGCCACATCAGCCCTCATCACTGCAGCCACATCAGCCCCCATCACTGCAGCCACATTAGCGCCAATTACTGCAGCCACATCAACCCCCATCACTGCAGCCACATCAGCGCCAATTACTGCAGCCACATCAGCCCCCATCACTGCAGCCACATCAGCGCCAATTACTGCAGCCACATCAGCCCCCATCACTGCAGCCACATCAGCGCCAATTACTGCAGCCACATCAGCCCCCATCACTGCAGCCACATCAGCCCCCATCACTGCAGCCACATCAGCCCCCATCACTGCAGCCACATCAGCGCCAATTACTGCAGCCACATCAACCCCCATCATTGCAGCCACATCAGCCCCCATCATTGCAGCCACATCAGCCCCCATCACTGCAGCCACATCAGCCCCCATCACTGCAGCCACATCAGCCCTCATCACTGCAGCCACATCAGCCCCCATCACTGCAGCCACATTAGCGCCAATTACTGCAGCCACATCAACCCCCATCATTGCAGCCACATTAGCCCCCATCATTGCAGCCACATCAGCCCCCATCACTGCAGCCACATCAGCGCCAATTACTGCAGCCACATTAGCCCCCATCATTGCAGCCACATCAGCCCCCATCACTGCAGCCACATCAGCGCCCATCACTGCAGCCACATCAGCGCCCATCACTGCAGCCACATCAGCGCCCATCACTGCAGCCACATCAGCGCCCATCACTGCAGCCACATCAGCGCCCATCACTGCAGCCACATCAGCCCCCATCACTGCAGCCACATCAGCGCCCATCACTGCAGCCACATCAGCGCCCATCACTGCAGCCACATCAGCGCCCATCACTGCAGCCACATCAGCGCCCATCACTGCAGCCACATCAGCCCCCATCACTGCAGCCACATCAGCGCCCATCACTGCAGCCACATCAGCGCCCATCACTGCAGCCACATCAGCGCCCATCACTGCAGCCACATCAGCCCCCATCACTGCAGGCACATCAGCCCTCATCACTGCAGCCACATCAGCCCCCATCACTGCAGCCACATCAGCCCCCATCACTGCAGGCACATCAGCCCCCATCACTGCAGCCACATCAGCCCTCATCACTGCAGCCACATCAGCGCCCATCACTGCAGCCACATCAGCCCCCTCACTGCAGCCACATCAGCGCCCATCACTGCAGCCACATCAGCCCCCATCGGGGAAGAAAAATTTATTTGCTAAATTGTATAACAAACTAAAAAACAAAGAAAAATGTTTTTATTTTTAAAATGTCAGTATTTTTTTGTTTGTTTAGCAAAAAATAAAAAACCCAGTGGTGATTAAATACCACCAAAAGAAAGCTCTCTTTGTATGAAAAAAAAATCTGTAAATTCCGTATGGGTACAGTGCTGCATTACCAAGCAATTGGCAAAGTGTGACAGCGCTGAAAGCTGAAAATTCTCTGTTGCCATGACTGTGTGATAATGGCAGGAATACAGCTGTATGGTACGTGAGCTCTCTGAGGTGACAGTACAGCACCTTTACACATCACATTACATTACCCGCCACCTCATTGCTCAACACTCCCCCCCCCCCCCCCCCACCCTAAACTACACAACATACCTGGTGGGTGAGTGGGAGGAGCCTGATTTTCCGGTCCAATGTCTTCACTTGATAGCCAATCAGGAAACGGCAGCAAGGCATAATCCCCATGTTCTGTTTTCGGTTTCCAGAGGTGGTGGGCGGGGCTTGTCAGCTGCAGTAAAGAATAGAGGAAGAAGTTAGGCGCTAATGGGGCGCAGGGCGGGTGCTAATAGGATGCAATGTGTAGACAAGTTAGGCGCTAGTGAAACCCAATTTAGGAGTTAATAAGGCGCAGGGCGGGCACAGCATGAGTGCTAATGGGGCACACTGTTAGCTCAGTACAGTCATGCTTTCGCCTCTTGTTCCCCATCCAGGGGGTAAACATAGGTGGCTGAGCCTAGGTTTTACCGCCCCCTGAGTGCACAGCCATAAATGAATATAGCTGGCAGTTTGTGGCACCGCAAGAATTGTACAACCTGCCGCGTTTAGCAGGTGACCCATTCAAGCGCATGGGGCAGTACTGAAACCACTGTGTAAGGGTTCATTCACACATGCTTTGATCTCTGAAGATCCGCATTTGGATTACTCTTCAGAGAGCATTTGACAGATGGTGAGGAGGTATTGCATCCCCTCCTTACCGCCTGTTTTAGCCCCCTGAACCCCTACACCAGCACACTGCAACCACATGCACACGGTTTCGGGGGGGGGGGGGGGGGGTGCTTGCAAAGCGGCCATATTCACTTGAATGGGTTGAACTCAGCAGTCCCTACAACCGCCAAAAGCGTCAGGGGGTAAAATTACTGCTGCGGCCTGAGTATACACCCTCCCGCTGCCTTTAGCGCTAATGGGGGAGCGGTTTGGGGTGGTAAAAAACGCAGCTCAACTATGAGGTTTTACCACCCCTGAACCACTGTGTGAATAAGCCCTAATGCAGGGGGTCGTGGCGTGGTGCTCCGCACTTTTATTGGTTAACACATGTGGTGACGAGGAAATATGGTGCCCCTGAGGCACTCGTCAAATGCCTCTGAAAAGTGATTCACTGTGGATCCCTTCTCAGAGGACGGACACATGTGTAAACAAGGTTTTAAAGCAGGGGTCTCCACACTTTTTAAGCAAAGTGCTAGTTTACTGTCCTTAAAACTCTAGGGGGCCAGACTGTGGCCAGTGGGAGTATAAAAATGTCTTGCTGTCAATAGAAGAAGACAGTGTCCCCAATTTGGTATTAGGGAGAGGAATAGTGTCCTATCATTGGTGTCAGTGGGAATAATAGTGTCCTATCACTGGTGTCAGTGGGTGGAATAATGTCCCATCATCGGTATCAGTGGGGGGAATAGTGTCCCATTGTTGGTGTCAGTGGGGGGAATAGTGTCCCATTGTTGGTGTCAGTGGGGGACAGGGGCGGACTGATAACTCATGGGGCCCCCGGGCAAAAGGAGATTATGGGGCCCCCAGGCAATCAGAGATTATGGGGCCACACAGTATACACACACACAGTATACAATCACACAGTATACACATACATGTACAAACAGTATACACAGACAGATTTATACATACTGTCCCTGGTTTTACTGAGGCTGGCAACCCTGATGGGGCCCCCTAGTGGCCCAGGGCCCTCGGGCAGTGCCCGAGTGGCTCAATGGTCAGTCCGCCCCTGGTGGGGGGGGGAATAGTGTCCCATCACTGGTTTCAGTGGGGGGAATAGTGTCCCATCATCGGTATCAGTCGGGGGAATAGTGACCCATCATCTGTGTCAGTGGGGGGAATAGTGTCCCATCATCGGTATCAGTCGGGGGAATGGTGACCCATCATCGGTGTCAGTAGGGGGGAATAGTGACCCATCATCGGTATCAGTCGGGGGAATAGTGACCCATCATCTGTGTCAGTGGGGGGAATAGTGTCCCATCATCGGTATCAGTCGTGGGAATAGTGACCCATCATCGGTGTCAGTAGGGGGGAATAATGACCCATCACTGGTGTCAGTAGGAGAGAAAGTTCCCCTATCATTGGTGTCAGTGGGAGAAAAAGTGTCCCATCATTGGTGTCAATGGGAAGAAAAAAAGTTTCCCATCATTGATGACAGTGGGAAAATGAGTGCCCTGTTGTTGGTGTCAGTGGCAGGAACTATACCCCACTGAATAATGCCCCAAGGGCCAAATAAAAGCAAGCAAAGGGTGGCATCCGGCCGCCGGGCCACAGTTTGGAGGCCACTGCTTTAGAGAAATCTCTGCAACATCATTCTCACCACGACGAAAATTGAGGAAGTAGGAGCTGGTAATGCAGTGAGGAGGTGATAAATCGCCTCCTCAGTGCCTGTTTTAACCCTATAAAGCCTGAGTCACTGCACCACAACCGCTTGCATTGCATGTGATGGCAGCACAGCCCCCTTCATTCGCATGGGCCACCTTCAGCAACAGTACTGCGTGTTGAACGCAACAGGGGGTATATTTTTTGCCTTTTGAGAAAGGTCAGCAACCAGGAGTTCAAAGCTCTAAAATCTTCTTTATTATATTCTCATTAGGAGTAAAGATCCAACACAAGGAAATATTTGATGTGTTTCACAACTTATAGGCTTTAGTCTCTCCTCCCTCCTTTATCAGGGCTCAACGCTGGACAACAGAACGCATGGAGGAGAGAAAGGGTGCACACGTTAGCGATCCACCCAGGAGATGGCGCAATTTAGATGTGTTAATATTATTAATTCTCTACTTAAAAAAAAAAAGGAATACATAATTATACATAATTAACAATAGCATTATTTAAGACCTCATATTAATGTGAATAACGGAGTTTGTTTTAGAACAAGAGTTTAATAGTACTTTAACAAATGTATTTTTTTATAAATTGCATAGTTAATCATTCAGCAGAACTGCTGGCACATTCATACTATGCAAATGGGAAATTCTCCGAACAAAGTGGAAAGTTATTCATTTATAAAACTTTGGAAAATACCACATTATGGCCACTAGATGGAACTGAGGATCATCGGAAATTTCAGTTTCATCTAGTGGTCACAATGTGGTATTTTCTGATCCACTCTGTTATATGAATGAATAACATTTGGCCTGTAGATGAAATAGGATAACATTTGATTTTGCTCCATTCGCACAGAATGAATGTACCAGCAGTTTTGCTGAATAAATAGCTATGCAGTTTTTTTATATATATAAATACACTCCTAAGTGTCTTCTATCAATTCGATGAATGATTTGCAGGCACATACTGTAAGCTGTGACTGTCACATTCACTACTTTATTATGTCATTATGGAGTTTATATCCCCCTCGTTTAGTAGGCCCTGCTGCAATACTGCTGGTCTCAGCTTTCCAAATCCAACACATCTGTGAAAGGAAAAGGGGGTTCCCTACATAGAGAGGTGAAGAGGTTAAATTTTACTGGCATAAGACTTCTGCTATTGTATATCTGAATAAACCAACCTAACTAGAAAATTCTAGGACTTTATCGGTACCACAACTTCACATGTATTAAATTATTGAATTTTATCGGTACAAATTTAACCAGTTGCCGACCACCCTATAGCAGTTTTCCTGCTACAGGGTGGTAGCTGTGCGCAGGATCACGTGTATATATACGTGATACTGCCCTTCCGGGTAGGTGGGCGCAAATATACGCACCACCGGCGGCTTGCTCCCGCTGTGATTACAATCAATTACAATCAGCGGGTACCACAGACTCGATGTCCGCCAGCACCCACCGATCATCAACCAGAGAGACAGAACTGCGATCTGCCTATGTAAGCAAGGCAGATTGCCGTTCTGACAGGAGGGAAGGCATGGATCCTGTGTCTCTGCAAAGCAGGGACTAGGATCCATCTCTTCCCCTAGTAAAAGCAACACATACAGTACACAAAAACACTGGCAAGGCACACAGTTAACCCTTTGATCGCCCCTAATGTAACCCCTTCGACGAACAGTGTCATTAGTACAGTGACAGTGCGTGTTCTTGGGACTGATCACTGTATTAGTGCCACTGGTTCCCAAAAAGTGTCAAAGGTGTCAGTTAGTGTCCGAATGTCCACCGCAATATCGCAGTCCCGCTATAAGTCGCTGATCGCTGCCATTACTAGTAAGAAAATTTTAAAAATTAAAAATCCCATAGTTTGTAGACGCTATAACTTTTGCGCAAACCAATCAATAAACGCTTATTGGGATTTTTTTTTTTACCAAAATAATGCGGCAGAATTCATATTGGCCTAAATTGATGAAGAAATTAGATTCTTTTAAAATATTTTTATTGGATATGTTTTATAGCAGAATGAAAAAAAATATGTTATGTTTTTCAAAATTGTCATTCTTTTTTTTTTATATAGCACAATAAATAAAAAATGCAGAGGTGATCAAATACCATCACAGAAAGCTCTATTTGTGGGGAAAAAAAGGACATAAATTTTATTTGGGTACAGCGTCGCATGCCCACGGAATTGTCAGTTAAATTAACACAGCGCCGTTATCGCAAAAAATGGCCTGGTCATGTGGTTCATTCAGAATTTTGTCTCTTCACTTTTTAGTCACACATTGTATATACTTGTATGGTCCCGATGGTTTTAATAAGAGCAATAGTGCTCCATTGTTGGTATCAGTGGAATATATAGTGCCATATTGTTGGTGTCAGTGGAAGATATAGTGCCATATTGTTGGTGTCAGTGGAAGACATAGTGCCATATTGTCGGTATCAGTGGGAGGAATAATGCCCCATCATTGGTGTCTGTGGAAGGAATAGTGCCCCACCACTGGTGTCAGTGGGAGGAATGGTGCCCAATTATTTGTGTCAGTTGTGGATGAAATAGTGCCCCAAGGGTCGGATAAAGGCAAGCAATGGGCCACAGTTTGGAGACCACTGACCTAGAGGACTGGCATTAGCAGGTCCCTAAGGAATAGGGTCCACCTGGCTTTGGCCAGGGTAGACCATGGAGTACCTTGCCCCTGTCAGGAGCCTTGTGCCCCAGGGGGTTCAGGGATGCAGTCCCTTCCTCTTTGTAGGTTGGATCTATTCTATTCCCTTGTGCCCTTTTTTTGTGCTGTGATTTCATGGTTCACTTTTTTGTTCACAGGGGTGCACCACAAAGCTCCACAGAAAAAAGAAGAAGCTGTATGCAGTTTGTAAGAAATGGCTCTATAATATTAGGCTATATTTGCACTGCACACTAATGCCCCGTACACACGGTCGGACATTGATCGGACATTCCGACAACAAAATCCTAGGATTTTTTCCGACGGATGTTGGCTCAAACTTGTCTTGCATACACACGGTATCACAAAGTTGTCAGAAAATCCGATCATTCTGAACGCGGTGACGTAAAACACGTACGTCGGGACTATAAACGGGGCAGTAGCCAATAGCTTTCATCTCTTTATTTATTCTGAGCATGCGTGGCACTTTGTGCGTCAGATTTGTGTACACACGATCGGAAATTCCGACAACGGATTTTGTTGTCGGAAAATTTTATAGCCTGCTCTCAAACTTTGTGTGTCGGAAAATCCGATGGAAAATGTGTGATGGAGCCTACACACGGTCGGAATTTCCGACAACAAGGTCCTATCACACATTTTCCGTCGGAAAATCCGACCGTGTGTACGGGGCATTACAGTTCTGGATGTGCAACTGACCAGAGGGGGCGAAAAGCAATGATTTGCATGGCTCCATCCACTTCCCTGAAATTAGTAATAATCCTCTTATTTTTGTGATATGTAAGACCTTACAATGTATATATTGGAAGGATTTCCACTTCCTGTACTGATGACACATTTTGAGTTCAGCTTTAAAGTGTCCAATTTTGTTGAGAAAAATGAAAAAAAAATGCAAGATTTCCAGGTTTGTTAGCAGATCCTTACCTTGTGTTTATTTAAAGAAATTTCTGTCATCATTCTGATACAATCATGAATGGGACGGTCTGTCTGCATTATAACCACCTGGGAAAATATCAGTGCGATAATGAGAAAAGCTGCAGCATTGCATCTCTTTTGCATAGGATCAGCTTTACAGAGTATAGCTAGAGATAAAACTCCTACATGGGATGCCTTACATTTGGTATCAAGCTGCGGTCTTCTGGGAAAAGCAGCAAACAAGAATAAACACTCCTACTTCTAAACTTCTCGGTCTAACTTCCTCTTATGACCTGAAGCATTGGATACAGTCTTCTACTCTGATGGAAACACCCTTAAAGTGGTTGTAAACCCTTTACAACCACTTTAAATTACAGGCAAGCCTATATTTAGGCTAACCTGTAGCTGCACTGGATATCTCCTAAACCTGCACGGTTTAGGAGATAACCCTGTATTTGCATGTGCCGACGTCATCCGCACTTAAGCCAACTGAAGTAAAGGCGCGTATGTGCCATTGCTTCAGTTAGCCTGTGCCGTTTCTGGCGGCTCCCGCGATACCCGGAAGTAAGTCCCCGGGGAGATGTCGGCCGCTGGAGCGGTGAAGAAGGACTGCTGCCTCGATCTCAGGTAAGCCATTCATAATGAGCTAGTATGCTATGTATACTAGCTCATTATACCTTTATCTTGCAGGTTTTTTTTTGGATAGCCTAGAACGGGTTTACAACCACTTTAAACCTTGTATTCTCCTACCTATGCACTCCGTGTAACCTCTCCAACAATCCTTTTCCTCTCTCTGATCACCACCTTATTTGTTTAACTCTCTCCCTGTCTTCCACCGCCTCTCCCTCCAACCGCCTAACAATTACCCATAGAAACCATCACCAACTTTAACCCTTCTCTTCTCTATTCTGCTACTGACCAACTCTGACAAATCTCACCCTGTCCTGCCCCAATCTAGCTACTTCTGTCTACAAAAGATCCCTGTCCTCCGCCCTGGATGAGCTCGCCCCCCTCACGACACACAGATTCAGGCCCCGGCAAACAAATGACATCAGAAGTCTCACTAAACGTAGCCACGCTCTTGAGCATCTGTGGTGTAAGACCGAGTCTAACAAAAGACTTCAACTAATATAAATCTGCCTTCCAAAAATGTAATTCCTGCCTTCTCTACCTTTAACTCTCTACTTTGTCCTCCACTGCCTCCACCCACTAACTCACTCACTGCCCAGGAGATTGCCAATCACTTCAAAAGATAAACACGAAAAGGCCTCAATTTTGGATAACTTTGAATAACAAACTCAAAAAAAGAAAAAGGTACCATCATCCTTGAATGTTTATATAGAATGACTGGAGACAACCCCCTTACAAGTCCCTGGAAAGGCGGACTATCTCGGTACCAATGCACTACGCACAAGATAAGATTGATAAAATTTGTGATGAGATTTCCCCCATGTCCACAGGTACACTCAACACTTCCCTCATTCAACCCTGCTACCATAGACAAGGTTGCTAAACTTTTTTCTAAAGCCCACCTAACCATCTGGACCCTGTTCCCTCTCAAATACTGTGGTCAACCTCTTGCTCTATTCTACACCAACTCAATCTCTTCCTTTCTTCAGGCATCTTCCCCAATTCTCTAAAACATGCACTAGTCACCCCTATAATTAAAAAGCCTTCTTTGGACCCCAACAATCTTAACAACTTATGCCCCATCTCCTTGCTCTCCTTTTCATCCCAACTCCTTGAACGCCTTGTCTACAACCGACTAAGTGACCACCTCATTAAGAATAACCTTCTTGATCCCCTTCAGTCTGGATTTCACCCTCAACGCTCCACAGAAACTGCTCTCCTAAAATTCACAAACAATTTACTAACAGCTTAAACCAATGGACACTATTCTATACTCCATCTTCTGGACCTTTGGCTGCCTTTGATATGGTTGACCACCCCCTCCTCTTCAAAAAACTTTACTTTTATGGTCCCTGTGAACGTACTCTTGGTTGGTTCTCATCCCACCGCACCTTCAGTGTCACAATTCCACTTCCTCCTCTCCTCTTCCTTTCTCCGTCGGGGTCCCCCAAGGTTCTGTTCTTGGACCTCTCCTATTCTCGAACTCCACCCCCTCCCTGGGTCAGCTGATCGACTTCCACGGCTTCCAATACCATTTCTACCCTGACGACACCCAAATTTATCTCTCCACCCCTCAACTCATTCCATCAGTGTCCTCAAGCATCACTAATCTACTGAACGATATATCGGTCTCAATGTCGCATCACTTCCTCAAACTCAATCTATCCAGAAACCGAGCTCATAATTTTTCCTCCCCAGGTGACTCTTCCTCTGACTTCTCAGTCAAGATCAATGGCACAACTATCAACCCATCCCGCATGCCAAGGTTTTAGGTGTAATCCTGGACTCTGAACTCTCCTTTCAGCCCCATCTCCAATCACTGTCCAAAGCTTGCCGCCTCAACCTCTGCAACATATCCAAAATACGCCCTTTCCTAACCAATGACACAACAAAGCTTCTAATCCACTCTCTGATTATCTGTCACCTCGAATATTGCAACTCCCCCCTCATTGGATTACCTCTACATATAAAAGCTGAATTTTAACTACTGGTCAATCTGGGATAATGACACAAAGTCAAAATAGCGGCGCTAAATGTTTGTGCACAAGGAGTATTAAATCTCCTAAAGTGACATGTGATTCACAATTTACAAATGAGAATATAACTGACAAGTGCTAAAATATAATAAATGCTAAAGCACTAAATTGACAAATAGCACTAAACACCCTGTGACAAGTGAAGTGATGATGAAATGAAATGATGTAGCTAGTGAAGCTAAAAAAAAAATAAATACATTTTTTTCCAAAATATAAAAAATAAAGTCCATAAGATATTGAAGAGGATCTATAGTCGATGTGAAGATCTCTTAATACATTCATCACACCAATGTGTCTGTGATTCCACTCCCCTAAAGAAACGCACTCACCGAATTCCAATGCCTACATTCTCATGTTAGGCTAAAGCGCATTTAAACCACATGGATAGGGTTTTAGAGCAAGCATCTGAACTCCAGCCGTGCGTCTCATATAATCTCCACATTTGAATAAAAAAGTGTACCAATAGTGTAATACCGTAAACAAAGCTTTAATGAAAACACTAAACAGCCTTCAAGATTTAAACTCACATCTTACAAGTTAAAAGACAGCAAAAGTGACTAAGGTAAGCCTTTCAAAGCCTCCAGAGCAGCGGATAAAATGGCCACGGCGGACCCAAGGTGTGCAGGCATAAGGTTGAAACTCACCCCTCCCTTGGTCCTGGATCTAAACCTGCTCGTCAACTTGCTGATGTGTCAAGCAACGTCCTGCCTCAATGATGTTGATTGCCATACAGCCACGCCCCCGACATGTTTCGTCACAAGGACTTACTCATGGGATTCATGGGCAGCTTCCACATACTCTGTATCTATCCAGAGGCGCAGTGTCGGTATTTTGAGTAGTGGCGCCTTTTTCTCAATTATACCCACAGGATTACATTACCTCTACATAGGCTATCTCCACTTCAGTCCATTATGAATACTGCACCCAGACTTATCCACCTTACCACCCGCTCATTGTCTGCTACCCCTCTCTGTCAATCCCTTCATTGGCTGTCGCTCACCTAACAAATTAAATTCAAAATAGTAACAATGACTTACAAAGCCATCCACAACTTGGCCCCCAGCTACATCACTAACCTAGTCTCAAAATACCAACCTAATCGTTCTCTTCGTTCTTCCCAAGACCTCCTGCTCTCTAGCTCCCTCATCACCTCCTCCCATGCTTGCCTTCAGGACTTTTGCCGAGCCTCTCCCATCTTATGGAACTCCCTTCCCCAATCTGTTCAGCTATCTCCTACTCTGTCGACTGGTAGGTGATTCCTGAAAACTCATCTCCTCAGAGAAGTCTATCCCACCTCCACTTAACAACTGTTTTTCCACTATCTCCATCAGCTCATCCCCTACAGTTATTCCACCTTTATTGAATTGTATTGTATTGTAATTGTACTGTCTGTCCTCATGTTGTAAAGTGCTGCGCAAACTGTTGGCACTATATAAATCCTGTATAATAATAATAAAATATTTATAATTTGTAACTAATTCAACTACTAAGGTTCACTGAAAATACATTCTTGGCAGTTATAGGTGTTACTACAGCAGGGTGTTATTCTTCTATAATATTGTCCCTACCTGATGGGATTATATAATAGGAATTGAACAAAATGGTAATTTGTTTAGATTTGGTACCAATCGAATTGTTTTATATAGCATGCTTTCAACGTTATTATATTGTCTGCATCGCAGCTCTGCTAATAATATTTATTACATACTTATATAGCGCTGTCAGTTTATACAGTGCTTTACATATGTATGAATTGTACATTCACAGTAGTCCCTGCCTCAAATATACTGTATATTAGTTATATATATGAATTATCCTTTTTTTTTTCTTCGGCCATAAACCATGATGGATATGACAGAAACACACCATAGATTCTGGGAGCGTTATAAATGGCTCGGGAAAAAAATGAATTTTTTGGAAGCTTACATTTGAATATAAAAGATTTGGACCAAAAAATGTGCATTGACTTCACTTCACTTTTTCTGCTTTTAGAAATTGTAAAAATGGTATAGTCCATTCCACCTAGATCACATAGTTCAATTTTGCAAGAGGTCCATACTACATTTAAAATATAAATAAAAACAAAACATTTTTCCCCCATTTTAAGGGAGGGTTATAACCCGTCAGTTTAAATTTTGTAATGTGTCCCATTAGGGCGATTTCCCTTTACTTCCTGTCTCATAGCCAAAACAGGAAGCAAGAAGAAATCCCTTCAAAAGGTGAAATCCCTTCAAAAGGTAAAATCCCTGGTTGTCGCCAGAACCTGCGACCCCACTGAGATTTCCACTCTATTCCGGTTCTGGTGACAACCAAAAGTGTGGGATTTTCTTACACTTTCACTCTCAGTGTTCTCCCAGTGATCTCACAGGGCACAGACAGCAATAAAAACCTAACCTGTAAGGACTCTACTTTTAAACCTTTCTATCCCCGTATTCTGCGTTATAAGAAGTTGAAAACGACTTACCACCAAAACAAGCCATCAAAGGTTTTTAACTTTATTGGTATAAAAGATTAAGTAAAAAGAAGCCTATAACAACCAGTTACTTCCTATATTTTCTGTACTAAATGTAGACACAAATCTGATTGGCAAAGCAAGAAAAAATCTCTCCTGTTGGACTTTGTTGCAGCAAAACATAATAGTATACAAAAGATTCATAAAAAAAAACAATTTTCACTGTGCAAAATTATAAAACATACATGCTAAAATAATTGGATCACTAAAGATTCACATAATTTAGCATTGCCTTGCTGTACATGTGAAAAGGCACAAAGGTACACATATACAAATAACTGTGTAGCGATGAAATTACCAGTCTCCCGCCCTCGAATGCAGGGGGGATTAGGACATATAAATGCACATTGATTACTGGATAGGTGATAATTCAGTCAACAATTTTCCACCGCGTTTCAGTTATATAAAACCTTGCTCAGGGGATATGAGGCAAACATGCATATATGTAGCGGCTTATATGCAAATGGTGTCCCTGCGGTGTAGTCCTGCAGGAGTCCCATGCCTAGAAACAACCTGGCCCCGAATCCCACAGGGAGTCAGAATGACTGATCTAAACAAGGGGAGCCCCCCCCCAATGAAGCCAACACCCCCACTAACACACCCACTGGTCGGGTCAATACGAATTTGAAGGAAAAAACTGTTGCTATACAGAAAGACACTTGGGGTGTCCACAAACTTGGGTCTGCATAATGGAATCAATGTGCATTTATATGTCCTTCTACCCCCTGCATTAGAGGGCAGGAGACTGGTCATTTTATCACTACACAGTTGGTTGTATACGTGTATTCTTTATGCCTTGTTTCACAGTGTACAGCAAGGCAATGCTAAATTATGTGCACCTCTAGTGATCCAATGATTTTAACATGTATGTATTTTTTATCGTTTTGTACAATAACATTTTTATTTTTTTATGAATCTTTTGTATACTATGTTCTGCTACAACAAAATCCCACAGGAGAGATAATTTCTTGCTTTGCAATATTCAGGGACCGAGCAGCTGTGAACTCACACATCACTCTCTTCATCTTTTGGTTCAAATCGGATTGGCTTGTATGGGCAGCACCTGCATTTACTACTATTCATTTATACAAAAGGCTCTTGTAATGTGCAATCATTTTACATTTTATTCATCATCATATCTACTTTAGTTACTTGGTGTGGCACAGCACCATCACATTTACACTTTCAGTTGTGACAACCCATGTAGTGTTGCCAACTGAAGAATCAAATATAACTCCACTTCTATTGAGGAAAAGGTAACATTTTAACCTCCCTGGCGGTATGATTATGTCAGATTTTTGAAGCTCAAAGCGGTACAATTGTTTTGCATGGAAATTTGGCATTTTATATTGTCGGCCTGTAATTCTTAGAAATAACTCACTTAAATCTGTCCAAACAAGAGTCTAGTAGACATCCCGGGTATGATAACGTTTGAAACTCGAAATCATAAATTATAATACCGTATTTATCGGCGTATAATACGCGCCGGCGTATAACACGCACCCCATCAATGCAGCCTTATCAGTGTCCATCTGCAGCCTCATCTGTATCCTTGTCCCTCATTGCAGCCTTGTCTGTGTGCATCTGTAGCATTGTCCCTCATTGCAGCCTTGTCAGTGTCCATCTGTAGCATTGTCCCCCATGCAGCCTTTTCCCCCATTGCAGCCTTGTCCCCCATTGCAGCCATGGGAATGGCCGAAAGTGGCCGAAAGCCGCCGAGAGTGGCCAAAAGCCGCCGAAAGGCTCACAATCGGCGGGGGATCGGCGTATAACATGCACCCACGATTTTCCCCTGATTTTAAGGGGAAAAAAGTGCGTGTTATAGGCCGATAAATATGGTAAATAACTATAAATAATAGTTAATAATAATAATAATAGTAATAAAATGTATTCAATAATGTAATCAAATCAAAAACACTGAAATTTGCTCAGTTGCAGAATTGTCGCTGTCATTACTTTCAGCATTTGATGATGAATTTTCCCACGAATCACTCAATTCTGCAAGTGATTCTAATTTATTATCGCTGTTTTCTAGCTGGTCTAGAACCGCTTTTGACGTAAAAGGGACACTTTTTGGTTGCCATGGACAATTCCAGGCAGAAAGAACAGTATATATATATATATATATATATATATATATATATATATATATATATATTTTAGGGATGTACTGAATGGGTTTTTTGGTGCCGAAACCGATACCGAAAATAAATCTTCCTTGATCCCGAAACCGATACCGAAACAACACCGATACCGAAAGTGACTGTTTTTAAAAATATTTTTATACAGGAGATGGTCAGAGACTGGGGACATGGTACAGGAGATGGTCAGAGACTGCAAAGATGGTACAGGAGATGATCAGAGACTGCAGAGATGGTCAGAGACTGCAGACATAGTACAGGAGATGGTCAGAGACTGCAGACATGGTACAGGAGATGATCAGAGACTGCAGAGATGGTACAGGAGATGGTCAGAGACTGAGGACATGGTACAAGAGATGGTCAGAGACTGCAGACATGGTACAGGAGATGGTCAGAGAGTGCAGACATGGTACAGGAGATGGTCAGAGTGTGCAGACATGGTACAGGAGATGGTCAGACTGCAGACATGGTACAGGAGATGGTAATGGACTGGGGACATGGTACAGGATATGGTCAGAGACTGGGGACATGGTACAGGAGATGGTCAGAGACTGGGGACATGGTCAGAGTGTCAGAGACTGCGGACATGATACAAGAGATCAATGCAGCCTCACCAGTGCCCATTAGATGCAGCCAGCCAGTGTCCCCAGTAGTGCAGCCAGTGTCCCCATTGCAGCCAATGTCTAGAGTAGCGCAGCCGGTGTCCCCGGTAGTGCAGCCTGTGTCCCCGGTAGTGCAGCCTGTGTCCCCGGTAGTGCAGCCAGTGTCCCCATTGCAGCCAATGTCTAGAGTAGTGCAGCCTGTGTCCCCATTGCAGCCAATGTCCCCAGTATTGCAGCCTGTGTCCCCAGTATTGCAGCCTGTGTCCCCGGTGGTGCAGCCTGTGTCCCCGGTAGTGCAGCCAGTGTCCCCAGTATTGCAGCCTGTGTTCCCATTGCAGCCAGTGTCCCCAGTAGTGCAGCCTGTGTCCCCATTGCAGCCAGTGAAGGGAGAGGAGAGCCGCCGCCGCCTGTTTGATTACAGTGCCGGGAACGTCACAGCTTTCCTTCCAATAGCTGTGTGTTCCCCGCTGCGCGCCGTCACATACAGCCCCTCCCCCTTGTCTGGGCATTTTGATAGACAGATCACCCGTCCCATTGGACGGGTGATCTGTCTATCAAAGTGCCATCTTGAGGATTGACCACAAGTTCTCAAGGGGATTAAGGTCTCTGGAGTTTCCTGGCCTTGGACCCAAAATTTTGATGGTTTGTTCCCCAAGGCACTTAGTTATCACTTTTGCCTTATGGCGAGGTGCTCCATCATGCTGGAAAAGGCATTGTTCCTCACCAAACTGTTCTTGGAAGGTTGGGAGAAGTTGCTCTCTGAGGATGTTTTTGTACCATTCTTTATTCATGGCTGTGTTCTTAGGCAAAATTGTGAGTGAGCCCACTCCCTTGACTGAGAAGCAACCCCACACATGAATGGTCTCAGGATGCTGTACTGTTGGCATGACACAGGACTGATGGTAGCTCTCATCTTTTCTTCTCCAGAAAAGTTTTTTTCCGTATACTCCAAACATTAGGTAAGGTGTCCTCAGTCTCCCTGTACCTTTTGCAGAATATAAGTCTATCCCTGATATTTTTCCTGGAGAGAAGGGGCTTCTTTGCTGCCCTTCTTGACACCACACCATCCTCCAAAAGTCTTCGTCTCACTGTGTATACAGATGCACTCACACCTGCCTGCTGCCATTACTGAGCAAGCTCTGCACTGGTGGTTCCCCGATCCCGCAGCTGAATCCACTGTAGGAGATGGTCCTGGCGCTTGCTGGACTTTCTTGGGTGCCCTGAAGCCTTCTTCACAAATGCAGTGGAAGTGTTTTTTATGGGATTAAGTTCATTTTTAATTAACTTAAAGGGACTTTGCAATTAATTCCAATTCATCTGAAGAATCTTCATAACATTCTGGAGTATATGCAAATTGCCATCATAAAAACGGAGGCAGCAGACTTTGTGAAAATTAATATTTGTGTCATTCTCAAAACTTTTGGCCACGGCTGTACTAAAGTTTAGTAACATGTGTGGTCATAGCTCCCCCTATTAGCTGACTGAAAGAAGTGCAGGTTTCAGTCCACATCTGTTTCTGGTTTGCGTTGATGCACATTAAAATCACTTGAGTTTACACGCGTTAACAATTTATATTTTTAACCCATTGCGATGCATTAATGTGCATGTTTTAATGTTTGTATTGATGTTCAGATTTTCTGTTCACAGTACAATGTATGGGGGGGGGGGACAACACAATTACAGTACAGTTCAATACAAAAGGTACAGGAGGGCCCTGCTCGTAGAGCTTACATTCTAAAGGGAGGGTTGGTGGTACAAAAGGTAAAAGCTGCAGAGAATGATTTGATGGGGGTTGTAGACCATAGTAGTAGACAGTAGACAACAAAATACATCATTCTTCTTTTCTAAGGCCTCATTCACACATGCTATAAGATTCAGACATTGGATTTCGATGGCTGGAATTACAGATGATTGTGGAAGGCCGTAGCTGGGAAGCCTGTACAAAGCAATGACAGGCTAACAGGCGCTGTAGCTATCCATGGCTGTTTGCCTGTCTCCACATATCCAGAGGTTACCTGCGGCTAGGGACAGATGCCGGTAATCTTTTCATAGCTGAGGGTAACCAGTGAATATGTGGACACCTTCAGACAGCCACGGACTGCAACCACCTGTGATTCCAGCCAAAAGATCCAATGATATCTGTACCTTAAAATGTGTTACACTGCATTCTAAGGCTGGGTTCACACTAGTGCGAATTGGATGTGGGTTTCACCGCATCCAATTTGCACAGCAGGAGATTGTGACCGGCTCTCTATGGAGCCGGTTCTCTTATCTTCGCAGCCGCTCCAGTGCGATTTGCACAGGAGCCCTGGGCGTCTTTTGGTCCGTTTCAGGTCCGAATTCAGCCAAAAAAACGAGGATGCACCTTACTCCTGCTGTGAGCCGCTGCGTGCTCATATGTGAACCCAGCCTCATGCATTTAAATTAAATGCAGCATGGTCCATTTTCACAAAGTACTCACCAATGCAACATTTGTGTGCGGAGGGTGTGAATCAGGCCTTTTGTAAACCATTTCAATATGCATTTGCATTGAGTGACAGAGCCATATGGACCTGTTGTGAATGAGCCCATTCTATTTAAGTGGAACATTTTCTAAACAATTAGATCACTTGTATGCATGTTTGATCCCTGATTGGATCGTTCATGCAACACACATAATACTGTACAATCTTTGATATCAACCATTGTACAAGATCTCCTGTGTATGGCCACCCTAAATATTAGATTTCCCAAACCATATCAAATACAAAAACCAAAAATGTAGTTTTCTGTTAAAATTGAGACGGACACACAGGTAGTACATGGTTTTTTTAATAAATCTGCAGACTTAATACTTGCAACAAGAGCCTATTCATACTTGTGTGTTGCAGTAGTGTGCAGTAAAATGCTACTAAAGTAAGGGATGTGATGGGAGTTCCATTCACTTTGGTGAGATTTCCTGTTTCCGGGACAGAAAATGAAAGGAAATCTCCCCAATTAGGGTTTTTTTTTTTACCTTTCCTTATGCCATCTATGCTTTTACATACACTATAGGGGAGATTTACTAAAACTGGTGTACACAGACTCTGGTGCAGCGGTGCATAGTAACCAATCAGCTTACAGGTTTTATTGTCAAAGCTTTTTTGAACAAGCTGAAGTTAGAAGATGATTGGTTACCATGAACAACTGTACCAGATTCTGTGTGCACCAGTTTTAATAAATCCCCCCCCCCCCATAGCGTATGTAAAGGCAAAAAATATTATTATTTTTTTTTTATGATGGCTTAAGGAAGAGTTAAAACCTTAATTGTGAAGATTTCCTTTAATTTTCTGTCCTGGAAACAGGAAATCTTAAGTTAGAATCTGGTGCAGTTGTGCACAGTAGCCAACCAGCTCCTGAGTACTCCAGTTTTAGTAAATCTCCCCCTATGGGTTAATTTACTAATGGGAAATAGGCTGTTCACTTTGCATGGAAATTTTCCCTTAGCTTAGTAAATGAGGTAAAACTCTACTGACTCATCTTTCAATAATGTGCAAGTATAAATGCTTGGAACGCTCTCATCCGCATGGAAGAAAACCATCTGGCTTTCAGGAAAAAACTCAAGACCTTCCTGTTCTAGAAGCTGACAACACTAAACGCATTTAGCACCTTGAGGCGATTCAGTTTGCATTTGCAGCGCTTTACAAATCATTCATTCATTCATAAATACTGTTTTTTTTCTATTTTCTTTCACAAAATAGATTTTCACCACATTTACCTTAAAGCGGCGTTCCACCCACAAGTGGAACTTCCGCTTGTTGTACTCCTCCCCCCCTCCGGTGCCACATTCCGGGAGCCTCAGCCGCGGGTACTGTCACCGCCTGGGCTCTCTCCTCCATCCCCGGCCGCCGGGCCAGTAGGAGAGAGGAGCGGAGCCTCGCGCATGCACAGTAGGGTTCCCAGCGTGAAGCCGTAAGGCTACACTGCCGGGTTCCCTTATTCGCAATGGAGGCGGCATGCACCCGACAGTTGATGGAAACATCAGCTGCGGTGCTGACATCGCTGGACCCCAGGACAGGTAAGTGTCCGATTATTAAAAGTCAGCAGCTGCAGTATGAGCAGCTGCTGGCATTTAATTTTTGCAGCGGTGGGTGGACCTCCGCTTTAAGCCAAGGAAAAATTCCCTTGCAAAGTCTGGGGATGCTCTGACAGTGTACTGAACTCTTCCAGGATTCCATACTGCAAGAAAGAGGTTTAAATTTGCCAATTGGGGATAATTTTCTTAGTGCAAATCTCCCCAACGGGGATACAGACAGCTATAAAACCTGACAAGGGAGTGTAACTCCTCAACACTTTATCCAAGGCTACAGATACAATTCAATGGTCAATTCAATGTGAAAGGGATCCATCTATGGGCAGGCTTATTGTACTCGAGTCGATCCATCGATCAACTTGGGTACAACCAGCATTTCCGATTTTTTTAGTATGCGATTATTGCCATCAGCTAGCTATCCTGTTTCCCCGAAAATAAGACCTAGCGTGATTGTCAGTGATGGTTGCAATATAAGCTCTACCCCCCAAAAGAGCCCTACCCTGTTTCCCCGAAAATAAGCTCTACCTTGAAAATAAGACTTACGCTAGGTCTTATTTTGGGGGAAACGGGGTATTTAGCTATAGCCGCTAGCAGTAAGCGCTGTGCTCTCCCAGCAGGGCTCTCCACGCCCCCCCCCCCCGATGGGAGAGCACATTAGCTCCATGGAAGGGAATCCACAATCAACACTGACTGTGTTGATGGGGGAAATCGTCTTTCAAACGCAGGAAAAAAAATAGCACAATCTAGGGCCGGCCAGCTTTAGAACTCTTTACATCTGGACTGTTTACTCTTGGTTTTACCAGTCTTGTAATAAGAATAATGACTCCTTAAAGTGACAATAATCTGTATTCTCCAAATATAATCCATATAACCCTTTCACTTTATGGCCCCACAATCTATTTTTGTTCCTCCATGTAATGTCCTCCTTTTCCCTCTCACATTAATTTGTTTGGAATAAGCAGTTAATGTTAGTTGTGATCATGTGCACTGCTCTATGCACACTACAAATCCCATAGTCCATGTCGGGAGAGAGCAAGGGATGGCGACTACGTTGTTTTATACAGAGGGACCATGAAGAATAAACGTAGCCACCCTCTAACAGGAAGTCTGATTACAGCAGCAAAAAAAAAAAAGGAATTTCAAGGAGGTTGACAGAAATAGAATACAGAATAGATTTTTTGAAAAACCAGAGATTTGACTTTAAAGCAGAGCCCCCTCCCAATCCAAGCATGAAATAATGTGGCTAAAACACAAGCATTAATACAATCACTGCATTTTTTATTCAAAATTATTATTATTATTAAACACTTGGAGTCTATTGTTAGTCTCTCCAGGTTAATAAGATACATCATTTGTAGTAAAAAAAATCCTCCCAAAAACAGAATTGCTTTTGTGCAATCGACCTCTGATAATGCAATTATTTTACCCTACTGTGCAAATAAAAAAATAAGCATTGTCCAGCACATGCCAAAAAGGAACATATAATAGTTCTGCCCATACGGCTGCAGTTCACAGACAGAGCGATTAATGCCAATTCAACAAGAGCATACAAAAGCTTTTAATATCTGTAACAGCTTTGAGTATGCCATGCTCCTGGCTTGTGGAGGGATGTTGTTGTCCCCAGCCGTTACGATCATCAGGTCTCAGTACTGTACTGCTAAGCCATTCCTTACCCCTGCGGTACCAGCTATCAGTGAATCCTGCACTGTACAGCCGCTCGGTACCTGGGAAGGGGGACAAGCACATAAACAAACTTCTACTAGTATCTTTTCTACCATGTTTAGCACCAAAAGTAACTGCACTGTACACTTTGAAGATCACCCGTTCAACAGTCTGAGAATGCTCAATACAATGCTTTTCCTCTAAAGCTACAATTCTTCTTCATTGTTGAAAAAAAAAAGAAAGATTATTAAGGTGGGCTTATACAGATCATGGACAGTAGGGCCCGGGACAAGGGGTGGGTGAGAGGGACAGTTGCCCTGGGCGCAATGATTTACTGGGTGCAGGATCCTCTAAGCTTGCACATCATGAATGAGGGAGGAGGGCGCCATTTGGCATCCTTGTCCTGGGTGCTGGACTTGTCCCAGCACTGCGGACAGTTATTGTACCATACAATTACAGGAAACAGTCATGAGACACAAGCATTGCCAAATTCCTCCTGAGAATTCTAGTTGCATGAATGTCATGTAGATCCTTTGCATTTATAGAGACTCAGTCATTGTCCATTCAGGGAAAAGCCACTTTTTAAATGCAACCCCTTGAGCTACTTGCTACATTACTCAGTTGGAGTTGCCAAAAAATACTCAGGGCTTAGCTGGAACAAGCTGCTGACAAATGCTATGCTAACACTCCAAAAGATCCAACTATACCACAATCATTGAATCCACATACACCTTGTTATATTCTTCAAGTCCCGAGATGAAGAGGGTGGAGTTACAGCCCCAATATGCGTTGGCTTTGCAAACAATCATTGGAATACATTTGTATTTGTACTTGAATACCACAGTGTGGCGCTTCAATTCCAAGGTGACCTTGGAAGCCCTTCATTGGGCAGAAGCTGCCAGGACAATATTTAGACTCTCTATATTCACCACTGACATACAATGGCATTAAAAAATTAAATGTAAAACAAACGTATAAAAAGGAACCAAAGGGTACCAGCACCTCTTATTCACTTCCCCAAATGTTGGGCGCGAAGGCGTTACATCAGCCCTGTGTAAGCTCCAATGTCATCTAACACAGAACCTACACAGGGGTTAGAACTGAACATGAATGGAAAAGTGGTGAAGGAGGATTATAGGTGGGTCAGGAGTGAGTCTTAAAGAGACTGCCGCGTTGCCCTGAATGGGAAAAATGGCCGTGTCTTTATTACTCAAATGACTGACCTGGAACAAGGGTGCATCTGAAGTGTTGACTTTAATGGCCTAATGCTTGCTGCAGGTTAGAGATTCATAAGATGGCCATGATAAGAAACTGCATGACAGCCAGGCAACTGGTGCTTTTGAAGGAGGATGGCAACATATCTCATGTCAGATACTGGATACTCTTCAATC